>NC_134856.1:141031654-141404988 GCF_049852395.1 Peromyscus maniculatus bairdii | reverse complement strand
CGAGCACTCTCTCTCAAAACCATGTTCCTCCTCCTCCTCCTCCTTCTCTTATTGAGCTACAATTACTGAAGTGCATGCAAATTAGACATGCATTACGGGAGAAACCAGAGGAAAAGGCACTGATAATTTTAGCAGGACGGAAGGTTCAAATCCAGGGCAGCTTCCGGAGCTCCTTTATTTGAATAGCTCCTGCTGTGAATGTCCTACCCATTCCCCACCCCCCACCAAATTTTTGCAAGGCACCAGCCAGAGCTTGGAGGTACAGACTTAGGTGTGATGCTAAGCCCACATTCTTGCCCCCATCCCTAAGGATTTCTGCCCATGGATTCAGAAGCTAGTCATTAGAGTCAAGAGCAAGGGCTTCCTCCTGTGGACCGATTTTGGACACCGGTTTGGTGATACTGTCATGGCTGGATTTGCGATTTCACGCTTCAGAACCTCCTCATTTGAGGCAGGGTCCCCTTCCGAGCTGAGGAAGGCAGTGGGTCTTTGTCTGAGGTCACAGATTCCTGGCAACAGAGCCTTCAGTTTGAGCTAGCTTGCTGCTGGAGGCCTGCCGAGCCTCACACCAAGAAAATGATGGCATTTAATTGGAGGAGGGAGCAAGTTTCTTTACATGAAAGAGACAGGGAAATGAAAAAAATTAATTCATGACTATGTAATAGATGTAAAACACTTTAACTATGTGGAGGTTGTCATTTGACAAAACAGAAAGAAAAGAAAAGAAAAGAAAAGCTGTCTTCTTATTGGGCCACAGTACAGCTGTCTTGATCACTCGGGGCTTTGGCAGCCAACGGCAACATGGAAACTAAAAAGCCATTGCCGTGAACCTCTGCGCTTTGCCCTGTTAAAAATGTCAGACCCATAAATCACAACTTTAATGACTGAGGAGGGAGGAGATCAATAAGTTTGGGGAAGCCATCTATAGAGGAGTCATATGGTGTTATTTAACACAAGATCACAAAAGGTGGCTGACATCTCCCAGCAAGCCAAAGTTCAGTGTGAAGATCCACATTAGAACACGAAGGCTGAGTTAACTTTTAGGTCAGGAGTTTTGGAGTGAGGACTTCTAATTTTAGGCAATAATTGGTCTTTCAAGTTGTATTTTGTGTTTAATTTTGTGTTTAAAAAAGCTTGTTTTCCAAGTTGTTTTTTATTTTTGTAATCTTCAAACTGCAGTTTAAAAAATGGAAATTTCATCAATTTTATTAGCAAGGTATTTAAAAACCATCCTTAAATTTGGCAACTACTTAGTGTGTGGAAACAACAGGAAGTCAAACTAACAAAAGGCCAAAACTTACCGTTAAAGTCATGGGTGTAAGAATAATGTACCAATAGTTCTGTGGCTTCTGTCCCAGGATCAGACTGTCAAGCTCAAAGAAAAATGGATCCCATAAATAAATAATCCAAGGCTTAGAATTATTCCTCATGGCTTTTCCTTCTCTCTTTTTCACAGCTTCGTATCTCTGAATTATAGCAGTGGTCACAAACCTTCTCCCAGGGGAGAGAGAAAAAGAAAAATCCCACATTTTATAAGTTATTGATTTTAGCAGAAAGTTTCAAAATTGCCTTATTTAATGAGTTACACTTTACAATCACAAAAGATTTAAACGAGACACAGTGGTAGCCAATAAAAGAAGGTCTTTTGAGGTCTTGGTGAAATCGTTTAGCAAGGACTGAAGACCACTTCTGATGCTCATTCTAAAAGAAATATTTTAAGCAAACCATAAAAGTGGGCTTGACCCTTCCATGAGCCTATCATAAATCAATTGTTAAAGGAAGGATAAAAACTGGGGAGGAGGTCAGAGGTGGCAGAGAGGCCACAGAGAAAGGACAGTGTGAGAAAGCAGGGCGAAAACCAGAGGGGAAATAAGGCATCAGGGCTGAGGAGAATCATTCATTCAGAGGTTTCGCTTGTGTTGCGTGTGACTGAGTACAAATGAACACATGAAAACTCCAAAGCCTGAGGCAGAGGGCTGATCAGATTATAAAGCCCTCCACAGCGGTACTCAGACCAGAACTCAGTCAGAAGTAAATACCGACAAGTCCTTAGGAAAGCCCACAGCAAAGAGAGGGAAGCAGACATTAGTTTCTTAAGTTTCATTGAAAGACAGACTTTAAAATATTCAGGAGGGATACAAACAAATTCTGCAGGTGTGCTGCCTCAAAGAGGCATTTTTACTACGTTTTGTGATGGCTGACATGTTTTTAATATCTTGCCGAACTTGTCCTTACACACACAAGAAACACTTTATAATATTCTTTTCTCAAAGTGAGTATGGATTAATAATAATTTTTAAAAATTTGCTTTTATATAAAAAAAAATTGTACTAAATGTGAAGTTTGAACTCAGTTGTGTCCTGTGAATGGAAACAAGTGTGAAGCCCGGACAATCATCACAATTCACATTTAAATGAAAGCTGGCTGGATTGATTTGTAACAACACAATTTATTTGGTAATAATGACATTCCTTAAGTTGAGCCAGCAAAACAAAGGTTGATTTATTCCCTAATAACAAAGACAAATGGCCCTTCTGCTGGCTCTTCCTTACTTGCTGGGTGAAGGGCCAGGTTGCCAGCTGACTTCTGCCTCTTCCTCCAGTGCAGGGCGATTCAAGACTAACAACAGAAAATAGTTTGTATGATGCTTTCAAGTCTAGAAGACACATGCCTATCCCCTGGAGTCAGTCCAAAGAAGTACTAGTTCCTGGTGACTGACGGAAAGGTGGAAGAGCCAGCTGCTCTGAGCTATCATCTGTGGATTTGAGCATTGTATGAAGACTGAGCATACACAGGCCTGGAGGAATGATTGATGGAGGGAAGGGACCAGTGACGCCTTTACAGAGCAGACAGAGACTCACTGAACCCTTGGAAACAAGAGCCTGTCCTCAGGGGTGACATACAACACACTCACAGGGACCCTTTCCGCGGTGCCCCTGGAGAAACCACAGGAGGTTTGACAAGGCCGCGGGGAGTCCATGGAGAGGCGGGGACTCCTCCACCCCGCCCCAAACAAAGCTGCTGAGCGTGTGTCCTCCTGGCTGAGCTGGCCTCAGGTGCCGCCACGTCTCCCATTTTCCCTGCCAGCTTCTCCCTCAGAGTCAGCAGCCTCTCTTCTCACTGTGGGCTCTTGGCTTGCCTCTCTCCCACATACCATTCTGCTTTTCAAAATTAATTGACATGAGAAGAGCTTGGATCATAAGCCACCACTTGGGTAATTAAACTCCAAGTCCTCATTTGCATGCGATTATAACGTGATACAACTATTCACTTAACGAAATAGAACAGCTGCCATTCAGTGCTCAGAAATACACCAGGAAGATCGGCCTTCCCCCGCTCAGGTGGGAGACGTCTCTCTGAGAGCGCATGGTCATCACAACAGACAGGGAACCTAAAAAGCCCTCACTTGCCTCATGGAAGTCCCAGGTTGCCACAAGGACAACGCCAAAGCAGGCTGAAAAAATGTGGCCTCTCTGGACATCTGACTTTTGAGTATGGCCACTTTCTCGGGTAGACCCCAAGAAAGGACACTGTTGCATGTCAGCAGTGCAAGTAGTGCCGTCAGTGATGAAGAAAAGGAGGGACTGAACAAAATGCAGCCTCTGCAGGAGAAAAGAATCAATGAAAAAAAGGAGAAAAAAGGAGGGGAGCAAGGAGAAAATTAAATTTAAAAAAAGAGAGAGAGAAAAAGAGAGAAGGTCTTATTCCAGCTCCACTGCAGAGGACACTTCAAAACAAAAGAAACGAAAGTCTCAGGAAAAGAAAAAAAGAAAAAGGAAAGAAAAAGGAAACCCATTCTTCCCCTAGCCATCCTGGATTCACCAAAAAGTAAATGAGTCTTTGTCCTAACTCAGGAAATTAAAGAATTCTATTTTTAAATTATTTTACCTACCTTGGAATTGCTACATAATTACACCTCTTCCATATAGACATTTTTACATGTTGGGACCCTTATCCTCCCTGTGGCCATCTGTATTAAATCTCTCATTACTTGACAGCCATGCCCCAAGTATGGACGTTTACACACGCAAAGCACATCATTTTGGGGGGTTTGTGTTTCTGTGTGTTTGGCTGACGTTGTCACTTTATAAGTTAATTATAAGATGGCTTAATCAGTCCAACAAGTATTCTATGCAGCAGCTACTAAGTCCTGTCCACCTTCCAGTGATGAAGCCAGGTCTATGATAGTGATTTACACACTATGAAATGTATAAAGTGAGGTTCTTCACCTTTGTTTTTAAATCTCTAGGCTTAAAAACAGTCATTGAGCCGGGCAGTGGTGGCGCACGCCTTTAATCCCAGCACTCGGGAGGCAGAGCCAGGCGGATCTCTGTGAGTTCGAGGCCAGCCTGGGCTACCGAGTGAGCTCCAGGAAAGGCGCAAAGCTACACAGAGAAACCCTGTCTCGAAAAACCAAAAAAAAAAAAAAAAAAAAAAAAAACAGTCATTGAAGATAAAATTGCTTTCCTGATCTTGAGTAGGTTTTTAAATGAATGAGATCTAAGGAAAATAATAATGAAAGTATTTATAACAATGCCATTGTTTTATGAAATGCATGTTTCTAAGCACCTGCCAGGATGTTTTTGTAACAATTAAAATATTTCTTTCTTTTAAAAAAAAATCACTTAGCTTACTAGAATGTCTGGCAGGGAGATTGTGTGCCAGTCAGAATTATTAGGGTAGATCCCGAGTTGACTTACAAATATGCCATATTGGCAAGCTCACAGTGACATCTCAAACACACACTTCCTGTGTGGAAACAACAGCATCTTCATTCAAACAGATTTTTATTATATCTAGTGTTAGTTATTTAGCTGCGTTGTGTTCTTACCCTGCAAGGAAACGTCACGAAACACGACAGAATGTGCTTATAAGAGTTGATTAGAAATACAGGGATAGAGAGTGTGCAGGCCTGTGGGAGAGACACGTGCGTGAAGAGAGACTGGGAAACATGGCGCTCCACTTTTAAAACCGGCTGGGGGCGTGGCCAGGTCACGTCACTACTCCACGCGTGTGCGTAGATCACATGGTCACATTGCGCGCTTATGTGACCATGTAACATCACAGACCCTGATCATGCAAGACCCCTTGGCCCGGAACTTGCTAGGCGGAGATATCTGGGCCCACTGGGTATCCTAGCTACGAGAGACGCCTTGATCCGGAAATGGCTAGGCGGAAGTGTCCGCCCGGTAAATGCGACCGTATTGTAAACCCTTCATCTAGTGTGTATGCTGCTCGTATCCATGAGTACTGTGGCAGTTTTTATGAATGTTTTGATATATTCTATTTATTTTGTCTAAAATGGTTTCGAAATGAGTTTCACACTAAGCTTCTGGCTTCATTGAGGACCAATGATAGATATCTTCTCTTTTGCTTCAGTCACAGACCTTAGTAGTACTGCCAAAAATTAGGATTAAGAATTCCATTCTGTACTTTTTAAAACTGAAGAACCAGGGGTAGCATCATGAAAGCCTTTGTATAATAATGAAATTTTATATGAATAAGCATTTCCAACAGCATGTTAGTAGATATAAATGTTAAGTTTTTCATGTCATGGTCATCAGTGTGATTTAGTTTTATGTCTAGTATTCCCTCATCCCAACAAGTTAGCTTATTATGCTACAAAGCTTTGAAAACCAACCTGTCATCGTGGAACAGCACCAAAGGTTCTAAGTGCCTTGCTATGACAACTTACACATTTTCAAATTGGTAACTACAGACAAGGTCATGAGCAAATTTATGGCCATAACATAAGCCAAGTCCATTCTGCCTTGCAGGCTGGAGAGCTTTATCAGCCCTTGAGCAGCACCCAAGCTGGCTTTCCCTGGTCAGACTTGGGGGTCTCATAAGTCTTGCAGCTTTCCCTTACCTCCGCTCAGATTTCATGCAGGCTACACCCACACTTTTCCCCTAGCACTGTGTCCATGAAGCTCACACATCTTCTGCTTTTCCATAAACCGATTCCTCTCCTAGCCTATAAAAACAGAACTCCTTTGTCTAGAGTTTAGTCAGCTGTAGGACTAAATGCAGAACTTTTAGATTTTTAAGGCTTCATTTTGTCTATGCTAATTTTGTGAAAGTTCAGTTCTTTGGTTATCTGGATTAACAAAAATAAGTTAAAAATCACTTTTTAAAACCATTTTAAAAAATAGCAAGGGGCTGAGAAGGTGGCTCAGCAGTTAAGAACTCTCTCTGCTCTCATAATGGACCTGAGTTCAATTCCTAGTATCCACACTGGGAGTTCATAACCACCTGTAACCCTGTTACTCCAGCTCGGAGGGATCCGATGACTTCTGAATTCTGTGATACCCATGAGCACTTAGTAGATAACCACACAGACATACACATGTACATGTAAATTTAAAGTTTTAAAAATTTTAAACTTTAAAAAAAGCAAATACTACATAAAGAAATGGTCTCATACCATTGTGTATGTAGCACTGTTAGCAACAACTGTAGTTGAAATGAAGAGTTCATCCTATTTGTAAGTTTTATTTCTGTTAAGTGTAAGAGAATATAAATGGAATCATTTGGGTTTTTTTTTTCTTGAGTTATGACACAGCTAATGATTCAGAAGAGTGTATATAATCAGTCCTCCCTTATTAATCTTCCATAAAAAATAAAAGATTTTTATGGACTAGTCATTTCCCCCAGAAATAATCTCTGAATTGTTGGTAAATTTCCCTATAATATTGACATGCCTTATGAAACATCTCATCTGAGTAAAAGTCATTTATTTTTACTGAAGTAAAAAGAAAGGAAGGAGAAATAAATGTAGATAGGAGATAGATAGATAGATAGATAGATAGATAGATAGATAGATAGATAGATAGATAGGATAGGATAGATAGATGCTGGGAATCTTTTCCTCTCAGAGAGTCTTAACAAGGAAGTAGGTGTTAGCATCAACATTTAACAGCTAAGGAAGTCCACACTCAGGAAGGAACTCCCAGAGCTCCCAGACAGGTCCAGAGATTCTAACTCTACTCTAGCCAACACGCCTGAGGCCAGACAGACCTTGGCCACGACTCCTTTAGACAGTCGTGGTTTACTGATGACAGAATCTAAAACTGAGATTCCACAGAAACCTGAAGAAGCATTCCGTAGACCTGATAGTGGTGCCCCTTTGGCTGGTGCCTGAGGTCACCACGCTCCCCAAGCTCCCAACCTCCACTCGGCTTCTGCTAAGCTTCAAGAGTGCATTTGCTCACACCAGGCAGTCATTGCACACTTTGGATTAAAGGAACATAGCATCTTAATAAGTGTTCATCACAGATGCTGCTGAGACAGCAATTCTTTAAAAACGTGACAGATCCCCTATGCCCTGTTGTTTACACACCCAAGACCTCTCTTTGTTGTGATCATGTGACACTCTTCACACTCACTATTCACTGGTCCACCCATCTGTGCATCATACCACTTACATTTGGGTTTGAATCAAATATTCATGCTATTGTGAGAATAACAGGAAATGACAGATACGAGAAGGGAACTTCTGTCCTGGACAGAGACCTAACATCCTGTTGGTCAGGGTCAATGACCTTGATAAGAGACTACTCCTAGGAAGGTGGGCTTACCCTAAGCCATGCTTAAGAGCAAAGTGGAATAATTAGCCCTTTAATGAGATACTGTACTCACCCCTGCACCCCGCACCCCGCACCCCGCACCACCCCCCCTCCCCCCGCACCCCTGTCTCCACACCAGAACAGTCCCTACAAGTCTGTTAGTCATGAGGACCAGCTGAGTGTACCCAAAAGGTATAATTTTTCCTTCACTTTTTCAGATGTTGGCCAGAACCTAACCTTTTTCTGGTACCTTGGGCTCCCTTGCTCTTCCTCTGAGCCACGTTTCTGGCTTCATTGCTGCATCCTCCTCCTCCAGGAAGTTGTGGAGGTTTACAGTTTGCCTGCCCTGTGTTTAGTTTGTCCTTGAGTTTCTGTCTGATCCATTCTTCAGTTATTTTATTAATGAGACTAAGAACCCAAAGGGGGAACCTGATTTCCCAAGTATCACTCTGGTGTGGAAATGGAAAACGCTCTGGAAGGCCCGCCCTGCACGAGGGCCCCCAGGACCCTAGGACTCACGAGCCAGAGGACCTAAGCACTGACACCGGGTGGTCCAAAACTGTGAACCAAATAAAATTTTCTTTTCTTTTGTTTTTCCAGACAGGGTTTTTCTTTGTAGCCTGACTGCACTGCAACTCCCTCTGTAGACCAGGCTGGCCCACTTGCCTCTGCCTCCCAAGTACTGAGATTAAAGGTGGGTGCCACCATCACCCAGCTTAAACCTTTTTTCTTTATAAATCAACTGTCTCAGTTATTTTGCTGCAGTAGTGTGAAGTTAATACAATGAATACCCAGAAACACCTGTCCCTATCACCCTGCATATCATCCCATCATAGCTAGGCTGTCTCATTCCTATTCTTTTCTTCTTTTGAAAATATTTGTTCATTTTCCACAGATTCTTCCTGCTTATCCCTAAACACTCAGCACCTAGACTGAAGCTTAGGAAATGGTGAGAATTCTGTGAAATGGATTAAACAAATTACCCCTCACCCCCACCCCCACCCCCACCCCCACCCCCATACACACACAACGAAATGAGTGGTTAATCTCTAGTGGAGACAGACATGACCAGAAAGGCTTTTCCCTTATACACCTCCGAAAAGCTTAGCGAAGAAACCTGGGATCCCACCGCCTCTGTCCCTGTCAGAAACCAGTCTTCCTTGTAAGCAGAAGCCAGGCTGCTGGAATCATCCTCCAATTCCCTCTGCCTTGGCATGCATCCTGGGCCTCATAAAGGCTGCCATTTACTGGGTTTTGTCAGGTCAACACAGAGTAAATATTTTCAGTACTTGAACGCAAAGGAGAGCTGGGAGAGATCAAGTGACTAGGGAGTAAATGGCACCTCCATGCAGCAGCAGACCAGGGCCCCATGCTGTCCTGGTGCCCAGTGATTAGTGTCACGTGGTTAAGGACTGAACTCCCCTGCAGCTCAGTGACTTCGAGAAGAAGAAATCCACAGTGTGTGGTGCATTCTCCAGCATGTAAACACCCTGCACACACGTGGATGGGTTATATATGAGAACAAGCAGGGAAGGATGGGTGTCAAATCAAGATGAGGAACACACTTAGCTTGGTAGGATGGTTATAACGAAAAAGTAAACTTTGTGTTCTAAGCTTAAGTACACAAAGAAAAAAATTACACTCTCCCCAAAGTGGGATGGCTGCTGCTTGCTTGTTCCTACAATGGAGAGGGTTCTGGCAGCTGACTGAGCAATGACATAGTACCACTCCCCAAAGCTCGACTCCAGGCTGTTCTCATACAGGGTGGGTGGCAGCTGAGGACTCAAAATTCTTTCCTTGGCCAGCCTGAGAGAATCCTAGTGCTTGTCCAGACAGGCCCCACAAGGCACTTTTATTTCCTGTCTGGCATGATTAATCTAATTTGTTTTAGGTTCTGGGAAACAGGCTATACTACAAGGTATCCTCCTGGATGCTTAGGAGAACTTATATCCAAAAATTCTTGAGTAAATTAGATGTTAAAGGGCCAATTGTTTCAAAGCAACAAGCTGCTCCCCAGCAGAAGGTGAGCTATTTAGAAAAGGCTCAAATGTGTAGGAAAAATAGAGCACCGGGCTCCATGTTCTTGGTCCTTTGTGAGTTTTTCTGTACTCTCTGAAGATCTGTCACCAGAGGTGTTACCATCCAGAAGAGACTCACCTGAGTAGAGGTGGGCCCGTCACACTCTGGCAGTCATTTCTGTGTATGATGGCAGCCCTGGAGCAGAAGGGCCCTGCTCTGAGGAGAGATGCTCAGTGGTTAAGAGTGTGTACTGCTTTTGCAGAGGACCCAAGTTCAGTTCCCAGAACCCACACCAGGCAGCTCACACCCTTGTAACTCCAGTTCCAGGATACCTGAAACACTCCTCTGGCTTCCACAGGCACCAATACGCGTGTATGCACACACCATGCAGATCACGCCTGTGGTGACAGCAGAGCTCAGAACAGACAAAACGGCTTCCTGGGTAAGTGAAACCCTTTCTAAGACAAGCATGGCCTTCCACCTAATGGGAACGTATTCCAGAAACTCTGTCCTCTGGCTTCCAGACTCACCATCTTGATTCTGTGGTGCTGATAGATCTATTTTGGCAGGCCCCAAGGTGTGTATTCCTAGAATTGTCCTCCATAAGCCCGTTTCCAGGCACAATCGGACAGGGTAGTTTTAGGACATGGGATTGTCAGTCTAAGATCTTATGTCCTATCTTTGGCCTGGGACCTGGTACTCACTGGTCGTTAGGGTGGCTAGCCAGTGAACGCCAGGCATCTACATCTTGTCTCTCAGTCTCTCCATGCAGGGATTATAGGAACACAGCACCAGGCCCAGCATTTTGCACTGATGCTGGAGATTGAGTTCATGTCCTGAGCATGCTTGCTCGGTAAGTAGTTTAAAGTCATCTCTGCTGCCCCCAGAAAGTATTGCTTGTTTCTCTTTAAGATGTGTTTCTATCGAAGAGTGGATTGCAAACCCAAACTAAATCTCTCAAAAAGCCACAAACTAACACATCCATTCCACCCCACCCCATCCCTGAGACCTCTTAGCTGTCCAGACAAATAACTGAGTCTTCCAGA
Organism: Peromyscus maniculatus bairdii; assembly: GCF_049852395.1. Classification (NCBI taxonomy): domain Eukaryota; kingdom Metazoa; phylum Chordata; class Mammalia; order Rodentia; family Cricetidae; genus Peromyscus; species Peromyscus maniculatus. The sequence goes on along the minus strand of NC_134856.1, from coordinate 141,394,358 downwards.
TGTTTGAAAACAGTGTATTTCAGAGGAGATGGCCAAGGAGAAGGTATTTTGGCAAGTACATATTAGGCTTGGTTTCACAGCTTTCCTCTGAAGGCAATCTCACTTATATACAGAACCAAAAGTCATGCTCCACCTAGAGAGTAAAACAGTCAAGATGGATATTTGATTCTCAAACATCTTTCTTTTACTTCATACAGAACACAATTTAATCTGTTTCCTTTCTAGGAAAAACTCAAAATAGAAACCTTTTAACAACAGAACTTTGTTTTAAAGTAAGAAAATCATATCACCTACTTGTGCCAAAAATGGAAGAGATAAAAAACATGCCCAGCAGTATGGAATGTGGAATGCAGTTCAGAACCACATCCCAAAAGGCAGGGGTGTCATCAGCCAAGCACAGGGGTGATCTGATATCAAATACAGCCAGTTATCATCAAGACCAGCGTTTAGTCACCTTAGTTCACATCTTTCAGGGGTTCAAGTTTCTGGTCAAATTTCTGGAAATCTACCAAGATAGTTGGGAAAATCATTTGATCAGCAAAGCAGCTATTGTTCTCTGTCAGATCCAAGATAGTGACAGGAAAGACCTAAGAAAAACGCATCTTTGATGAGAAGGTTCTTTTTAGCATAACTGTGAGATTCAGTCTGGGAGACTTTTCTGTTAGGACTGCTTAGGTTCATGAGGAAGAACAGATCTCACAGCCATCTAGTTCCCCTTGGCCTGGGTAGTAGGTGGCCACTCCAGCTATGGCCTAGAGGACAAGAATGGTTTTCCAAAATGAATCCATCTCGACCACCTTCACGACCAAGTCAGGAAGACCAGAATGGGTCACTTTGCCTGCAAAGTTCTGTTCTGCCATTCAGCAACACCACTCATGGATGTGGGTTCGTTTAGTCAAGACAGGAAATGAGTTTTAACCTCTCCTGAGTCCTCACTGTAGGAAGCAGTATGTTAGTTTGTATGCATACTAATTGAATTTGGGCATTTTAAAAAACAAGTTCTTGTTACCTGCTTGCCAACCTTTTAAAAACACTAGGCATGTACTGACTTTCAAGGGAGGGAGAAAAGAAACTCATATAGCTGAACCTTGAATGCCACAGTTTGGAATTTGAGGGGAAATTCTTTCATGTGAGCTTGTTTGAAGGAGTGCTTGGACTTTGCCCAGCCACAGTGAACCCAGCCTAAAGAGCTTCTTTTGAGAGGGTATTCATGAATGTGTGTGCGGAAGGACTTTCTCTTTTGCCTTCTTTCACTGAACCATAAGCCTCCAAGAGTGAGACCTCGGTCCCACATGTGCTCTATCTTGTTTGTTCCTGTTTATCACTGTTTTTCTCTAGGAATGTAGGGTTGTGTTTGTACTAAGCATGCAGTAAACACCTGGTGAATGAATGAATGAATGTTCAAATCTGAGACTTCCGTACTGTGTGATTGATTCACAGGTGACACACACTGCTGGGGAGCTCAGCTAGCCCCAGAGGGTGTTAGGTAAAAATCATGGTGGTTTATTCCAGGGTACATCCCTTTGGTGCCCTTTTTATTTTTTTATATCTGAGTTGTGTTTCTAGAAGCTTAACTAGTCTCTTCCCTTTTAAACAGTGAAACTAGAACATTTTCATGGCACTTAAAGAAATGGAAGTGTCATGTTCTTTGCATTGCCCCAGCCACCTACTTTTGACAACAGATTAGATGAGCAACCAAGACACCTTGACTCCATTGATACAGAAAAACATCCCAGACAAATATTCCCAGAGACCAGAGAACCAGCCCACAGGGCTTTCTGACGCCCCTTCTGCTCATCTGCAGGATGGAGAGCTGGTCTGTTGGGTCTGTCTCTATTTGACTAGTCTAGGACTCTTGCCCCAGTCTCTCCAGGTACCACAATAAGTGCTACATGAATGAGCTTTCTTCATCAGTGCTGGATTCTACTGATGTGAAAGCAAAGGGAACAGGAAGTGAGTGACAAGATGATCCTACATTCCAACTAAGATGGCAGACAAAGGCAGAAGGGGGTCCTCACCCAAGGGAGCCTAGGCTCAAAGCATTTCAGGAATGGACATATACCTTTTATGGTCTCTTATTAAGCCAGAGTACACTCAGGTAGACGGACTAACAGATCAGGTAGACGGACTAACATCTGCTACCATTCTTACTAAGTCACCAAAGGATATGGGACTCACCAGGGACTAGCTGACTTTGGGCATCATGCCTCAGTAGAGCCTGGTGTGCCGGCAAACATTAAATGGTGCTTCCTGGATACACAGTGACCCTGATAGTCCTGGTTTTCCTGGTATTTCAGTTTTAATAGTAAATTTCTCAAGTCTCAGAAAAGTTCACGTTATGGTCAAACTAAATAGTCAGTTGCTTTAAACACAGTGACAGGCCAGGCTGACACTAGACTACCTTTAGCAAAGTTGTGTGGTCCACCAAATTGTGTGGTTATCCACCTGGTTTTTAGGACCTACCAACAGCCAACAAACCAAGATTTCCTAGCAAAACAATCAATATATTTTGAACTGCTTAACTTTTTTCCCCAAAAAATATCTGTTTGAAAAATCAGTTCATACAAAACTAAAAGATACATAGAAAAAATATAAAAATAAAGTAAGAAACATGGCAAGTGATTTCTACATCTTAGGCCCATGGACTGTGTCCCTTTCTCCTAATTGTTTGCCAAGTGACTTGCTTCAAACATACTGGTCAATACCAAGTAGGCAAGGTGAGAGACCAAATATTTTGGTACGTAGAGATAACGCAAAAATAAATAAACAAACAAACAAACAGAGACAGAAAGAGAAAGAAAAAGAGAGAGAAAAAGAGGGGGGAGAAAGAAAGAGAGAGAAAGAAAGAGAGAGAGAGAGAGAGAGAGAGAGAGAGAGGGAGGGAGGGAGGGAGGGAGGGAGGGAGGGAGGGAGGGAGGGAGGAAGGAAGGAAGGAAGGAAGGAAGGAAGGAAGGAAGGAAGGAAGGAAGGAAGGAAGGAAGGAAGGAAGGAAGAAAGGAAGGAAGGAAGGAAGAAAGGAAGGAAGAAAGAAAAGACCATAGACGGGGAAAGATGTCCCAAATTATTCTCCCTTCCTTTCAAAAATTAGAAAAGAGATTTGTGCAGTTAGCCCGCCGTTGAGTAGCTCTGCTGTAAATTCACCTTGCACTTTCAGAAATTCCCTCAATGAGATGCGAGAGAAGAATGCACAGCCTAGAGTCCGAAGCATATTTAATATGCTGTTTTTATAGCAGCCGCTGGTTTCAAAGAACTTTAACCCCGTTGTGTAAATGCGTCACCAGGAACATACCCAGGTTGTCATGGAAACAACCTCAGTGCAAGGCCCTTTGCTCCGTTGCGGGTGTCAGCTTTCAGCCTCCTTGCATTCCAGGCTGGCATCCACCCCAGGCTACAGCTTAGACTTCATTAGAGGCCCAGATGAAGGACAGTGAAAGAATCCCCGGGCAATTCTGAGAACTGCGAGGAGGCTTTCCATCAACACACCTGAGGGCGCAAGCTGAGAATGAACCCGGACAGATGGACGGAACGCACTAAGCAAGGTCTCTCTGGACTGTTCCTTAGGGAACCTGCGATAGACACAGCGGCCTTTCCCTGCCTAATTTTAGGCACATCCATAGTCTTAGCCGGAAAAGACATCTCAGCTGCTATCTGGAAGATTACTACAAGGATCACGTGACCCGTACTTGCTACAGGTGCAAGACCAGCTCTTGAGTGCTGCTCAAAGGCTTACGAAAATGTTAAGGATTCTTGAGGAAAATACAGTAACAGGTTGGCTGAACCCTCCTGCCTGGTGCACGTTTTCTAAAAATACTGTAATGATTGACTTTAAACAACAATATGTTCAAAAAATGTGGCCTAGAAAACAATGAATTAAAAAAAAAAAAACTTGATAGTCAAGTGGAAAAAGGGAAGACTTAATGGCTAGCCACTGTAGAAAGAAAATTATAATCAAATGTTCTAGAATCTTCCATGTACTCGTGTGTTGCATTTATTTCAGCTCTGATACATTTTTAAATTTCATCATAGGAAGGTTTGTTTAATAAAGGTTACACACATATGATTTATCTGAAGAAAGCACCTCATTTATTGTACAAGGAACTTTCCATAACAGTCCTCACTGAACTGTCCAGAAATCTGAAGCACAGAATAAATTCAGCCATCAGAGTAGAAAAGGAAAGGAAAGCTTGTGCTGACTCACGCTTATGGGAGTGACAGAAATGGGCCCTCCATCAGGCTCAGACACAAGTGCAGTCAGCCCGAAGGGTGTGGCAACCTATGTTTAATAAACCGACTAAAGTGGGAGAGGAAGATGAGTCCACTTTGATTTGTGTTCTCCATGTAGAAATCCTTATTCGCTCTCTCAGTCATCTATGGAGCACAAACAGATCCGGAGACAGCCCCATGCAGGGCTCACAGGGGTGAGTTACAGCCAACACTGAGTCTCTCGTTCCTGGATGTGGGCAGTTCACAGATCCCCACTTGGCATATGAATATGCAGTCTCATTTTCTACACTAACAAAATTCCTCGAGACAAGTTGTATTGTTTTAAATAAAATCTCTTTTTTAATGAAATTGCCTTCAGGTGGCATCCAGCTGTGACTTGGCCACTTGTGACCATTACTGGAGTTGTGTTCTCTTTATGATCATTTTCTTTTCTTTATTAGATTTCGTCTAGAAGATCAGTATTTGGTGGAGAACAAAGGGATGTCATGGATAAGGTCACTGAAAACCATCGAAATGTACTATCATCAGGCAATGGTACATAGTTTTGGAATGTTAATCAAGTAAGTCAGTTGTCCTCTGTTCAAATAGTTAAGTGTGGTTCTGTGCTCATCTCCTCTAGATAGAGAACAGAGGGGGTGAGTGAGGAAGAAAACACAGTTATTTTGGAATTAGCCTCCAGAATCCTGGCCTCTTGAGGTGATTAGGGAGCACTCTGGGGACAGATGACCTGAGCAGCACCTCAGGACCAACACTAGGGGACCCGAAGTCTCCCCAGACTTGATGAGGGGACAGACATGATTATACGGAGATGATAGCCCAGGTCAGTCAGGACTGGGCAACAGAAAACTCAGCCTCATGGGGACTAAGCAGAGAGGGGGGGGGCGTCATTTCCACAGAAGACTATGGTGAAAGGGAGACACGATGCCTGTACCCAAGCATTGGGTGGTTCTGGGAGACCACATACACAGAAAACTGTCTGCTGCCCAGTTAGCACAAGGAGCATACATTTGAATCCTCAAATTTCTTGTCCCCTTTTAACATACCAGTTAGAAACAGGCTGAGTTAAGCTGTAGTTGCAAATGGTCCTGTACATCCTCTTAATCTGCAATTTCATTTTCCTTGATTCAGTTACCTGCAATCACAGCCTAAAAATATTAAGTTGAAAAATTCTATAAACAATAGCAAGGTCTAAATTGTGTGATGAAATCCCAGTCTTTGGGATGTGGGCCATTCCTTCGTCCAGTGTATCCATATATATGCTACCGTCCATTAGTCACATAGTATTCATCTTGGTAATAAGATCAGCTGCCATAATAATCATTTAACTCTATTTTAACTAAACATGATGCTGGCATTGGAGTATGCCAAAGAGACGCTGTGAGTGACCTCCTGTAAGTGAAAGGTGAGAGCTTCCCCTACATATGTTTGAATAGGAAAAAAATCACAGTACATTTAGGACTTGGTGCCGACCGAGGTTTCAGTCATCCTGTGGGCACCGGGACATAGGCACATGTCCCTGAGCATCAGGGGGCAGTACCAACCCTGCTCCCTGTGCTGTGGCTGCCGTGCTGGCCTGGCATCATCCTAGCACTCACCGTATTTGTCCCTCTGCTGCCAAGTATACTTGTCAACATAAAGAAGATATGGCTGTATTTCGTGATGGCTGTTTGGAGAGAAACAAACCCAACTTCTGCATCAATATCCTGCTGTGTTGAGTCATTCCAGCTCACCATCTTAAACTTCAGCCTCATTCTAGAAAGGACTCACTGCTTGGTGCCAGCTCTTCTCCTAGGCAGTCCTTTCCAATCACACACTGAAGAACATCTACTCTGAAGCTTTCTGTCTGGATGTTTGGTCACAGACCCTCTTATGTGATTGTTAAAAAAAATTTTATGAAGTGCTGTCTTCACCTCAGAGACTGGGGTTCATGCTTCCTGGAAATTTTCCTCAAATCCCATCACACTTCTGTGGTTCCTGTGGAGTGTTCCTGATAAGACAGAAAACTGCTTAAAGATAAACATGGTGTCTTCTCCCTCCACAGCTGCCACGCCTGGAAGAGTGATCAGCGCTTGTCGATGGAATGGGTGGAGCTTGTAAAAAAGGGAATGGACCCACCAGTACAAAGCACCCCATTGGTGTGGTGGTTTGAAAGAAAGTGGCCCTCAAAGGAGTGGCACTCTTAGGAGGTATGGCCTTGTTGGAGGAAGTGTGTCACTGTGGGGTGGGCTGTGAGGTCTCCTACTCAAGCTTCCCTCAGTGTGACTGTCAGTCAGTTTTCTGCGGCCTTCTGGTCAAGATGTAGGCAGCACCATGTCTGCCTGCACACTGCTATGCTCCCCATCACGAGGATATAGGACTGAACCTCTGAAACTGTGAGACACCCCAATTAAATGTTTCCTTTATAAGAATTGCTACAGTCGCCGAGCGGTGGTGGTGAACGCCTTTAGTCCCAGCACTTGGGAGGCAGAGCCAGGTGGATCTCTGTGAGTTTGAGGCCAGCCTGGGCTACCAAGTGAGTCCCAGGAGAGGCGCAAAGCTACACAGAGAAACCCTGTCTCGAAAAACCAAAAAAAAAAAAAAAATTGCTACAGTCATGGTGTCTCTTCTCAGTATAAAAATCATAACTAAGACAGAAGTTGGTACTAGGAGTGGGGTATTGTTGTAATAGGCCTGGCCATGTTTTTCTTTGGAGGAATTTGGACTTCGGTACTTAGGGTTAGGAAAGCAGTAGAATGCTTTAAGCACTGCTTAATGTGCCATACTAATAAGAGCATGTAAGACAGTGGTGCTAAGAGTTATTTGAACTGTTGGGGACTCACTCAAGAGGTTTCAGAGAAGAATTTTAATATATGGCCTACAGATCCTTCTTGTGATATTTTGGTGAAGAAGTGGCTGCATTTTGTCCTTCTCTGAAGAGTTTACCTGAGGTTAAAGTGAAGAGTTTTAGATTAATTCCATTGTCAGAAGGAATCTCAAAACAGCCTAGTATATATTCTGTCCTATGGATATTAGTGCTAGCTCTAATAAAGATTTATAATAAAAAAGGAGTAAGCTGAGCAGAATAAATTACAAAATGTAAATTCTGAAGAGGAAAAGAGCACCAGGAAGAAGAATGGAGCTAAATTCTATGTTCAAGGAGATAAATGGATTGAGAAATGGAATATAAGGAGTGGTGACCTCAAGGCAAGATTCCACTGAGCTAAATTTCCAACTTGTGAAAAGGAACTAAAGAAAAGCTTAGAGCTAGGTATGGTGGGACATACCTTTAATCCCAGCACTGGGAAGACTGAGGCTGGCAGATCTCTGAGTTTGAGGCCAGCCTGGTCTACCGAGCAAGTTTCAGGACAGCCAAGCTTAGGCAATGAAGGACAGAAAGCTGATGAAGATGAATTGGATGAAGGGGCCATGTTCCAGCCCCAGTAAATAGCAGAACTTGGCAGCTTTGGCCATATGGTTCTGGTATTCGAGTTAAGGAGAGAAGAAATGGGTTATGGAATTTGCTTCAGTGCCTAAAAAAGGCCACTGAGGCCAGGCATGTGTCAGGAGTGTCCTTGAATGAAAGCCTAGTAGAGAGGCCATTGCATGAAGCTGTGAAGTTGCAGCCTGGATTGCCTTGGAGAACCCAAGATGCTAGAGATGCCAGAGTTGTGGGGGACCTGCCAAGGAGAACTGCTAACAGTGAGTAGAACTAGCCCAAGAGAAATAAATATGTTGCAGTCAACAAAGCTGAGCATAATTGGAGATCTGAAGATCATTTTGCTCTCAACATGGAGTTGCAGAGTTTAGAATTTGCCCAGCTGGTTTTCAGTCTTGCTTTGGTCCAGTATTTTTCCTCACTCTGCTCCCTTCCCTATATTTTGGACCAGTAATGTATATTCTGTACCATTATATATTGGAAGTATGCAATATGCTTTGTGATTTTGATTTTTACAGGGGGATTACAGTTAAGAGATTGCCATGCATCTCAGAAGAGACTTTGGATTTGAAACAAGTCTGAGAGTGCTATAGACCATGGGGACCTTTGAAGTTGAACTGAATGAATTTTTTGTATTATGATATGGCTATAAACTTTTTGAGGCCCGGGAGTGGAATGTGGTGTTTGAAAGAAAATGGCTCCCAAAGGGAGTGGCACTATTAGGAGGTGTGGCCTTGTTGGAGGGTGGGCTTTGAGGTCTCTTTTGCTCAAGCTTCTCTCCACGTGACAATCAGTCGACTTCCTGCTGCCTTCTGTTCAAGAAGCTCCAACATCAGGTCTGCCTGTCTGCTCCCCATTGTGCTCCCCATCATGATGATAACGGACTAAACCTCTGAAACTGTAAGCAAGCCACCCTAATTAAATGTTTCCTTTATAAGTGTGGTGGTATTCTAATTGTACTGAAATGTGATTTTGATTGTATGTTAATAAATAAAGTTGCCCAGGGGTCAGAGCTATTAGAGCCATAGCAAGAGTGTGGTGTTGGCGCACGCCTTTAATCCCAACACTTGGTAGAAGAGCTAGATAGATCTCTGTGTGTTCAGGGATACAGCCAGCATTGGAGACATATGCCTTTAAGACCTGGGGGGCTGTACATACAGACAGTGACGAGGCAGTCACGTGTTTGGGTTTACAACCAATGAGAAGGCAAAAAAAAAAAAAAGACTATGAAACGACTTACACACAGGAAATAGCTCTCTTTCGGGAAGCTAGGAGCTCGCAGGAGGAAGGGTAAGATTTTAGTTCTGAGCTGTGATCTCTTGGCTTTCTCTTTTACATTGGTTCTGTGTTTCTTATAAGAGTTGACATGGTCATAGTGTCTCTTCACAACAATAAAAACCTTAACTAAGACAGCTGGTCATGGGAGGAAAGAAATAGGTCCACAGTACCACCTGCTCAGGTTGTATATGGTAGAGTGTCATGGATGCCTTTGGCTCTCTTCGGAGAACTTACATATTATAACAGTGATAGTGCAGATCTGCACTCCTCTCTACTGAGCTCTGTGACTTGCACACAAGAGTGTCAAGTAACAGCATGATGAGTTTCTGAGAGTCACCTGTCAGTTTTAAAGTAAAGCTTGACCACACTTTCCCTAACAGTCTATTTTTTCCCCTCTGTCTTAATTAAACATGATGAAAAAAATCCTGTCCTTATTCAAGCACATCACAGAATATCTTCAGGTTTAAAAAGGAACTCCAGAAACAGAATGCTTATAAAGAAAGGAAATTTAAAAGCAGAACCAAAACCAAGCTCAGTGTTTTTAGAATGGTATAGTTAAAAAATAGAAATTGTGCTATGATGATCTCACTAGATTAAATCTGGATTAATATTTTAAAATCTTAACCATGAAAATTGTTTTACATTTCTAACATAGCATGGTCCAAAGGGGCCCAGATTCCACCACCCTGAGTGTGAAATCAGGCAAACTGTGAACATTTTATTTAGATGAAGGAACACATTCAGGAAGAAAAAAAAAAAGAAAAAAACCTCCCCCTTAGATATTTTATTTGTAATTAAAAAAAAATCATAATCAGACATACTAAAATTTAAGGTCCTAAACATAAAGATTACTAACGTTTATTCATGACTTTTGTTCCTGAAATCTGTTTTTCCCTCAGAATATCTTTGAAGTTTTAAAATTAGTCCAGTTCCAGCTCTTTCACAGAATATAATCTTTTAAGTTTGGGAATGCTATAAAGAGACATCTGTGTACACACAGACACACGGGCAATTCTAAGACACCCCACGAGTGTTAAACAACATGATGATAAAAGTTCCTGATCTGAATAAAAAAAGAGTTTGTAGTACATCCCACTCAGCAACTCCAAGGCACACCTTTATGAGACACAGATTTACACATCCAAAGTCTAGATGCACATTGGCACTGATGGAATCTCATGTTCAGGGACTAAACAGTCTTCTGTTATTATTCCTTTGCCTGCAATAACAAGTCAAAAGTTTTATCAACCAAGTTTGAATAGGATTATTTAGCTCTTGACAGAAAATCCAGGAGGTGATAACCAACCTGTTTCTCAATTCCAAGGAAGATGTGTTTGTGCAGAGGAGAAAGAGGCTGGTGTAGAACTGGGTGGGTTCTGTAAAGTTCCTAGAACAGCATCCAATGGTAGCTAACACTACACAACTAACTCCGCACAGTCTGCAGTCAGTTTCAAGGCCCAGCACCACTGAGTTTTAGTTTCTTTGTTTAAAAAAAATCCCTTGGAAGTACTGTATTACCAGTGTCCTTGTTAACATAGCTAGTGCTATGGGGAAATGCTAATGACTTAGTCAAAAAGCAATTGAAAATCTAAATTTGAAAAAGCTCAGCAGTAATTTGTTTCATTTCTCTCATGTTTCTCTTTCTATATACTCATGGTAATTCATAGTACCCCCACACAACTAAGAAAATTCAAATGAGATTTTTGTTAAATACAAAAAGAAAATTCCAAGTGCTAAGAAGTCCGGTGCCAGAATTCGCTGGCAGCCCCTGCCTTTGCCTTGGCAGGGCTTGTTTTGAATCTGAAATGTCCCACACAGGCTCATGCTTTGAATGCTTGGCCCTCATCTGGTGCTGCTCTTGTGGGAGGCTGTGGAACCTTCAGGAAGTGGGCCTTACAGGGCAGAAGTAGGCCACTGAGGGTTGGCCTTGGAAGCTTGCAGACCAGCCCTGGTTCCTGCTATTCCTTCCGTGGCTTTATCCTCGATGCCGAGGACAATTTTAAGAGCCATGCCATATTGCCTGCCTGAGTTAAGTTTCTGTTGTCCAGTATTGAGCCACTAGCCAGAAACTTTTGACATGCCTGGACAAGTCCAGAGTTATAGAAAATAACTTAACATTTCCTTATCTTTCTGCTACAGTGACCATTAGTAACACTGTTTTGAGGTTAGGTTGCTTGGTTGGGTTGCTTGGCAACTCAACAGTCCCCTGATCTTTTCCTAAAGAAAGTTTCCTGGTCTGCTTCTATAAAACCCACCTGAGAAAAATAGAATTTTGCAGCTTGATCGGAATACTGTCTTGCTGTCAATTCTTTGTGTCTCTTGTCCCTTCATTTGCCATTCCCCCTTCTAGGGTCTCTGCTGAAGATCCCGCTGGCTGGACAATCCTCCACGGCGTAAAGAACTTCAGCCTCACAAGCCCCTTTGGCAATGGACTGAGCTTCCCCCCCCCCCCCCCCCGACCTTCTGATACGAGCTGGGCCCCCGAAACCACGACTCCTTCATTGAGCCACTTCTGTCAGGTACTGTGGTCATCAAAACACACAAGGAGCTTGATGTGCCAATCACTGACGGCTTGGTTTTGATGAACACGGGGCATACAACAATTCAAAGGGCACCTGATGTGTATGAGGTACAGTGTTAAACATTTGCTATTATTTTTCTTGGTAGTAGGTTTCTGAATGTTTAATTATTTTGCCCAGAATCTTTGTTTTCCAAACTGTCCATATTAAATACATTTTAATTTAACATAATGGCTTCTTTCCATAGCCCCCTGGAACCTGCCAAGGGCCTACACAGACCATGAGTGTGCTCTGATCACATGAAAAAGAGTTTGTGGACCCACAGCAGCCAACCTCCAGTGACACAGGATTAAAAAAAACAGATGGACAACTCTGAGCAATTATCTATGCCTAGTACAGCAGGATGGAGTCCCGGTTGCCCTCAGTAGCAGAAGGCTTAGCACATAGCTGATGGAGGATCTTCTCACTGCCCTCCTCCTTCCCACCCCTTTATTCTTTCCTAGAATCACTTCCCAAATAAACCACTTCCATAGAATCCTTGCTTTAGCTTCTGCTTTGGGAGACCTAACATAAAAATGTTAGGTTCTGCCCTTCCCTAAGAAGCTATTGAGGGGCAAAGATATAGCTCAGTTGATAGAGTACTTGCCTAACACACAGGGAACTCTGAGTATGTTGTCTCATACCAGGTCATCTCCCCAGCTGTCACATTCTTAAAGGGAAACAACTGGGTGAAACTATAGTCAAATACTGTATCAAGATATTTTTGTCAGATGCATGACATACATGTCAATTGTCATTGGGAATACCATGGAACATGAAGTTCCCGCTGACTAATGGCATCAGCCCTATTTGATTAGAGCACAATGCATTCTCACATGTTTGTGGTGATGGAGGCATAAGCAAACCTACTGAATTCCAGCTAATAAAAGCTCGGCATCTACTGTCATGAACAGCGCAGCATCCAAAAGATGACAGCAAGTGAGTGTAACTGGCTTGTTTACCAACTGTCCCGTGTATTTGATGGTTGATTTAGAGTATTTGACCTCGGCTCATGAAAACGCACTCTAGTCCATATAACAATATGTCATATTACTCCAGCAGCAGCCTCAGAGGAGAATCAAAGTAATAAGAACAGATAAACCACTGCACAGGTTGTGGAGGAGCCAGCAAGACTGTCAGTCTAGAACAAGCAGGCAGCTAAAGTCTGCACAGCAGAAGAACCACGGGACTTGAGACAGAATGTATGGATGAATTTGAACATTTTAAGAGATTGGCAAATAATCGATATTCGAGAAGGCTGAGTAAGAAAATCAGACACAAGATGGGAGTTTGGGGTACACTCACCTCAGGAATAAGAAGAGGAGGTAGCACTAACATGGGCTGGGAATCACTATGGGCCTCTAGGTGACCTCTTTCAGTCACCTTCTCTGGCCTTGGGAAACTCCTACTCCTTGAAGACACCTGATGGCAGAGACACCACCTACCTTGGAATCAGCCACCTTGCTAGCTTGATGACAATGACAGCAGTCCTTATTCTCCAGGCTCTTAGGAGGAGCGTTTTCTGTTTCATTGGAACATTTTGCCATGAAGAACTTCAAACACACAACAGCAAGCATGCACGTGCACTCCAACGGTTCTCCCCAGGACGCACCAACAACGAGCATTTGCAATGCCGCCTTCGACTGCCCCGTGTGCCTTCCACTCTCCACCTTCTCACTGATTTCTACTTCTCGGCAGCTTTTTTTCTCCAATACCAATCTCAAACACTGCCTTATTTCACCTGCTAATGTCTTGGCATGTTAGCATGCATCAGGGACTCTACAGGGACATGGCCTCAGTGTCAAATGACCCCAAACAGTGCTCACAGTCATTCTAAAATGACTAACACTCAGCCATGTCTGACACCTCTGTTGTCTTTCTCCTAAATCACAATCCACAGGAAAACCATTGGTTGTCTTTGTGTTGGGCCTCCTACAATCCTTCCATTCAACGCCAGTCCTCTCTCATTTCTTCAGACCATTGATTTGTTGGTGAATCAGTTCATTTTCCCCTTAGAACCCAATATCCTTCCCATAAATCTCTTTTCTGCTTAAATCAGCTAGGATGGACTTCACTGGGTTGCAACTAAGAATTTCGACGAAAAGACAAGTCTTCTAGCTCCCCAGTTTCACAGAGAAGGAAATTGAGGTTCAAAAGGGTTAAGAAATGTGTGAAGTTTTTAGAGCTGCTAGTGTCACAGCTGGAGCTGAAATCGAAAGCTCTTGCTTCCCCCCTCCCCCCTCCCCCTCCTCTCTCACCTCTCCTCCCCTCTCTGCATACTGAAGCCATTAGGCTTCTCCTATCCCCTTTCCACAACCCCAGCTTCACTTTAGCAGTGGCAATGCCTGGGAAGGAGCACCTGGGTCATCACTGCCAGCAACTGATCTGTTCCACCCGGGTTCATCCTGACACCTCCCAGCAGAGAGCAGCACAAGGACCCGGTGCGGACTGGCTTGACTGCAGCCTGTTACATTGCCTGCCAGAACACAGGTGAAGATGTGAGTACAAATAAATGTGTGTTATGCACATGTCTTTATCAAAAAATGCAGCCCAGCCCAGTCCTAGCACCCAGGAACTTATTAGAAGGCACCTTAGTGCTAGTGAGTCAGAAACTGGTGGTGCGGCCAGGGGTTCCAGCCAGGCTAAGTGATACTCACGCCCGACTCAGTTTGAAAACGCCCATTTCTGCCAATTTCTATGAACATAAAATCTCCAAATCCAAGACGGTTTTGCTTGTCTCAACCCTGCTTCCAGGGACCCCGACTGCACATGCAGGCTCTTCCTCAGCAGCTGCCCTTCACCTGCCCTTGAGTTTACCTGCAGACTCCAGCACTTAGGGTGCACCATTCCTTTTGGAAGTCAGAATCTAATGATGCTGTAATCTAATCTCTCTTGCTCCAGAAGTGTTTTTTAGTGCTATCATCAGAAAACCTGGATTTCAGGAAAATGGCTCAAAATGACCCTCAACCCTACAGAAATCCCTGAAAACAGGGACTTACTCAAGGGGCGGATAAAGCCTTCTGTCCCTGGCCTGGTCCCTGCTTTTCAGCTATGCAGGCTGATGGGGGACTAGGAGGAACAGAGAAATTTTGAGGAGGCAATGAGTTAATGGGGATCTGACTGAGGCGATCTGATCCGATTGAGGAGAAATCACCCCATGAAGCCCCTTTTACCGTGTACCACTGCATCCCTGTTTCTTTATAGGTAGCATTCTGCCAAATGTTTTACAGTCTCTCCCATGATGAGTAAAAGCAGACACTTGGCTCATTGTAATGGCAGCCTGTCACACGTCCCCCAGCTGGGCAGTGTCTGTCTGGTCTTCCCCAGGGCATCACTGGGCATCAGACTCAGACTTGAGCAGCCCAGATCATCCGGAATTGGTGGCTTACTCTCAGTGTGTTCTCGGCTTCCTGTTCAGCCCCAACCCTGCAGCCACATTACAAGGCCTTTGGGGACAAAGAAAAACTGCAGGGCCATTCTTTGACAGACACCATCTGTTCCTCCTCTCCAGTACCTTCATGAACAGGGTGATACTCATGAATCATTTTACACTCCTCTTCTTGACCAGTTCAGATTCCTCCCTCCAATTTTCCCACCAATGAGAAATGAGTAGATCTCTCTACATTATGTCATAGGACAGCTATGCGGCATGTACACAAATGCACACACGGAGACCCCTCCCCCATCCCATTTTCCCTTCAAAAAGTTAATGAAATTCTCCCATAGCAACTAACCCCACTAATACAGATTTTACATGGCAGAAACACTGGACATTTCTGGGAAGGGTTTATCCCATAATGTTTGGACTTAGTATTTGGAGTTTGTGCAGGGTCATGTCTTATCCATGACATCGCTCCACTTCATTAAGTGGAAAGGAACTGTATCCCCAGAGTTACAAAAACAAGCTGCTCTTTAATAGAGGCAGTTATCTGAGCCCAGACCCTCCTTCTTGGAGCCTGGAGAGGTAGGCTGGCGGGAGACTTTACAAAGGGAGCAGGCAGTGATGCGTATGCCAAGGTGCCTGGCCTCGGAGAACAATAAAAGGAAGTCTTTTATCCCCACCTTTGCCGGCTTTCTCCATTTCTTTTCGGGCTGTCATGGGCTCTTAACATGATATAAGGAGGCGCCCGAGGATCATTTGCTTCTCTTGGCATGGGAACAGTGAGAGTCTCTGTTTGCCATCAATCTTCTGTCTCTCCCTCACTCCTTCTCACCAGGCTCCAGAGTGAAAAACGAGAATGTTCCAACCTCACATACTAAACCATAACTAATTATTATTAGATCAGTTTTCGCTTTCTCCCAGCCCAAATGTCAAAAGCAAAAGTCTTAATTTAGGGAAGGCGACAGGATGCTCCCAGAGACAGCCCACATTTAACTGACTATAGGAGGGGCTGGGGAGATGGCTCAGTGGCTAAGAGTACTGACTGCTCTTCTAGAAGACCCAGGATCCATTCCCAGCATGCACATGGTGGCTCTTACCCATCTGTGACTGGTTCCAGGAGATTCCACACCTGGCCTCCATGGGCACTGCATGTGTGCAGAACGTCTACATACACACACACACACACACACACACACACACACACACACACACACATCAAGCAAATAAAAAAATCTTTGAAAAAAAAAAGATATTCCACAAGGGAAATGCCACGTAAAATCATAATAAGGCCACCAAAATGAACAAAGCTATCATTAGGAGGCAGATTCTAAGAAAGAAGTTGCCATCACTTTAGAGAATTGTTGTCAATGTGAATCCGGTCAATATGAAAAAATACTGGGAAGTTTTATAATGACCTTAGTTCTTGTGAATAGAGATATTTGTTAGGCTCGGAGATGCCACATGAAAATAACACTAGGACTAAGGAAGAACTAGGGAGCCAATGCTTCCCTAAAACTCTCCCTGAACCAGCATTGTCCTGAGCACATTCAACAAAAATCATTAAGTTCATGGCCGTGAGTTAAACATTCCCATTTTATAGCTGAGAAAGCTGAGGCGTGAATGCTTTAGTTAACTTAAACAAGCTGAATATAAGACAAAGGACTTAAATTCACAGCTATCCCCAGATATTTGGATGTTGCTGTTTTTGTTACTTTGTTGATGCTGAAACAGGATCTCAGTATGCAGCCTGGCTGGTCTGGAACCTGAGATCCTCCTACCTCAGCCTCTGCAGTGATGGGATTATAGGTGTGCACCACGTTGGGCAGCAGACAGGGAAGAGAGCGTGGAGCAAAGGTGGGCTGTGCTAAAATGCTCAAAGTTTGCCCCCCCCCCCCCCCCGTGACTGTCTCTCGCCAACCACGCCTCCTACTGCAAAAGCCCAAAATGCCTCCAAACACCGCCACTGGCTGGGGAGCGTGGGTTCAGCACATGAGCCTGCGAGGGGTATTTCACATTCCAGACATAAAGGACACTAACTGCAAAGCACTCCACAAATGTGTTCTTTATAATACTAGTTCAGAAAGATGCTAAGAACTTTGAAAAATTTTGAAAGAACAAGTTAAAACCTTTTTTTTTTTTTTAATGGCTGGAGAGCTAGCTCAATGGTTAAGAGCACCTGTTCTTCAAGAGGATCCAAGTTCAGTGCCCAGCCCCTGTCAGATGCCTCACAGCCACACGTAACTCCAGGTTCAGGACATCTGGCACCCTTTCCTGACCTACATGGTCACACATACAGTATACACACAAAACAGACACATACAAAAACATATAAACAAAAATTAATCTTAAGAAACCTTTTTAAAAATGGAGTCAAATGTCACGCTGGCAGACTTGTGTCTGTTATCTAAACCAGGGGATGACACAATGCAGTCCATGGGCCACAGTGGCATGTGAGGACCGTTTTCGTGGCACACTGCCAGGCCCTATTGGTCAGTTATATGCAGCCACAGTCTCTTCTGGACTTCAGGAGTCAAGTGGTTGAAGTACAGTCTACATGGCACACCAGGCCTGAAATACTCTGTCTCTCTCTCCTCTTTACAGAAAAAGTGTGTTAACCCCTGACCTACATGCATGGAAAAACAATCACCCTCGTGGAATGATAACCAAAGAGTAACTTACAGCTTCCACAGTGTTCCTACCTTGCTGATTGAATAACCACACTTCCTCCATTAGGTACTGGTCATGCATGTGGCTTCCTGTCCTGGAAATGTCATGTAAACGAGCAATTTTACCCGTGGAATCGTTAAGTGGGTGCTTCCCAAATCTCAATTGCATCATTTCCTTTATGAAAACCAATGCAATAAATAAAGCGTGCTGTCTGCTATGCTGTGCTAATCCAGATGCCTGTCTTCGCAGCACTGAAGAGTACAGATAACAACCCTTGAAGAGTTAGTTGGCTTGAGTTTGTAGTTTGTTGGCCCTATGGCTCCCGGGCCTGAGCTGAGGTGTGAATCATAGCAGTGTACCATATCAAGGGAAGGGTGGCAGAGAGCAACAGGTCACTTGTAGCTAGAAAAAGAAAAAAAAAAAAGAAGAAGAGGAAAGGAGTGGAGTCTGACATCCCCTCAGTGTCTCGTGGCCCTAGTAGTGCCACTAGGGGATCCAAGCCTTCAGCTAAGTCCCTTGCTCTCCAGACCCAGCCTGAGCACCGCCTCAGGTGGCTGTGCACCGTTATCATCAGGGTGATTCCTTTTCTGCAATAATTCAGTTCACTATGGTTTTCCTAGAACTTCTTTTGATAGAAACCAAGCAAACATGTCTGGAGAATACAGAAAAAGAATTAGACTTCATTCCTCAAGAGCCAGGTATTATGATTCCTGTTCTGCAGAGGAGAGAGAAGGGTCTTGAGACCTTGTGGAGACCTTGGGATATGAAGAGTATGTTGGTTTAAATGAGAAACATCTGCCATAGGCCCATGCATTTAAAGCCTTAGGGGGAAAAAAGGATTGAATGATCCCCATATATTCACAGCAATTGATGATGCAGGATTACTCACTTGAGGATAAGACCAAGAGTGAAATCTGGAAGCTAAAGTCTGCACTGCTAAAATCCACACTCAGAAGTGTGATGTGAAGACTGTTTTCCCAGAGGGGGGTCAACCCAACCTCCTGCTGCAGTAAAGAGTCATACCAAACACTGGGGAAAACATGGGTTCTGCCTCAGTTGCTTACATTTTTTTATTAAGTGGCATCAATGTTTAAAACCAGCTGCCTTCCTTCCAACACTGACCATGCATCCTGGACACTGACTGCTGGTGGCTTTGATCCTTCTGTCCCCTTCTTTACGGGGGACACCATGGTTTACTGACAAGTAAGACTGCTCATAATTAACTGCAGTGATCTGGGATTTTCAATCTCAGCTTAAAGATGGAGGATCATGTGTAGACGCAAAATGTGTTTGTCTAGCAGCTTCCACCCCTGCCGCTGGCTGGGCTGTACTGGGCTGAACAGTAGTGGGAGAGGCTGGCCTCTGGGGAGCTTTCCAGCAGTGGGCTCCATATGTGTTACCCACATCACTGAACTCCAGTTAGTGCCTGGTCTCCACTTTAGGCGTTGGTGACCAGAGCTCCAGACTTTAGGTTGCAGGGGTTTACAGGAGCCCTGCAGCTTTGGTATGGAATTCTTTGCCTCTAGTCCTGGGAGCGAGTATCTGCTGAGGGTGCAGACCTCAGCATCCATTTCTGACTCTACCATCATCTAGTTGCGTGGCCTATGACACTTAACATGAGTGTGTTTTGAAAAACTGAAAAGCTGAGTTGTTCCCCCTACCTGCAAAAAGAATTTGTGAACACTAGAATGTTTGCTTCATGACAATAACACTTGGCAACCCAGACAGACAAATGGATAGGCCTGGGAAGAGGATCCAGAGGCAGGCATTGGTAATGGTGTCAGGGTTACTCAGGACGGAGATGTGCTTTGTGTCTTTAACAAATGGCAGCTGAACATTCCACATGCAAAGAAACTGAGCAGCCAGCACACCTGTCAAATATGAAAATTAACTTCAGAACTGATCCTGAGTGTGCAACAGAAAGTCATGTAGTTTCCAGAAGTAAACCTAAGTTTTGCAGCCTTAGAGGAGGGACGGAAGGACCAGAAGCACTGGAATAAATGTGCTAAATCAAATTTTATCAAGACTTTCAAAACCTCTCCTTATTATAGGTAACTGTTAAAAAAAAATTAAAATCCAGTACAGCAAGATAGACCAGTAAGTAACAGCACCCATTGCCAAGCCTGATGACCTGAGTTTGATTCCTGGGACCAGCAAGGTGGAAGGAGATAACCAGTTCTTACAAGTTACTCTCTGACCTCCACACATGTGACTTCACACACACACACACACACACACACACACACACACACACACACACACACACATTTTTAAAAGAATTTACTTTTTAAAAATGGAAAAGAAAATATTCATGATATGTGTACTAAGAACTGCTTAGAGCTAGGATGGTTAAGATTCTCTTATAGCTGAAAATGAAAAGGGAGCCATTTTTGTAAAGAGGGGGAGACAGAAAATAACAAGGAAGATGTATAAATGATTAACAAGCTCACAGAAATGCATTCAGCCACTTAAACTATTAAGAAAAAGCCAATGTAGAGCTGTTGCGCTACATCTGGGGTGATCATGTGTGCTGGCACAGGCAGAGAAACCAGAGTACCCAGCACTGTGGTGGGCCTAGAACATTCTGTAACTAATCTTAAAAAGAATTATGTGTTCAACACACATTCATTGTATGATCCCACTCCTAAATATTTATCTCAGGACCTTGAAAAAATGTCTATACAAAGACTTGTCCAGATAGTTGATTAAATAGCCAGAATAGCTATTTAATATTCCTCAAAATAGCCAAAAACTAAAATCAGCCTAAATGACCACCCATGGCTGAGAGTGTACATCAGGGTGCTGTGTGAGACTTTTCCAGGGAGACAGGAAATCTAGTTACCCTAAAAGAAAACTAAAGACAGACCAAGTAATGATCCTACTAATCAAAACAATGAGCTTTTGGGGTCCCCTATAGGAGAAGGGAAAACTCAAGGACAGCTGCATCACTGAAAGACTCCACCCCGGAATCAGTGATTTATGGATGCTGCACCCCTGGAGCTCCATGCAGCCGTGGGAGGGACTAGATGACTTTTCCTAAGGCTTGGGTTCAATTCCACAGGGCAGTTCTCTTCCTACTTCCTCTACCCTTGACCATCTCTCCCAATGCCTAGTGCTCAGTGCTGCAGCACAGGAAATAACTGAATGCAACATACGTATTTCACTTCCCATGCAACATCCTGAACCCACTTTCTTAAAAATCCTCTTTCTTCACCTTCTTCAGCTCCACTGACCAGCTTGGGTAGTTTGTGGAGTGAGCACTTGCTTGCCCTTGGTGAGGAAAGCATATTGAGAGTGGGGTTCCTCATCTCAGAGGAACAAGGGATTGAAGAAGAGATCAGTGGGCAGATTGCCTTAGGAAGACATGTCTCAGCCTATGCAAGCTGCTGTCCAGAACGCCATGACCCAGAAAGCAGGTAAGCGGTAGACATGCATTCCCCACTGGGGACTGGGAAATCCATGTCACTCAGCTTGCTGGCTGACTTGGAGTCTGGTGAGTACGCTGGGTTTCCACATGGTGAAAAAGGTGTGCTGGTTTGAAAGAAAATGGTTCCCAAAGGGAGAGGCACTATTAGGAGGTGCGGCCTTGCTGGAGGAAGTGTGTCACTGGAGTCGGGGGGGGGGGGGGAGCTTTGAGGTCTTTTTCTCAAGCTTCCCTCAGTGTGACAGCCAGTTGACTTCCTGTTGCCTGCAAGAAGTAGCACTCTCAGCTCCAGCACCATGTCTGCCTGCAAGTCACCCTGCTCCCCATCATGATGATAACGGACTGAACCTCTGAAACTGTAAGCAAGCCACCCCAATTAAATGTTTTTTCTGTAAGAGTTGCTGTGGTCATGGCATCTCTTCACAGCAATAAAAACCTTAACTAAGACAAAATGTAAGATCAAGGCAGGTCTGTGGGGTCTCCTTTCCTAAGAGAATTCACCCCTATGTGAGTCCTCTTCCCCATCCCCAAGGGCCTAGGATAGCATAGGTTCTCTTCTTGTGACTTTCTTCTGACTCACAGATGAAGAGTGTAGACCACAGGAAGTCAAAGCAGCAGGAACTTGAGGTGGTGGGTCACATTGCTTCCATATCAAAAAAACAAACAAACAAAAAACAGAGGGGAAAGAATGCACTGTGCTCAGCCTGTCCTCTTCACTGGTCCAGGATTCTCACACCAGGGAATGCTCCCTCTCCACACTGTGCATCTAATCAAGGTGCCCCAACCGGCGTGCTCAGCCCCATCTCTCAGGTGATTCTAGGTCCCTCAACTTGACAATTAACACTGACCATCACAGGTACACACAGGCAGATCCAGGACACAGACACTCAGCGTGTTAGCAGTGTGGTTCAGCCAGTGCTGGCTTCACCGGTGCTGGCTTCACCGGTGCTGGCTTCACCGGTGCTGGCTTCACCGGTGCTGGCTTCGATCCGTGGGGCCTTCTCTCTGCTCTTCCATTTCTCCAGTAGTACTCATCATCCCTCAAAGTTCACACAAAGCCCAGTGTCCAGCTAGGGTAGTAGAGCAGAGCAGGAGCCACTGCTGGGCATTTCTGCCCCTTAGAGTATCATTACAGCCAATGAGCTATACTGTTGATGTAAAATGAAATTATCCTTTGGTACTCATGCCTAGAACAAAGGCCGCATAGACGTGGACAGGGTGCTGGTGTGAATTCCCCACACCTTTCTCCCAGCGCCTCCTCTAGGCCTTCACCTGTCACTACCTCCCCTCTCAGGCGCGAGTTCTCAGGTCCCACTGCATCCTGACCCCATTTCTCCTCCTGGCTGTCTTGTCCCCCCTGTGTCCTAGCCCCAAGGCTCCCACCGCAGCCTCCAACTTTTAGTGATCTGACTTAACATCTGAACTTTACACTGGTGTAAAAGTGAAACACACTCATCAGAGAGTGAATGCTAATATTAACTTCAATTTTTCTGCTTGTGAGCTGTTTACAGATGCTGGGCAGCAGCATAAAGCACAGGGCCCCAGGCAGCCATGAAAGAAGGAACTCACACCCCCCAGCTCTGGTCTTTCCAGCACTCTGAAAACAAGTATTCAATAATTCAGTAATTACATGAGATACACTCAATTATAAAATAGACCCTGTGCCTGGTGCTTCTGTCCAGGCCAGAAAGTGTTTGAGTGAGTTCCAGGTGGGTGGGGCTAAGCTAGACTGGCCAGCAAGGTACATATTTGGCTTGGGAAGGTCACAACTTATGCTGAGTTTAGCAGGATGTACTCCATCTAAAGTCAAGAAGCATTTGTACTCACTATTCTTACCAGTTACTGTCTTATAACTTGTTCAAACCAAATCCAAGTCATTAAGACAGAAAAAAAATGGATTTACATTTTCTTAGAGGAAAAAAGAGCAGCAGTAACCTCCAGGCTGGCACTCCTGCTCTCCTGGCCAAACATCCACTCCTGTGTTATCTCATTTAATGTCCCAGAACCGCCGCCGCCGCCGCCGCCGCCGCCGCCGCCGCCGCCGGAGCCAGGCGCTCTTCATTCTCCCTGGCCTGACAGAGCTGAGGCTGAGGGAAGGCCCAGTGGGCAGGTGGTTGGGGTTGAGAGCCAGGCTGAGGGTTCATGGGTTCGTGGTGCAGAGCCTCTTCTAGACTCAGGCCTGTTCTGCCCTTGTCTGACTCTCACTTCAGCTCCCATGAAAAAGCCTTTTCAAAGGCTGTTGGAAGGAACTATTCCAGGAGCCAAAGTTTAGAAAAAGCAAAATCCAGCGACCGACCAACTGTTCCTGGCCACCTGCCCGGGTGAAGCAGATGCCACTGATGGGGTGGCAGAGTATTGTGACTCCAGAGGAGGTGGTTCAGGAACATCTGCGGCTCAGCTGCCATAGGATGTCCTCGTGTGGCCTCCTTGAGTGACCTGGAAATAGCACCAGCCCTTCACTTCTTCCTGGGTGACATCAAGAAAAAACTCAAGACTTCTCTTTTCTGGTGATGCTCTTCTTACTCATTTTTAAACTATAATAAACCCCCAACCCTGTCCCAACTGGATTTGGGGACAGTGTACAGTTTCAGTTGAAGATGAAAGTCAGGTTGAGTTTTAGATTTTTGTACTCAGATCTCTTTATTGATCAGAATAGGTTGCTTTGGGTGAGAAAGAGGAACATTCTAGAAGAATAGCTTGGGAAAGACATCAGAAAGCACGAGTCGCTAAAAGTAAAAGCTGACTGAAGTAGTAGCCAAGAGGTATTAGCCATCTGGCACTCGCTGGTGCACACCACCATGCCTCTCTGAGCACCTCACGGGCATCGCTTGGTGAAGATGACTGAGGTACCAACTCCTGTGGCCCTGATTTCCAGGTGAGGAAACAGAAACTGGCAGGTAACATAGTCTGAAGTGTCATCAGGCTTTTCAGAGATAGGGTCTACTGCATCTCCAGATGTTAGGGTAGTCTTAAATGATGACGCTGTCATTAGCTCTGGTGGGATGGCTTTGTGGGTTGACAATCCTGGGGGCCCATAGTGTGGAAGGAGAGAATCATGTCATCCTTGGGCCTCCCCACAGGTGCACCATGTTACACGAACACCAATACAGACAGACAGACAGACAGACAGACACACACACACACACACACACACAAAAATAAAGGTAACTTAAAATAATTATAAAAACTATAATTATTCAGGCATCATCAGATATCATCTAGATATCACCTAGATATCATCAGAACCAGTATCTAAACGTAACTAGTCCATTGTTCTTAAAGTGCCACTGCTCTGCTGGGGAGGAAAACCCAGTGCATGTGCTAGCTGTCTCAGATCCCGAGGGAAGGGAAGGAATCCACACCCGTGGTGCAGTGTCTGCTGACGGGAACAGAGACCAAGCCACACCCAGCGAACCTTAGG
Source organism: Peromyscus maniculatus bairdii (assembly GCF_049852395.1). Lineage (NCBI taxonomy): Eukaryota > Metazoa > Chordata > Mammalia > Rodentia > Cricetidae > Peromyscus > Peromyscus maniculatus. Next base: position 141,369,989 of record NC_134856.1, on the reverse strand, counting down.
CTCTTCACCATAAGCAAAAGGCACAGCATTCTCAGATCAAGAATTCTGGAACTTTCTCCCATGAAAACCAGGCATTTGGCCATCACCTTGAAATCTGTTGAAAATTTTAAGTACATCTCTTTTCATAACTTGTGTAAACCTCAATCTAGACTGGAATTACTGCAGGTCCACTGGAAGTGGTACCCGATTCCTCGGTGCAGCCCAGAACGCCTAAAGGATGTTTGGGAAAGAAACAGCCTGCTGTTGGGGGATAAAGAAAGGAAAACGAGAAACCGGACCGGGCTATTCAGGCATGCAGAGGAGTCCGGCTGGCCGTTTATGGGATCATCTGGGTGCGACGCCACCGCCACCGCCCCTTCGAATGTGTAGAATTTCAGAACTGTCCCACGGATGCTTGTAAACTGGAAACGTTTTTTGAATATCAAATTTTAAAATATCATTTCCAAGGATACCTCCACTGTGCCCATGTCGAAGGCTCTGGCAGAGACGGGGAGGCAGCTCCAGCCACATGGAGGGCCCTGACTCGGCTTCGTCAGCCTGCCTGTGAATCCATGATGTCATCCTTCCCCGAGTCTGGGCTCCCAAGCTCCAGACCACCCACGCTGGCAGCCCATTCTCTCCTGCGTCGCCAGGGAGAGACCTGCCTTTATAAATGGTTCGAGGTCGGAACGGAGGACTGGCCTGAATTGTTACCCAGAAGTGCGGCTGGCAGCCGCGATAAGCATTTGGACATGTGGGCGCGGTGATTTTTTTCTTGTTTGAACTCTGAAACTCTTTTTAAGGCACTGTGGAAAAGCCTGTGCACAGAGAGAGGCAGGGGCTTGAGGGACAGGCCTGAAAAATCTGAAACACAAAAGCAAACGGGGTTGAGGAAATACTAAGTAAGAGGTAAGGGGATTAATAAATAAGATGGCCCTGGGTTTAATGCCCAGCGCTGCCGCCACCAGGAAGACAAAGGAAAAGAGGTGGAACTCTTTTTGCCACAGTCCTGCCTGGGTAGTCAGACATCAGATTCCCATTTAGGATTTTCTTTTTTTTCCTGATAGGTCATTAGCAGAGGTAAACTGGGGCGTATGTGGAAATGCTCATGCTGCTGAGAGGTTAAAACAACAACAACAACACACCCCCTCTCCAAAACAACCTTCAAGCATAGGAGACTGGGGCTCTTAAAACACTGAATATTTTTGTCCAATCTTCAGCCACAGAAGAGAAAGGAGCGAATTTGGGGTGACAGAGTAAAGGGCACCGCAAAGGCTGTGCCATGTGCACATCTAAACCTGTGACAAGGGGCCCTAGTAGTGGTGCCCACTGGACAGGGAGGAGGCCAGGGGATGCTCTCCCTGAGGAAGCAGGACCAACGAAGGGATGCTTTCTCCACTTACCTGACAAAGGTCCTTCAGATGCCCAGAGGAAGCTGAGTCGTTGGGATACTGATCTAGAAGGGATTGTGGAAGCCTTGCCTGTCCATTACATCACTTGCTTCCTGTCCTGATGTCTGTCTTGCCCCAGGCCCCAAGTAATGGGACCAAGTGACCATGGATGGAAAAAATATGAAACCATGAACCAAAGTAACCTTTTACCCCTTGTAAGTTAACTATCTCACGGATTATGCCACAGCGATGCTAAACTCACAAACATAATATGTATTTGTGTACATACATATATGAATGTGTATATAGATGTACATATGGATGTATGTGGGAGCACATCCTTATTAAGAACTCATCTTAGGAATTGGGACCCAGCAGGTGACCTTTGTCACTGTCTGGAGCACTGAAGAGTCAGCTATCCTCAGTGAAGTGTCTGGCCTACGGCACAACCTGGGGTGCTAAACATACTTTGACAGAAGGCACAAGAAACATATTTTGAGACCTTTCTGTCAGTTCCAAACAAATGCATATTCTGTCTGAGGCAGAAAAGTCAAAGAGCTGAGCCACAGCATGATGAGAAAGGGCAGTGGTAGCACAATAAACAAATAAGTAAGGATGCTGGTGTGTGCCAGTTTCCCAGCCAGCGTACTGTGACTGTGTCAGCCCCAGAGGGCACAGAAAAGCCTGAAGAAGAGAAGAAACAGGAAACAACACAAAGGTATTTCAGTTGGGCAGATGAAACCGGTTTGTGGGAACATGTGTGCCACAGTTGGGTAGCCTCAGAAGTTCACAGAGTGAAGAAGATCTCACCAGGCTGTGTCTTATACAAAAAGAGAAAGAAAAACCATCAGAAAGCGTTATGAGTTGGCCAAATGCTGCCTGCCTGGCATGCCCTCCCCTCTCCCACCACCACCAGCCCGGCCTCCCCTCTCTTCTCCACTGCCAGCAACCTCCGGTCTCACATGGCATCTCCACAGCCCATGTGGTGTCTGCTGAGATGGAGGCTCAACAGACACCTGTCACTGTGGTCTGGCCTCCTGGCCATGCCTGTTGGCCCAGGGTGAGCACGTCATCTAACAGGTGCATCAGTGTGACTTTCAAAACTCTTGCTGGGAAAGCTGGGACAAAAGTGTTCTCTCTTTCCCTGACTTGCCAGGGTGGGAGTGTGAGCCTGAACCTGCCCTGGTCATTTTGTTGATAAAAGAGAGCCCACAGTGCAGGACATAGCCCAGAGCATCTTAAAGAAATGAACCTGGGCCCCAGGATGAGACAAGTTGGGAACTCATCTGCATGGGTGACTTAGCAGGGTGTGCACCCTCTCTGAGCCTCAGTGCTGTCATCTGGAAGATGGACCACAGGTGAAATGTCTGAGTTATACCACAGCCTTTGCAACCTACCAAGACCATCACTAAGGCTATGGCTAGTTTTAATATGCACTCTGTGTGGCCTGGAAAGACATTCCCCTCCAGGACAGTTCACAGCTTTATTGCAGATGTGATGTGACCATAGAAGTTAGTAGCCCAGAGAATATAAAGTGTTAAACTACCTGTACATAAACTACTCAGTAAGCCCTACATATAAAGAACTAGCAAGTAGCAAGGCCAAAAGAGCAAGAGGTAAACCGCCTTTGTCTTTAAGAAACCCCCATTTTGGCAACATAAACATTTGGACTGCTGTATGTAGCTGCACAAGGGTGTGTACTGGACAACTTTGAGATTGCCTTGCATGCAATGTCCCCTATGTGACAGCTTAGGGAAGCAAACTAGCAAACAAAGAAACAAACAAAAATATTTTGCAAAGAGCAAGATGTTGGACAGTAAATCATCTGTGACCCTGGCTGCACAAGGAATGCACGTGGGAAGGGAGGAGTCACAGCTGCCCCTGCGTTACCTCTGGAAAAAGACACAGACACTGTTGACAGACAACATGTCTGGGATAGTGAAGAAAGGGATTCTTATCTAGTACTCCATGCCCTTTGTCCTATTTCATTTTTCTCCCATGAGAGCATTTTACCATCTCTTCAGCAAGACTTTTGAAAGTCAGTCATTATGAAATGGTTGGTTCTGAATTCTACAGCCTCATGGAGGTGAGCCTCCCCTTGCTCAGGCTAATAACTAAAGGAAACTCAGGCTCTGGGCCCAAAACAATGGGGAGGAGTGTTGGGGTAGAGTCCCAAGAGTGGAGTGTTTGCCTACCATGCTTGGTTTATCCCCAGTAGAGCATAATTAGTACATGGTGGTGCACACTTGTAATCCCAGCACTTAGGAGGTAGAGGCAGGAAGATGAAAACGTTCAAGTCATCCTTGGTTATCTGGTGGATTCTAGGGCAGCCTAGGCTGCTAATTGAGACCTTGTTTAAAGACAAAACAAGAACCCCCACCCAACTCTGTCCCAGTTGCCAGCCAGCAGGCAGGGCACCTGGGTAAGGCCCCCCTCACCAAGACCCCCCACTGGACCCTGCAATCTACACACTCTGCCCCCATATCCATCTGCCTGAGAACCCAGACACTTTCTGAGGCAGGGAAATCAAACCACCAGCTCTCATTGGACCAAGAGACCCTGCAATCTACATGCCCTGCCCCCATACCTATCTGTCTGAGACCCCAGTCACTTCCTGAGGCACAGAAACCAAACTGCCAGCTCTCATTGGACAAAGAGCTCTCATTGGAACAAGAGTATCCTCCTGAGACAATCCTGAGGGAATCTGCCACCCCTCATTAAACCAAGAGTGTTTTCTGAGATGTAGAATCTGCCACCTCTCATTGGAACAAGAGAGTCTTCCTGAAACACAGAATCTGTTAGCTCTGACTGGACCAAGAGCCCTGATAAGACCAAGAGTGGCCCCATGAGTCACAGAATCAACAAGCTTGGGTTGACGCAAGAGCAGTTACCTAAGACACAGAATCTGCCTGCTCCAGTTAGACCAAGAACTAAGATTGGACCCAGAGGGCCCCCTGAGACACAGACACAACAAGCACAGAGTGGACCAATAGCAACTCCTCAGACTCAGGTACCTCATATACCTATTGGAGGAGGAGATGGGCAGATGTCAAGACAGAAGTACATACAACATAAACAGCAATACAGCATCACCAGAACCTAGCCCTCCTCCAACAGCAAGACCTGAACATCACAATGTAGAAGAAACAGAAGAAAGCAACCTTAAAAATAGCATCATGAAGATGCTAGAGGCCTTTCAAGAAAAAATGAAATTGAGGAAAAGACAAACAAAAAATTTGAAGAAATCAATAAATCCCTTAAAGAAAGCCAAGAAAACCATGAAAAAGCAATTAAACATGTGAGGGAAACAGTTCAAAACCTGAAAAGGGAAACAGAAACAATGAAGAAGACACAAACAAAGGGAATGCTGGAAATAAAAAATCTGAGTAAACAAACAGGAAACACAGATGTAAGCATAACCAACAGAATACAAGAGATGGAAGAGAGAATCTCTGGTGTAGAGGATACAATAGAGGAAATAGATTCATCAGTCAAAGAAAATACCAAAGCCAAAAAAGTCATAACACAAAATGTCCAGAAAATCTGGGACAACATGAAAAGGCCAAATCTAAGAATAATAGGGATAGAAGAAGAAGAATACCAACTCAAAGACACAGAAAATATATTCAACAAGATCATAGAAGAAAATTTTCCCACCTTAAAGAAGGAAATACCTATGAAGATACAAGAAGCCTACAGAACACCAAATAGACTAGACCCCCTAAAAAAGTCCCCTCACCACATAATAATTAAACAACTAAACCTACAGAAAAAGAAAGAACATTAAGAGCAGCAAAGGAAAAAGGCCAAGTGACTTATAAAGGCAAACCCATCAGAATAACACCCAGTTTCTCAATAAAGACTTTGAAAGCCAGAGGGACCTAGACAGATGTAATACAGACACTAAGAGACCATGGATGCCAGCCTAGTATACCCAGAAAAACTTTCAATTACCATTGATAGAGTGAACAAGACATTCCAAGACCAAACCAGATTTAAACAATACCTGTCCACAAATCTAGCCCTACAGAAAGCACTAGAAGGAAAATTCCAACCTAAGGAAGTCATATACACCCACAAAAACACAAGTAATAGATAACCCCACAGCAGTAAATCCCAAAAAAGAGAAATACACACACACTACCACCAAAAGATAAAAGGAACTAACAATCACTGGTCATTAATATCCCTTAATATTAATGGACTTAATTCATCTATAAAAAGACACAGGCTAACAGAATGGATATGAAAAGAGGACCCATCTTTCTGCTGCATACAAGAAACACACCTCAGTTTCAAAGATAGACACTACCTCAGAATAAAAGACTGGGAAAAGTCTTACCAATCAAATGGTCTTAAGAAGCAAGCTGTTGTACCTATCCTAATATCCAACAAAATAGACTTCAAACTAAAATCAATCAAAAGAGATTAAGAAGGGCATTACATACTCATCACAGAAAAGATCCACCAAGATAAAGTTTCAATTCTGAACAATTATGCCCCAAACACAAGGGTATCCACATATGTAAAAGAAACATTACTAAAGCTTAAATCACACATAAAACCCCACATATTAGTAGTGGGAGACTTCAACACCCCGCTCTCACCATTGGACAGATCTACCAAATTGAAACTTAACAGAGAAATAAGGGGCTTAACTGATGTTATGACTCAAATGGACTTAATCAATATCTACAGAACATTCCACCCTAACAAAAAAAAGAATATACCTTCTTCTCAGCACCCCATGGAACCTTCTCTAAAATCAACCACATACTCGGTCACAGAGCAAACCTCAACAGGTACAAAAAAAAATTGGAATAACCACCTGTATTCTATCAGACCACCATGGTTTAAAGTTAAATTTCAACAACAACAAAAATTACAGAAAGCCTACAATCTCATGGAAACTGAATAATGCTCAACTGAATCACCAATGGGTCAAGGAAGAAATAAAGAAATTAAAGACTTCCTAGAGATCAATGAAAATGAGTATACCACATACCCAAACTTATGGGACACTATGAAAGCAGTGCTAAGAGGGAAATTCATAGCACTAAATGCCCACATAAAGAAGTTGGAGAAATCTCACACTAGTGACTTAACAGCACACCTGAAAGCTCTAGAACAAGAAGAAGCAAAGTCACCCAGGAGGAATAGACGCCAGGAAATAATCAAATTGAGAACTGAAATTAATAAAATAGAAACAAAGAGAACAATACAAAGAATCAATGAAACAAAGAGTTGGTTCTTTGAGAAAAATCAACAAGATAGACAAACCTCCAGACTAACCAAAAGGCAGAGAGAGAATATCCAAATTAGCAAAATCAGAAATGAAAAGGGAGACATAACAACTGACAATGAGGAAATCCAGAGAATCATCAGGTCATACTTCAAAGACCTGCACTCCACAAAACTGGAAAATCTAAAAGAAATGGACAATTTTCTGGATAGGTACCACATACCTAAGTTAAATCAAGACTAGATGAACTATTTAAATAGACCAATAACCCCTAAGGAAATAGAAACAGTCATTAAAAGTCTCCCAACCAAAAAAAGCCCAGGACCAGATGGTTTCAACACAGAATTCTACCAGCTCTTCAAAGACAAGTTAATACCAAAACTTTTTAAATTGTTTCTCACAGTAGAAACAGAAGGAATGTTACCAAACTCCTTCTATGAGTCTACAGTTACTCTGATTCTCATGCTAAACAAAGATGCAATGAAGAAAGAGAATTACAGACCAATCTCCCTCATGAACATTGATGCAAAAATACTCAAAAAAATATTGGCAAACAGACTCCAAGAACATATCAAAACAATTATCCACCATGATCAAGTAGGCTTCATCCTAGAGATGCAAGTTTGGTTCAACATACAAAAGTCTGTCAATGTAATACACCATATAAACAAACTCAAAGAAAAAACCCACATGATCATCTCATTAGATGCTGAAAAGGCCTTTGACAAAATCCAACACCCCTTCATGATAAAGGTCTTGGAAGGATCAGGAGTACAGGGAACATACCTAAATATAATAAAGGCAATTAACAACAAGCCAACAGCCAACATCAAAGTAAATGGAGAGAAACCCAAAGCAATTCCACTAAAATCAGGAACATGACAAGGCTGTCTGCTCTCCCCATATTTATTCAATATAGTACTTGAAGTTCTAGCTAGAGCAGTAAGACAACAAAAGGAGATCAAGGAGATACAAATTGGAAAGGGAGAAGTCAAATTTTCACTATTTGCAGATGACATGATAGTATACATAAATGACCCCAGAAATTCGACCAAGGAACTCTTACAGCTGATAAACACCTTCAGTAATGTGGCAGGATGCAAGATTAACTCAAAAGAATCAGTAGCCCTCTATATACAAATGACAAATGGGCTGAGAAAGAAATTAGAGAAACATCACTCTTTACAATAGCCACAAATAATATAAAATACCTTAGGGTAACTCTAACTAAGCAAGTGAAGGACCTATATGACAAGAACTTTAAGTCCCTGAAGAAAGAAATTGAAGAAGATATCAGAAAATGGAAAGATCTCCCATGCTCATGGATAGGTAGGATTAACATAGTAAAAATGGCAATCTTTCCAAAAGCAATCTGTAGATTCAATGCAATTCCCATCAAAATCCCAACACAATTCTTTACACACTTGGAAAGAACAATACTCAACTTCATATGGAAAAACAAAAAACCCAGGATAGCCAAAAGAATCCTGTACAATAAAACAACCTCTGGAGGCATCACGATCCCTGACTTCAAGCTCTACTATAGAGCTACAGTAATAAAAACAGCTTGGTACTGGCATAAAAACTGACATGTAGACCAATGGAACCGAACTGAAGACCCTGACATTAATCCGCATATGTATGTATGGTGATATTTTATTTGTACTGAAATGTGATTTTATTTGTATGTTAATAAATAAAGTTGTGTGGGGATCAGAGCTAATAGCAAGCCATAGGAGAAGTCTGGCAGTGGTAGCACATGCCCTTAATCCCGATCACATGACAGGCAGATCTCTGTGTGTTGTTCAAGGATACAGCCAGCATGGAAATACACGCCTTTAATCTCAATACCAATCATAGAAGATCTGGAGGTCTGTATAGTGGCAGTGACAAGGAGGTCATGTGGTTGGGTTTACAACCAATGAGAAGGCAGAAGAGAAAGTCTATAAGAAGACAGACACATGGGAAGTAGTTCTCAGGCTAAGGAGGACAGCAACGGCAGTGAAGGGTAAGGTTTTTAGCTCTTAGCTATTGCTCTGACCTCTTGGGCTTTTTAACTCTGCAATCGGCTCTGTGTTTCTTATTTTAAAAGACGGTTACATCTACATGTATGAACACCTAATTTTTGACAAAGAATCCAAAACTGTACAATGGAAAAAAGAAAGCATCTTCAACAATTGGTGCTGGCATAACTGGATGTCAACATGTAGAAGATTGCAAATAGATCCATGTCTGTCACCATGCACAAAACTCAAGTCCAAGGGGACCAAAGACCTCAACATAAATCCAGTTACTCTGAACCTGATAGAAGACAGAGTAGGAAGTAGTCTTGAAAACATTGACACCAGAGATCACTTCCTAAATATAACACCAATAGCACAGACACTGAGAGCAACAATTAATAAATGAAACTGAGAAGCTTTTGCAGGGCAAAGGACATGGTCAATAAGACAAAACTACAGCCTACAGAATGGGAAAAGATCTTCACCAACCCCACATCTGACAGAGGGCTGATATCCAGGATATATAAAGAACTCAAGAAAATAGACATCAAAATACCTAACAGTCCAATTAAAAAATGGGCTATAGAGCTAAACAGAGAATTCTCAACAGAAGAATCTCAAATGACTGAAAGACATTTAAGGAATTGCTCAACATCCTTAGTCATCTGGGAAATGCAAAGATGAAAAAAAAACTGAAGACAGCTTATGTTGGAGAGAATGTGGAGCTAGGGGAACTCTCCTACACTGTTGGTGGGAATGCAAACTGGTACAACCACTTTGGAAATTAGTATGGCGCTTTCTCAGAAAATTGGGAATCAGTCTCCCTCAAGACCCAGCAATACAACTCTTGGGCATATACCCAAGGATTTCTCAGTTATACCACAAGGACACATGCTCAACTATGTTCATAGCAGCATTGTTTGTAATAGCCAGAACCTGGAAACAACCTAGAAGACCCTCAACTGAAGAATGGATAAAGATAATGTGGCATATATGCACAATGGAGTACTACTCAGCAGAGAAAAAAAAATGACACCATGAGGTTTGCAGACAAATGGGTGGAACTAGAAAATATCATCCTAAGTGAGGTAACCCAGACTCAGAAAGACAAACATGGTATGTACTCACTCATAAGTGGATACTAGGTGTAAAGCAAAAGATAACCAGACTGCAACTCACTGCTCCAGGGAGGCTAGCTAGTAAAGAGGACCCTAGGAAAGACACAGGATCACCTAGCATTGGAGAAATGGATAAGATCTACATGAGCAAATTGAGGGTGAGGGGGAGTAATGGAGGGCAAGGATCGGGGAAAGAGAGCTTAGGGGAGCGGGAGGTCCTAGCTGGATCACAAACAGAATGGGAGAACAAGGTGAAAGACCCTAACCCTCCAGGCTTACACCCCCAAGCCCCAGGAAATAAGGAACTAAAAAGAAAACTAGTTCCAAGGGCCACCTCACTCAATCACCCCTACAACAATGTAACAATGTAAAAAGATTTCTGTAAAGAGATGTGCTCAACTGTGACTGGGATAGTTGCAAGTGTTCCAGGAAGGACCACTGTGACCTTTGTGTAAACTCCACTCCCACCCTGATAACCCCCTTGAGGTTTCGGGAAGAATGTATATGTGGACGTGACTGTACCCACTCTGTGATCAGACCATGATCTTGTGAAACGAAATTGTATGGGAATTGTAATCTTATGGCTTTTGTGGGTTTTTCCTTTAAAAGCACCCATGTGTCTACAGTAAGATGTGACTCTTGCTCCCTGGAGCAGAGTTTGCCCGACTGTACAGCCGCATTAATAAACACCTCTTGCTGTTGCATCAACTGGATCGGAGTCTCGATTCTTGGGGTGCCCCCTCAAGAAGGTAGTACCCTGGGTCTGGGGTCTCTCAAAGGAAAGAGATACCACAATAGATGAAGACACCATGGGAATAGGAAGAATCAGAGTACTAGAGAGGTCCCTAGGAGTCCACAAAGATGACTCCACTATAGACTACTGGCAATGGTCAAGAGGGTGCCTGAGCTAACCTAATCTGGTGATCAGATGGCCAAACACCCTAACTGTCATGATGGAACCCTCATCCAGTGGCTGATGGAAGCAGATGCAGAGATCCATGGCCAAGCCCCAGGTGGAGCTCCCGGAGCCCAATTGATGAGAGAGAGGAGGGGATTATATGAGCAAGAGATATCGAGACCATGATTGGAAAAAGTACAGAGACAACTAGCCAAACTAGTGGAAACACATGAACTGTGAACCAAAGGCTGAGGAGCCCCCATGGAACTGGGCCCTCTGGATAATCGAAACAGTTGTTTAGCTTGAACTGTTTAGGGGGCCCCAGGCAGTGAGACCGGGAGCTGTCCTCAGTGCATGAGCCGGCTTTTTGGAACCTAGTGCCTATGCTGAGACACTTTGCTCAGCCTTAGTGCAGGGAGGAGAGGACTGGACCTGCCTCAACTGAATGTACCAGGCTGGGCTGACTCCCCAGGGGAGACCTTGCCTTGGAGGAGGTGGGTATGGGGAGTGGGATGGGGGGAGGCTGGGGGGTGGGAGGAGAGAGGACAGGGGATTCCATGGTTGATATGTAAAATGAATAGAAAATATCTTAATAAAAAGAAAAAAAGACAAAACAAACAAACCAAAACCCAGAAAAGATATGCAAGTGTTACTCAGCAAAAGGCAGAAAGAAAAGCACCAACAAGTGAAGGAGGCAGCTGTCCACTCAAAACCTGAGAATGTGGCATAGGCGAAGCTTGGAGGGTCACAGAAAAATGACAGGGATATGCAGAACTCCGTGGGCAATCACAGGTTTGAGGTGGTGTGCCTCCACAGCAGGACTTCCAGTGAGCCGTGACACCTCCTGCTGGCTCCAGATGATCTTCATGGTTCTATGGAGGCCATGAGGGGAAACGGGCCTCCTTGCCCCTACAGACACACATATGTGCCCTGCTCAAGAACACGGCGTCTTCTGCTTCTGGCTTGTCTTTCTAGTATCCCAGTCTTTCCTGTACTGGGACCTGGGATTGGCTGTGGTGTTAAGTAGCTTGTGTCTGTTCTCGGTGTTTGGCCACTTTTCTCCGTACTGTGAATAAAATCAGCGCCACTCTACCCTAACATCCAGCTTCTTCAGTCATGGTTTTGAACACTTGAGGTGAGTGTCTGTTTGTGTCAGGCCCTCTCAGGACACTGCTGTCGGCCTGGTGTGTTGGTGCATATCTTGAATCTCAGCACTCAAGAGGCAGAATCTTCAGCATGTGACTTCTAGGCCAGCCTGGTCAAATGGTGAGATGCTGTCTAAAACACAGAACAAAACCAACAAATTATACACACACACACACACACACACACACACACACACACACACACACAAATAGATAAATAAATAAAAAGCTCACTGTCACTGAATATCTTTTGTGAATAGCTATGACATCAGTCAGTGTCCCTGGTTATCTTCACTTCCAAAACCATTCTTAGCCATTTTCATGAATTTGTCCTCTGGGTTAATTTTGCCACCAAGTTTCAAAGGAATGAGACCTCTGGAACTTTTCTTGGAACTGTATTTAATATAGAAAACATGAGGCAAAATTAGGCATTTTTACTATTATAAATACTTAAGTTCATTAAAGATGAGCTTGCAAATAAGCTAATCCCTCACTTCTTAAGAGAAAATAACAATAATATATTTAGATGTGCACATGTCCCTTCATGGGCCTCATGTGACTCCCATGTCTAAGTCGACTCTTTGTCACAGGTCTCAGTCAAATAATAAGGGCAGAGCAGCAGGAATTCCATGACAGCCATTAAGACACAAGGCCCAAGAAAATCTGCCATACCCCTAAAATGGCCCCATTTGCAGTCAGCAGCTGTACAGCAAGCCATGCCAACCTTCTAAATTCCAAGTCATGTGAAATTTTTATTACTTTTCTTGCAAGGGTATCTCCCCCACAGAACTCCAAAATAACGTCTCTGAATCCTGGAGCCTCACCTGCAAACAGCTGGTCTGTATTTTAAGGGGTCTTACTAAGTTTTCTTTGGAATGCTAAGATTGTCCGTAGATGCCACAGAAACAGCTTAATTACCCACCCCACAAATGAGCAGGCTGAGAGCACTGGGTCTCTCTGGGACTTCGTATGACTTCATGGAATGACATCTGCCAAGAGAACACTAGGAAAAGCAAGCAAACTCAGCAGCCAGATTCCATGGCAACAGCTGGCCAACCACAGGTGTTGGCCAGGGAGGAACTCCAGTCCTGCTTAAATGTTCCAGAGAGTTCTTTATTATTTTAAACACCACGTTCAGAGAGAGTTTAATTTGCTCAGATTCAAAACATCCCCCAAGGGTAGAGCACAGAGTAAACAAGGCTGAGGAGAAAGTCCTGTCCACCTAATTTTTAATTTGCAAAGCAGAGCTGTTACAAAACAAAGCGCTTGATTTCTGACAGCCTTGCCGCCACAAAGGAGCTTGAGAAGGAAGGCTTTGGTGGAAAATATTGTCTCAGTTAAGCCAGTCAAGATGTGGTGAAATTTTTGGAGTTCTATACAAAGTCAGTGTGTCTCTCTTGCTCGGTAGGAGAGGCAAGCTCCAGAGAAAAGAGTGAGCATCTCGCAGCCGCAGAGGTGGGACCTCTGTGCCCTTCACTGTCCCACTGCAGATGCTAAGACTCCTCCTGCCCCCTGCGCTCTGAGAACGCGAGTTAAAAACTCACCCAGAGGCATAAATCTCAGAGGCCCTGGGCTCTGCTTGACCCAACTGTGTGCCTGAGACCAGGCAGGTGTGAGGCTCTTGTGCTGGAGCGAGCCTCTGTTCCCACATACAGGGTTCACTCACTCACTCACTCACTCACTTACTCACTCACTCACTCATACATTCACTCACTCACTCACACATTCACTCAGTCACTCATACATTCACTCACACACTCATTCACTCACACACTCACTCATACACTCACTCATATACTCATACACTCACTTACTCACTCATACACTCACTCACACACACTCATACACTCACTCATACACTCACTCATACACTCACTCATATACTCATACACTCACTTACTCACTCATACATTCACTCAGTCACTCATACATTCACTCACACACTCATTCACTCACACACTCACTCATACATTCACTCATATACTCATACACTCACTCACTCACTCATACATTCACTCACACACACACTCATATACTCACTCATACACTCACTCACTCATACACTCACTCACTCACATACTCACTCACACACTCACTCACACTCATACATTCACTCACACACACACACTCACTCATTCACTCACTCACTCACACACTCACTAACACATATACTCATTCATACACTCACTCATATACTCACTCACTCACTCATACACTCACTCACTCACTCACTCACTCACTCACGCATGCCCTCATCAAGTGTTTTGTCATCGCCTATCCTAAAGAGAAATTGCACACTGGCAATTAGATGCACCCTGATTCTCCAGGCTGTGTTCAAATGGGGAGATGGACAGGCAGTGACTGACACACAGAGGCTCAGTTCCTTCCAAGATGTGCGAGTGGGAGCATTCTTGACTGAAGGACGGCTCCGTTTGTAGCATCTGCTACTCACTGTGCTATTGGAGATAGCTTTTCAGATCAACCTCTGCCACCCCTTTGACCCCTCAGGGAATAACAGTCAGGGAATAACCCTGTAACCTTAGCTAGGAAAATCCGAGCTGTCTCTGGGATTGTCTCAACCTTGTCTAGGACAACAGACTGTACTTTCGCTCATGGATGATGCCAGCCACCACCTCCCAGAGGAGAGTAAAGATGAGGCCAACAGATAGACAACATCATGCTCCAGACCGAGACCACACAGGCCATCTACATCCAAGGCTTCTCTGTAACCTGAAGATCTGATACGCAAGCTCCCTGTCTCCTTTTATTTCGTGTTTCTTGAGCTAACCTGAACCAGGGAGTTGTCACTTGTCACTATGGAAATGTTTGATATACAAACTAAAACATGGGTTAAGTAAAAGAGCTAGCTGTCACAGAGACAGAGAGAGGGGGAGGAAGCCCAGCCATGGCTTGAGGGAGGCTTTCTAGTAAGAGACATGGAAACAAGAGATATGGAGCCATAATTAACAACAGGACTGATTCCCATTCCCCTTGTCAAACAAACAAGCCTCTCTTTCTCTTTCACACACACAAAGCCACAGAAACAGGGATAGGATGTGCAGAAGGGTGAGTAGCCAGGTTCGTGGGAACAGTAACCAGTGGGATGGGCGTGAGCTGACCAAAGAGCGGTATGAAGAAGATGCTCAGGGCTCGCACTGCTAGATAGAACGCCGAGCATCTCCGAGGACTGTGAAGTCAGCTGCGCTTCAGTCTACGTCACTCGGAACCGACTGCAGGGCTGCGGTCACCAGCCAAGCCCTTCCCTTCTGAGGACTCTGCTCACTGGTACCTCCAACACTACTCCTGTGGGGGGGTGTAAGAGCGTACCCCCAGAGAGGCTGGATGTGCCGGGCATCTGTGTCAGCAAGAGCCAGAAGTCCTCTGGCATGGAGGCTGAAGCAGCAGCGTGACAGTGAGCATGCAGTGGTGTAACTCACAGGCCTGACCTAACCCTAACCCCAGACTCCTCCGTGGAGAGAAAGTGCCGGGCCGCAGAAGGGTGTCTACAAGCACTGTTTTCTGTCATCACACAGGTCCCTAGTTTGTTGAGAACACCAGCCGAGACCACACTTTTACGAAGCAGCTCTCAAAGCCAGAAAAGTGTTGTTTGTGTGCAGGCTGCTGAATGGAGAACAACAAAAACACAAATAACAATTTCTCTTGACTCCATGACAACAAACATTTGTATAGTAGATATTTTTAAAGACTTATTTGCTTGTACTTGTACGTGCCTGAGTGTTTGCCTGCATATCTGTACATGCACATGTGTGCCTAGTGCCCTCAGAGTCTAGAAGAGGATTTCAGGTCCTCTAGAACTGGAGTTACAGACAGTTTGAGGTGTCATGTGGGAACAGAACCCCAGCCCTCTGCAAGAGCAGCAAGTGTTCTTAACTGCTGAACTGTATCCTGAGCCCCTACTGGAAGTTCTAATGAAAATATTTCCCAGCCGGGCGGTGGTGGTGCACGCCTTTAATCCCAGCACTCGGGAGGCAGAGGCAGGCGGATCTCTGTGAGTTCGAGGCCAGCCTGGACTACCAAGTGAGTCCCAGGAAAGGCGCAAAGCTACACAGAGAAACCCTGTCTTGAAAAACCAAAAAAAAAAAAAAAATATTTCCCATAATCCTTTTATAGATAAAGATTTTAATACCTACTAAAAATGATTCCCTGACTAATTACATCACCAAATTTCATCTGGGAGACTTGGCCACTGTTATGGTTTTTCCTTTTAACATATTACCAGTCTTTCAATATAGCAACTGATATACGCATATGTGCATGTATGTGAACACATCTGTGTGTCCATGTGTCCATGTGCAAGTATGGATGATAAGTGGATATCTATTTTTATTGTTTCTGTCTTCTTTGTCAAACTCACAAACATTACTTTTCTTTATACTACCACGGCTCTCCTGGAACCATGGCCACCTCTCCACTCTTTGTCCTGCCTCTTGACGGTTCCGACAGCCTCTAGCCTCCCACCTCTCTGCTTTCAGGTTCATCATCCCCATTGCTGCTCAGAAGATCAACTGCACTTTAATATCCCATCAAATCTGAGCTTAACATTGGTTCTTCCATTGTGAAAAGACATAGACTGGAAGTAAAACATTCAAGCACAGGAAAGTGAAGAAAAGGCTGGAGAAATGCTCCATCAGTGTGAGTATGCTCTTACGGAAGACCCAGCTTGGTTTCCAGTACCCACATCAGGTGACTCACAGCTGTCCAAGGGACCTGGCATCCTCTTCTAGGATCCAACAACACCTGTATACATGTGACTTATACAGAGACACACACACACACAAATAAAAATAAAAAATCTCTTTCAAGTAAAGGAAAAAAATTCCCCATTATGGTTATATAACTAGAAGCTGAAGGAGATGATCAAAAGTCAATGTAACTAATAAAAAAAAAACTTGGTTTTATTTTTGTTGTTGTTCGGTATCACAGAAACTCCCAGGGCAATTATTTTCTAAATACTTACAAATACTGGTCAAGATCTACCATGAACAAAAGCTGTCCATCTTTGGGGCAACATAGAGCTGCACCCCAGAGCTCCACAGAATTTTAATTGTGCCCCAAAGCTCAGAGGATCTCCAAGAAAAACAGTCTCAGGGGGCTTGAAATATAGCTCAGTTGGTAGAGTACCTGGTAGCATGCAGGAAGCCCTGGGTACGACCCCTGGCACCTTACAAGCATGGTATGGTGGTACAAGGTCTCAGCACTTGGGAGTGGAAGCAGGATCAGAAGTTCAGGGTCATCCCCTGCTACACAGTGGGTGTAAGAAGTCTGTACATAGGACAATGTTCTGAAAAAAGAAACAAAAAGAAAAAAAGTCAACAGTCTCGCCCTCTAGCAAAGGAGGTTCTGGCGTAGCACACAAGAGAGGTGAAGTGTAGACAGCTCCAGAGACCCGAGCCTCCATCACAAAATGAGTGTTCAAGCTATTTTCCTGCCCGCTTCGTGAAAGGCCTTCTTCCTCCTCATAGAAGGCTAGCAACTGCAGACACTTCTCTGCAGGACGCTCGAAACTAATTTTTTGCAGATCTACTGTGTCCCCTTCTGGGTAGACTTCCCTAGAGAAATGACGGTCTGCTCTCCAGAAGTATTTAATCTTCCACTTCCTTTCTGAGAGCAGTGCTTGATAAATGAAAAATGCTTTAATAAATGAAAAAAACAGTTTGCTATTTCTATCCACCAGGTTTGCAGCATCAGAAGAGCCTGGTCTCTCTGCTGCCAGTTTGTATTACAGTCCAAGTCTCGGTTGCAAGCATTTTCTTGGTTTCATTCACCTTCGCTTATGCTGATACCCGACAAGCAAGCAGGGTCCCTTGAAGAAAGAGAGCAGGGGGGATATACCAGCGAGGACAGTGGCCCTGGCAGAG
Source organism: Peromyscus maniculatus bairdii (assembly GCF_049852395.1). Lineage (NCBI taxonomy): Eukaryota > Metazoa > Chordata > Mammalia > Rodentia > Cricetidae > Peromyscus > Peromyscus maniculatus. The sequence continues at coordinate 141,352,334 of NC_134856.1, read as the reverse complement.
AAAGAGTGTGGTGTGAGAGCCAGTGGCAGGAACAAACTCAAGCACAGATCAAGAGCTGAGGTAGTGGCATAAGGGGCCGCTGCCTGGTGAGAACACGAGCATAGATCAAAGAGGCAAATAATCCATATCCCACAGGACCAGCAGGAGACTGATTTCAGGAGACCTCACCCTTCCTGGGAATACCTAAAGCCCCAGACAGATGCTCAAGTCCCTAAGTAGGAAATGGCATAGTATTTATGTACATGTTACACACATACACACACTTTTAAGTAATCTCTAGGTAATGCAGAGTACAGTGTCATGCAAAGCTTTTCCAGTGGTTGCCAATAGTATGTATGTTAGAGAATAATGAAATTCAAAAGTCTGCACATGTACAACAGCTGCACTCCTCTTTCATTATTTTCATCCTTGGTTGGTTAATATGCAGACATATTTTAAAAGTATGCTGTGGGCTCCCAGCCACACTCTTCAATTCCCAGAATTCTCAGCTTCTGCTATTAAAACTAATCATGAAAAGCAACCATAATCAGAGGCAGGCATGGATTAGTCAGTTCTCAGCCCTTGAAGGGCATCCACTGGGCACGAGACAGTTTCCACTCCAAATGCAGGGCCCCTGTGAGGTGTAGTTCAGCTATGGCTGCCATGGATGCTGAGACACCGGGCTCTAATTGGCAACACTAAGCCTGTTGGGTGAATCTGCCAGAATGGTGGCTAGCTTTTAACTGTCAGTTTGAAATAACCTAGCCATCTAGGAGAAGAGTATCACTGAAAGCTTGTCTGCATTGAGTTGGCCTGTGGGCTTTTCTGGAGAGTGGATTATCTTAATTTAATGAGTGAGAAGGCCCAGTCCACTGTGGGTAGCACCATTCCCTAGGCAGTGGTTCTGAACTACAGAAGAGTGGAGAAATTGTCCTAGGCATACTCAAGCAAGTGAGCATGTATGAATGCATTTTCTCTGCTTTTCACTGTGGCTGTTATGTGGCCAGGTGTCTTGTGTTCCCGCTGCTGTGACTTCACCACAGTAGACTGCAACCTGTGAACTGGAGCTGAAATAAAACTGCAAACTGGAACTGTGAGCTGAAATAAATCCCTTCCTCTCCCAAGCTGCTTCTCGTGGGGCTGTTTTATCACAGCACCAGAAATGAGATTAGGACAGTTGGGTTAAATGGGAATTTCTATTTAAGGTCATTCATAACAGCGGCAGTTACATAGTTTCTTAAAAGGAAACAAATGAGATGCCAGATGTTACACAAGCCTCTTTCCACTACAGCTAAAACCAAAGAAGCTAAAAACCCCAGTGCTTAAATATTTAACAATGCAGATAAATACTCGAAACACACCAAGCAAGTGTCTGAAGAGCAAACAGCAGACCACTGTCTGAGCACCACCTCTGACTGGGAAAAGATAAAGCATGAGAAGCAACAGTCAAAAATACTGACATCTGTTGTTACTGATAAGTAGCATTTGCTCATCTTTTCTTCCAACTGTTTAAAAATAAGCATGTAATATTGTTACATTTGGAAAGAAGGCAGGAAATATTGATGAGAGCTCTGTCCTGCCTGCTCATTGGAACCACAGAACGTCTCTGTGCAAACAAACAGAGGGCTGATGTCCCTGAGAATTCCAAAAACAGATTTTTTTGTGAGGTTTGCCTGTCCTTGTCTCTGAGAAGGAGGCGCTGGCCCAGACTCACATGCTGTTCCTGTTTTCTTCTGCTTTGCAGCCCAGAATATTTGGGAGTTTGGCCCTAAGTGCACAATTCCAGCCGCCATGTCCCAATCTGGGAGCATTTTGCGTCTGTGAAACGCAAACTGTAGCTCCCGAGGGAGAAGACGCTGCTAGCTTCCTGCCTCCTGGAAGAGCACTCAGCCCCGTGTGCAGATGCCTCACTACTCCGGCCAGAAAATCAGAGTGGCTGGGAGAAGCTGCCAGACATCTGCAATAGCTGGTCACTGTCTCGGAAAATAAATGTATTATTCCTCACCAAAAGCACCAGATGACTGGAAGAGGGTGTCTTCGCTGCCACCCTCACGCCCTGAAAGAGTTGTGGATTTACTGAGAATTTGAGAAGAGAAAATGAGAAATTGTCACAGTTAATGTCTGCACAGGTGTGTGTTTATTTTGAACCTCTTCTATGTCCTTGCAGATGGAATGTTCTTTGGGATGTTCCCAAGACCTGTTCAGTTAGATTCTCTGGGGACCCTACCTACACCTACCTTGCAACAAGGTTTTTGGGTAATCCTGATGCTTATTAAGGTCTAAGAGTGACCTCTGTAGTGACACACCACAGAGTGACTTAATCTAGAAAAACAACAACCTTAAGCATGGAGTTGATACAGGTCAGTGATAGAGCATTTGACTTGCACCATAAGGACCTGAGTTTGGTCCCCAGAACCCACATTAAAAAAAAAAATCCAGGTGATGTGGCAAGCTTACAATCTCAGTACTGGGGAGGCATAACCTGAAGACCCTGGGGACTCTCTGGCCAACCAGCCCAGCCTATCAGATGAGTTCTCAGCTAGAGGAAAAAGACAGGCAAGGCAGCATCTAAAGATGGCACTGGGTGTGGTCTTCTGAACTCTACACACATGTAAACACATGTACATGGGCACATGCACCCATGTCTCACATACACATACTCTGTCATCTAAGCGTGGTACCACATGTCTGTAATCATAGACCTCAGGAGGCTAAGACAGGAGGATCATGAGTTCAAGTCTAGTCAGGGCTACATAGTGAGACCTTGTCTCAAAACAAAGAACTGGGAATCTGGCTCATCAGATTAAGAGTGCTTGCTGCTCTTCCAGAGGCCCCAGGTTGGGTGGGTCCATAAACACCTATAACTGTAGCTTCAAGGGACCTGCTGCTCTCTTCTGCCTTCTGTGGGTGAGAGAACACTCTTGCATGTATGTGGGAGCATGTGTGCTCACACACAAAACAACAACAAATAAATCCTTAGAAACAATAAAAAAAAAACTGTATAGAACATTAGCAATAGAGGTAGCCTTGAAGTTATTTTTGAAATGACTACCTTCTTGGCTAGAAAGGGTTACGTGCTACTATTTCAATTCATTCATAAATCTGAATCAAAGGCTGAAGTAACTCAAAGGCACACCCAGTTGCAGACACGGGCCACCACATGACTCAGTAAGGCAAGCTGGACCAGACTTGGGGAGGAAGGGGAACAGAAAACAGTCCCTTTGGTGACCAAATGCCTTTTGCATGTTAACCACATATGTTGACTTTGTGTGGGGAACTGGAGAGTCCAGTCACCACTAACATGAAGGTCAATAGACACTTGGCAGACATTCATCCTGAGTTAGATCAACCAAGCACGGGGTTGGGGAAGGATGTAGCTCAGCTGGTAGAATGCACGAAGCCCTGGGTTTGCTCCCTGGCACTGCATAAACAGGCTGACGTGGCACTTAGGCCTCTCTCAGCAGGTAGAGGCAAGATCAGAAGTTCAAGGCCATCCTCAGCTACCTAGCAAGTTTGAGCCCACTGTGGGCTACATGAGACTATTTCTCAAATTAAACAAACAATTAGATAAATTTAATTTAGCGAGCACATACCCAGATCTTCGTCTTCCCAGACAACTGTCCTTAAAGGTCAGCTGGAGGACCTGATATGTAAGTGGGGTTTCGCCCCTTACCCAGCCATAAAGGTCACTAGTGCCCCTGCACTCAGAATTAGCCTGACTCTGAGGCTCAATCATTGGGTTATTTCATCTGAAAGTCCAGGACATGGCCTGTTGGCCTTTAGAGCCCAGAGGGGGGAGAGATAGGGGTTCTGCCGTGCCGTGCTTCTCCTGCCATGAGGCAGTCTGGGCTCTCCCAGCATGCTGGAGCCTCCTGGCTTAGCGAGCTCTAAGCTGAACCCTGGAAGCCATCTACTCCTCCCTCGTCCTCCACCACTTCTACCCACAGGGTACGTTAACTCTTTCAGTTTTCGGGTGCCTGAGCAGCGACGCAGGGCAGTAACGGTACGTCAGTTTTCACTTTGCAGCATGCCATCTTTATTCCCCAATTACCCCAGTAACCTAAAGAAGAGAGAAAAGGCCCAAAGAATGACAGTGGCCATCTGGAATGCATAACTCAGACAGATCTGCAATGTATTACATGGTCTGGAAAGTGGCTGGGCGAATTCCAGGGAGCTCAGATAGACTTCAAAGTCTGGCCGTACATCAGTGAAATTGCCGATCTGCTCTGATATTTAAAGTGGGTGTACATGAATGAATTTATTACACTTTTTATCTTCTGGGCTCAGATGGGGAAACAGGATCATAGGCAAGTTTGCCTTTAATTTCACGCTGCACTTTCCCTCTAGATTTTAGTTTTTTCCTCCTTCATGTGGTACTGTTTCTTGACTTTTTTCATCTGAACTGCCACATACTTCCTTATCTCTACTATGTGTCAGAAAATGGACTGAAGCATATGGATAGTGTAGCTGGACAGGGTCATCTAATTGGGAGATGTTTTACAGGAAGAGTCTCAATTCCAAAATACATATAGCTTTATGTAAATCCATAGTCTCTTTCCCTGTCCTCATCCCCCCTTACTCTCTCACTCACTCTCTCTGCTCCCTCTTGCTCTCCATGTCAAAGGTGGAGGCCTGGACTCTACTGCATGGTATTTATTTCTATAGCTGAATCACTGCTGTCAGTTGAATTCCCTAAGACAATTATGAGTCAAACCTGGGCACAAAAGCTACCTGGAGACCTTGTTCTGAGTCCTGCTGGCAGAAACTGCCTTCAGGAAGGCACAAGATTCATTCTTCAGGGTTGACAGCCTCCAAACACCTTTGAGGAACAAGCATCTTCTCACTTGGGCCAACTTGGCTGCTTTCAGCTTCATGTAAAATTTACCTTGACCCTCAAAGAACCTGAGCAAATGTAATCCCGTGCCAATCACACAGTAAATGTCTGTACCCCTCTGTCTCCCAGAGTGGTAGGCTTCTGTGTCTAGTCTCCTCTGTTGGGTGTTTTTGGGGACTAGGAAGAGAGGAAATGTTTTTCATAAACATATAAAGGTTAGAAGTAGGCCCCAAAATGCAAATCAAAATGACTCTGAGATTCCATCTTACACCTATCAGAATGGCTAAGATCAAAAACACTGATGATAGCTTATGTTGGAGAGGATGTAGAGCAAGGGGAACACTCCTCCACTGTTGGTGGGAGTGCAAACTTGTACAGCCACTTTGGAAGTCAGTATGGTAGTTTCTCGGAAAACTGGGAATCAATCTTCCTCAATACCCAATGATACCACTCTTGGGCATATACCTAAGGAATGCTTAAACATACCACAAGGACACATGCTCAACAATGTTCATAGCAGCATGATTAGTAATAGCCAGAACCTGGAAACAACCTAGATGCCACTTAACTGAAGAGTAGATAAAGAAAATGTGGTACATATACACAATGGAGTATCCTCAGCAGAGAAAAACAATGACACCATTAATTTGCAGGCAAATGGATAGAACTAGAAAATATCATCCTGAGTAAGGTAACTCAGACTCAGAAAGACAAACATGGTGTGTACTCACTCATAAGTGGATACTAGATATAAAGCAAAGGATAATCAGACTACAACCCACAGCTCCAGAGAAGCTAGGAAATAAGGAAGACCCTAAAAGGTATGTATGGATCACCTTGGGATGGGGAAACAGAGGAGATCCTGATGAGTAAACTGGGGATGTCTGGGAGGCAATTGAGGGGAGGATATGGGGCATGAGAACATGAAGGAACTAGGTGGTGGAGCTGGGGGAGGGATGAAGTAGGAGAGCAATGAATGAGATATATTGATAGAGGGAGACATTATGGGGTAAGGAAGAAGCCTGGTGCTAGGGAAATTCCCAGGAATCCACAAGGATGACCCCAGCTTTGACTACTGGCAACAGTGGTGATGGTGCCTGAACTGGCCTACCCTGGTAATCAAATTGGTGAATACCCTAACTGCCACCATAGAGCCTTCATGCAGTGACTGATGGAAGCAGATGCAGAGATCCACAACCAAGTACCAGGCCAAGCTCTGGGAGTCCAATCAAAGAGAGGGAAGAGGGATGAGCAGGTGTGTGTGTGTGTGTGTGTGTGTGTGTGTGTGTGTGTGTGTGTGTGTGTGTTAAGATCATGATGGGGAAATCTGCAGAGACAACTGAACCAAGCTCAAAGGAGCTCACAAACTTTAGACCGACAGCTATTGAACCTGCATGGGACCGGACTAGACCCTCTGCATACAGGAGACAGTGGTGTAGCTGGGTCTGTTTGATCAGAGCTCCTGGTAGTGGGATCAGGATCTATCCCTGGTGCATGAGCCGGCTTTCTGGAGCCCATTACCTATGGTCGGACACCTTGCTCTAATAAAGCAGGGAGGGGCTTGTTCCTGCCTCAGCTGAATGTACCAGGCTTAACTGCCCCCCCCCCCCGGGAGAACTTACCCTGTTAGAGGAGAAGATGGAGGGGGAAGGTGGTGGGGAGCAGAAGAAGGGATGAGAGGGGGATCTGTGGTTAGTATGTAAAACAAATTTTAAAAAAATTTTAAAGGAAGCAGGTTCCAAAGACTGGGCCGATGTCATCACAGCAACCTCCAGCTATTCCTTCTCCTTACTGTGCCAAATGTGCACTTGGACTCTTTCAGATTTATGCACTGATTTAATCATTACAACATGGCTGAAACCCCTGTGGAAAACAGTATGGAGGCTCCTAACATAGTTAAATATAGAGCTAAAATGCACAGCACAATATACCCTTATATGAGCACACAGACAGAAAGAGGGATCAGCATGTCATGAGGACAGCCATGCTCCAGTTCACAGCACCACACTCACTCTGTCATCCAGCTTTCCATCACTGTGACTAAATGCCTGAGAGAGTTAGCTTTTGAGGAGGAAAGGTCACTTCCGCTCCCAGCTTCAGAGATTTCAATACAGTCATGTGACTTCATTGTTCTGGAGTCTGTGGTGAGGCAGAAATCATTGCAAGAAGGAAGTGAAAAGTGCTCACCCTGTGGCAGCCAGGAAGCAGAACAAGAAGAGTCTGAGGTTCCAGTGTCTTCTTCAAGGACAAGCCGCTGATGACACACCTTTCTTCCGGTAAACCCAAGCCCCACACTGGGGCACCACCATTAACAGCGCTGCAGCTGCAGACTACTGCCAGAGTCACCGGCCTTTAGAGGACACTGAGATCCAAACCACATGCTCACAACAGTCAAGGCCTTCACAGAATATATGGAAGTGTGAGATGTGTGTGTGTGTGTGTGTGTGTGTGTGTGTGTGTGTCCATGTGCGCACGTGTGTGCAAGCATGTGTGTATTAAGGAGGAGATGTATATCAGGGCATAAAGAAAAAAAGGTCTTAAGATCTTGCCACATGGACCAGCATGAGCAACAAGTGAAAGAAGCCGGACACAGAAGGAAAATCACTGGTTTACATGTGGACTCTTTAAATGTGCCAATCCACAACAATAGAGAACAACAGAGAGTTACCAGGGTATGTCAATCACACAAGATGGGGAGAGCCAAATCAAAGGGCACGCGTGTCTGTCAAGAAGGACAAGGTCCAGGGAGCTGATGCAGGTGTGAGGGCTGAAGTTGAGAATGTGTGCAATCTTTTTGAAGATGTTCTTGCTATGCACATGTGTGTGAGGCTGTGTATGTGCATCTTCATGACCCTCTTGGCCTCTTTGCTGAGTGTGAGTGTATCAACATGCCAGTTCGTGCAGCAGAGAAAAATAATCAAAGAAAAACTGGAGCATAAACAAAACAAACAAAGTGAACTGACCTGGGAACAGAGGGTCAAGTCCGACCTTCAGGTCTCCCCTCCAATTCCTGGTCCCTTTTTCTTCTTGTATTGATTTATTTGTGATCGAGAAGCATATACACATGTGTGTGTAAGTGTGCTCCTGTAGACATGTGTAGAAGTCAGAAGGATGGAGTGTCCTCCATCACTCTGCAAATTCAAGTTTCTCACTGACTCTGGGCCTCTTGTTTTCTCAGCTATACTGGAAGCCAGGAAGCCCAGGGACTCTGTCTCCTCCATTCTTGGACCTGGAATTATAGGTTTATACGGGAGGAAAAAGAAGAAAAGGAGGAAGAGGACGAGATGGAGAAAAAAGAAGGAAGAAAAAGGAAGGGGAGGAAGAAGAGAAGAAAGGAAGGCAAGTGGGGAGGAAGAAGACAGGGATGGGAAGGAGGAAGAGCCGTAAGGCACCATGGGAACTCAAAAACAAAGCCCGGGGCACTTCCTCTGGTAGTGATTATCTGGGAGTATAGTTCCCACGCTTTCTTCAGCCAAGGGTCCTTTTTCCACCCTGGCAGCCTTGTCAGTAAGGCTATGAAAAGGACTTCCAGTTGATGGTCCCTCCAAAGGCTTAGACTCATGAATTTTATTTCATTCCAAGTGAATTCCCTTTGGATCTGAGCATGTTCAAAAATACACATGGAAGACAGTCGTGATCATCCGGTCCTGTGTCTGTATGTCATCAGATGATCTTCAAAGCATTCAAGGCTGTATGTAGGGGTTGGCACAACCCTTGGAGTTAGAGACGTCTCTGGGCTTCTGAGCCTCAGAGGCCCCTGATGTGATCTGGAAATAGAACATGAACCCACAGAGCTGTGAAAAAGCCCCTATGAGTGAGGACCTCGCACAGTGCCAGGCTCCCAGCAAATGCCCCAAACGTTGCTCAACAGGTTCTTTCTAACATCTACCCCATGTTTCATCCTCCCAGTAGTAAAACACTCTCTTCTCTACAGTCTCCCTGTGTTAAGATCACCAGGCACATTGAACAGTCACCTTTCCCTTCTTTTCTAATTTAATTTTTTTTCTAACCCTTTCACATCTTTGGTTGATATCTTAGTCCATTCTGTGCTTAATCGCTGAGGCTGGTAATTTACAAAGTAGAAAACTGACTCACCATTCAGGAGGCTGAAGAGGCAGAAGTCTAGGTGCTGGCAGCCTGGTGTCTACTGAGGCCCTGTTTTCCTCCAAGATGGAGCCTTGTATTTATCCCTCTAGAGAGAAAGGATAAATGCTCACAGCAAAAAAGTAGAAGGCCAGGAAAGTCTGCTTCCAAAAGACCTCTTTTCAAGGAACTAAGCCCACACCTGACAGTGGAGTTCCCGAGGCTAACTGCCTTTAAAGATCCCAGCCGTTTATGTCATTCCAGCAGCATTAGATGTCAAGATGAGTCAGAGAGTGGGTGAACATTGTAACTGTGGTCCTCAGTCCATAGGAGGCATGACACTGGACATGCGTAGGAAGAGATAGAGGAATACAAGGCCATCACATCCTGTAGGGATGGGCAGGCTGGTACAGGCTGGCTAGGAAGCAGTTGCCTGAATGTGAAATGTGACCAAACTTAATTTCCTGGTTTTATTCCAATGATGCTCTCATCCAGGTCCACAAGGGGTCATATAAGAAGACTATAAAAAGGAAACAGTTTCAAAGCAGGCCTCTGTCACTGGAAGAGCAGTCAGTACGATGTGTGTGTGGGGGGGGTGCACATCCCAGAATACTCCCCATAGCATTTCATTTGAGAGCAGCAATGTAGTTAGGTGGATCTTAACCACTGCTGCCTGAGTGGGAAAAATGTCGAACTGGGACATCTAACATAATACTGTGGTGAAAAATAAAAATATCTGCCCCAACAAGGCATATTTTATGAAAACATACAAACACATAAATTTGTAATTTAAAAAATAATACATCTTCAACATTTTAGGTTGAGAGCACACAGGGTGAGTGGAATGACAAGATGGATATAAAATTGTAGCTAGAGTTTTCCTGCCTTGCCCACAGTCAGGACAAATCTCTGTCACCTGCCAGTCCCACAGCCACTCAGACCCAACCAAGTAAACACACAGAGACTTATATTACTTATAAACCGTATGGCCGTGGCAGGCTTCTTGCTAACTGTTCATATAGCTTAAATTAATCCATTTCCATAAATCTATACCTTGCCATGTGGCTCATGGCTTACTGGCGTCTTCACATGCTGCTTGTCATGGCGGCAGCTGGCAGTGTCTCCCTCTGTCTTCTTGTTCTTTCTTTTCTCCTCTCTGTTAGTCCCGCCTATACTTCCTGCCTAGCCACTGGCCAATCAGTGTTTTATTTATTGACCAATCAGAGTAATTTGACATACAGACCATCCCACAGCATAAAATGATTACACGAAAAAGCAGAGCAAGTCGGCCTTGCCTGTGGCACATGCAGAAAAGGGAATTCACATCTTCGGACATGCTGGCCCTAGTTGCCTCTGTGGCTGACAGACTGGCCCAGCTCCTCCCTTTCAGATTTGCAGGGGTCATTCCCTCATAGACTGCTCTTCCTGCCTTGAATTCTCCCACGTCCAGGCCCATTCTCTGTATGTGAACGTGGACTTTCTCCTTGGGGAATCTGCCTTTGGAAATCCAACCCCACACCTTCCTCTTCTCTGACACCCCATCACCTCTGGAAGCTGAGCCTCCCCTGTAGCGGGGATCACACATGACGTTGCCATCATTTGTTGCTGTGCAAAGGCACAAAGTAAACGATAATGGCATCCACAGGACCAGTCTGCGATGGCTCACCAGGTAACCGGGCAGCTCACCTCCTGCTCCTGGAGACCCTTGGCCTCTCTTGCTGCGTTTTTCAAGCATCTACTTAAAACCTCTTGCTCCTCCCTCACATTGAAAATTCAGCATTTGGTTCTCAACTTGAGGCTAATTTACTTGGAAGAAGAATTCAGAATTGGAGATACCAGGAACATTTTGGGAAAACAATTTGCAAACCAATGACCCTTATAAATATTTTTATACCCAAGTAGATGAAAGCAATAAAGATAACACACCTAATAAAATTACGTTTGCAGAGTTTTATGCATGCTAAAATAGTAACAGTGAACACTGTGCAGTTTGTTATAATTTCCCACAGCCTGTGGTCCAGAATGTCTCCTCAGCAGCAACAAGCTGCCATTCCTAGTTCATAAATACTTAGGGTGATAGTAGCCACTGTTGGCTGATTATCTAGTCTGTTTCCAGATGCGAACACATCCTGCAGCTACACAGCAAAGAATCCCCATCCTCTAGGTCCTCAGATAGTCAGTCACAATGCTGCGTTTCAAACCAGGAATTTCTGACTCCCAAACACAGACATATCCATGAAGTGTTAGTTTTCTAGAATGTCTGACTCTTGGAGTAAATGTCCACTTGACACTATGACCTGAACATCTATGTCATGAAAAGATGTGTTTTATGATCTACATAAATCAATGATTCTCAAATGTGCACTTTTAATTTTTTAAATATTTATTTATGGAGAGTATCATCACCACACACATGTGGAGGTCAGAGGACAACTTTCAGGAATTTTTTTCTCTTCTTCCCCTGTGTGGGTCCTGAGAATGGAGCTCACAGTCTATTATTCACCAAGCCACCTCATCACACATTAGAGGCATCAGCGGTCACAGGTTAGTTGATCAGGGGTGGGTCTGATCATCCAGGTGATTCTGGTGTGCAGCCAGAGGTGAGACCCACTGACGTGGACTCCAACAGTACATCAGACAAACTCATGTGTGTCAAGACTTTCTCTACAGAAAAAGATTCATACAGTCCCCTTTGACCATTGTTTTTCTAAACTAAATATAGTGTAAGTTTTCCATTTCTCCCTTCACTTTAAGTAGTTTTATCTCATACCTCTCTAACTTCTTCTTGTCCTTTTGAATATAAACTCCTAAGGTGGAAATCATCTGGAAGGACCCAGGTGCAAAGGATCATAGTAATGACACTCCCCGGAGAACTATCCATGGTGGGCTAACTGACATGACCATCAGCGCCCTCTTAACACAATAGAAACCTGTCCCCACCCCCTAAGTTCAGCAAGTTGCCTTCTCCAAAGTGACTCAGGGAACCAGGCTTCTTTGGCTTTACTGTTCTCTACAGCTCTGACTGTTCTGGTCATTCATACCTCACTGGCAGATCGGAGAGGAAGGAATCCCACTTTATGAGGAAGGAGCTGGGAACCACCCCTGAGGACCTGCACATGCTTTCTTGTTGAGCACTGCTAGAATCCGATGTGGCATGGTAGAGCACCCATAGTTCCAGCTGTTCTGGAGGCTGAGACGAGAAGATTGCCAAGCCCAGGAGTTTAAGGCCTGCCTGTACATAGCAAAAGCCTATCTCAAGAAAAACAAAAATTATCAAAAGTTTGCCTGGAAGTTGTTTACACCTATCTATAAAAGGGATCACGGTATGTGTGTCCAGAGAGAGTATGAAGTCAATTTGCCCAGAATGGTCAGTATTGGGGCAGCCTTAAAACATAGTACCCAGGACTAGGGGTGGGGGGTAGGGCTGCCAGTAGGAACAGTGGAGACTCAGATTACTCCTGCTGTGATAGTTTTCTTTACTGTTTTGATGTGGTCTCAGAGAAAGGTAGAAAGAAGCATCTGGAAACACCTAGGAAGGCCACTGAGGTGCTGCAACCATCCAAGAAAGAGAAGGGTAAATGCCTGAACATGACCCGTGGGCCAGCAAGTAGAAGCAGGAAAAAAGGACCATCTCAGAAGTGGGCTAAAGGTTTAGAATACCTGAGGAATGTGGGAGAGAGGAGAGTAAGTGACTGTGGCTCCCAGAGCCCAGGACTGGGCACCAAGAATACAGTGGTGGCCATAATTAGCATGAGCCCTGTTGGAGCAGTTCACAGCAGGAAAGGGAGTGAGAGTCACGGAGACAGGAGGAGGGGGCACGTAACACAGGCCAAGGCCTAATTAGATGCCTTCAGTTTTGGAGGATGACTGAGGACTTGCACTCCATCGCCTCATGCATCTCCTTGGGCCACTTGGTGTAACTCTGGTGGTGGAGAGAGGTGGCAATGCTTGGTTGTAAGACGAGAAGGATTTTAAAAATCATGCCTGGTCCTGATCTGCTATTGGCTGGGTGACAGCTAGAGACTTGTCACTTGATTTTAGTGTTTTACCATATTCATCATTAAACCAAAGCTGTGATAACAAATAATCTCTAAGACACAGAGGATGGGTCTTAGTTCAAAATGAAAAATTCCCCAGAAATGAGAGAAAATAATACAGCAGTATGCAGACAAGCATTTGGGTGTATGTCCAATAACTAGATAACCTGACAGCTGGAACGTTCATGAATGGATGAAGGAGTAGATGAAGGAAGGATGGATGGATGGATGGATGGATGGATGGATGGATGGATGGATGGATGGATGGGTGGATGGGTGGATGGATGGAATCATACATGAGTAGATGGATGAAATGATAATGGATGGATGGATTTAAATGCATGAATGAGTAGATGATGGATAGATAAATGAGATGGTAGATGAGTAGGTGGATGAAATGATGATGGATAGATATGTGCATGCATGGATGCATGGATGGATGGATGGATGGAAAGAACATGTAAGACCTGTAAGGCTAACATTGACATTTAGATTCTCTGTGAAGGATCTTCTATTATTCCAAGAATATCTCCTTGCTCCATTTTCTTGCTTTCTCTTAAGATAAAAGTAGATAGTGACTATTTTGAACTTTCAAAAAAACTTGAAACTTTTCATATTCCCATAGTTCTCACATTTCCACAGTCCTCCTCACTCCATTTTTAAAGCTCTCCTAATCTATAAAACTCAGCCATCTGGGAGTGGGTTTCCCAGCATGCCTCTGATGGTAGACTCAGTCTGAGCTGCATTTGCAAAGCTGTTGCGCTGTTTGGCCACAGCCTAACCAAGTGCACCTCCTGTTCTGTGACAGTGAAAGATGATCCCACCCTAACCCAGAAATTACAGGATTTTCTGCCGAGGACCTTCAAAGACTTCCCAAATGTCCCTTCTGTCCTTTCTCTTTAATTCTTTTCATTCTCTCACATGCACCCAGAAGAAAGAAAAGGAGTGGGAGGAGAAAAAAAATTGTTCTCCAGGTGACATCCTGCTCACACTGGCGGCCTTCAAACCCACAATGCCTCCTTCCGGCACAGAGCAGAGGTCTGGGTCTTCTGTCACGTGGGCCTGGAACTGTTGGCCATGACAAGTTCTGTCTTCTAAAGAGAGACCACAGCTGGCGGGTTTCGAGGTCAGCCATTCTCATGCTTCCTTCAGTGTGTGGCCAGATGTCACACACTAACCGATGGGAGACGGGTCTTCTGCCTACGGGGCAATTAGGAGGCCCCTTGGCTGAAACTTGTAGAGAAACAACCATTTACCCATGGGTAACTAAAGGCAGGGTTGTGAGGCCATACAACGATATCCCTAACCATACTGTGTACCTCATGCTCGTGGCACCATCATTTTCAAATGTTCACTGTGGATCCAGCATCTCTATGAAACCTGGAAGAGTCTGCCTTTGGAGGTTACAATGGAGAACACTGGATTCCAAAGTAGATCCTTTTCCACATGGTAGAATTAGCCAGCAATGGCAGTGGAAACTGAATCCAACTTTGCCTAACTACTAAGCAAATTAGAGTGAGTCCCCTAATGTCCCGAGATCCAGATCCATTATCAAAGGACAAAAGGATAATTGTCACAAAAGAGGTGATTTTGTTAGCAATCTGACAGACTAGACTTAAAACCACTTCATGACATCACAGGAAAGATTGACTATGACGTCCTTTATCCTCAGGGCTAGCGCGTGCCCGTCGGTTTGTTTGTGCTCAGGAGAGGATCGTGTTCCTTAGAATGATGTCAGGGTTACTGTTTTGCAGGGAAGATGGCTTCAGTCATGTCTGAAATTCAGGCTTTGCTTTTGTTGGTCTTCAGTAGAAGTCATATTTTTTCGTTCCTAAGGTAACTAACGAAGACAGCATCCACAGCTCTCCGCATTGGTGACTGAACTGAGCTAGCCACCATCATCAGCCTCAATAATAAAGTCAACTCCCAACATGCACCTTCCAAAAAGTCCAAGTGTGGTCAAGCTGGAGTTCCTTCTGGAGAGGCTACAGGGTTAAATTCAGGTCAGGTAAGAAAAGCTGGTGAGAGACATGCCCCAGTCTCTCAGAAAATCAGGCACCAGGGTGAACACCTAGCATTTGTGCAGGCAGCAGGATAAACAGGATACATTCAGATACAAAAAGAAAAAAGAAACTGAGAGGAAACCCAGTGTAAACCAGGAAGCTGGGCCATTAAAGTTAAGAAAATTCCTGCTGAAGATGTGATGACTCATTTCTATGTTTCTACAACAGTAACAACAAATAGATGGTCAGCTTACAAAGAGTTTTCTGCCTCCTAGTCTTGGAGATCCAGGAAGCCATTGCTTTGGGCCCACAGCAAGGCAGCACCTCATGGCAGGAACATGTAGTAGGGCCACACTGTTCACACAGAAAGACCAAGGACTGACAATCCTTCAGTCCCCTTGGAGGGCATGTCCCTAATAACTTAATAGCTTTCAACTTAGTGTCCACATCCCCCAAAGGCTAATCACCTCCCCAAAGCACCACCCCATGACCAAATCTTTACACAGGCCTTTAGTGTACATTCAACCCCAATACTAGAGCAGAAGAGGGCAAGAGAAGAACAGTTTGATTCAGTTCAAGCTGATGAAGGAAGGTAAGGAGAGAGCAGGGAGACAGGGGAACTTGATGCTGCCCCACTCTGAAGATGCAGACAGGGATGGGAAGGACCATGAGTGACGAGGACTCAAAGGTGGGCAGAAGACACTATTGGGCTCTTATTTTCCTGAGGAAAAGATAAGAGCCCTTGGCTGGTATCTCTTCTCTGTGAGGGAGTTGAGGCCACATGGCAGGGGTAAGCTTTGAAGAGTATGTGGAAAGTTTACACAGTGGGTGCCTGAGTGACATGTCTTGAGTCACAGATGTAGCCAGAAGTCTTCTCTGGTCCTGTGGAATCTCTCTCACCCGCATCCTGCAGCTGCTTGATCCCAAATAAACACACAGAGGCTTATATTATTTACAAATGACATGGTCTAATAGCTCAGACTTCTCACTAGCTAGCTTTTACATCTTAAATTAACCCATTTCTATAAGTCTATACTTTACCACATGCCTTGTGGCTTACTGGTACTTTTACATCTTGCTTCTCCTGGCAGTGGCTAGCAGCATCTCCTCTGCTCTGCTTTTCTCTTCCTCTCTCTCCAGTTAGAATGTCCTACCTAACTTTATTCTGCCTCACCATTGGTCAAACAGCTTTATTTGTCAACCAATCAGAGCAACACATATTCACAGCATACAGAATGACATCACTCATCACACAGAAACCACCTAAATCTGTGGAGGCAACATTTGGTCCTGTAGCATCTCTGCCATAGGAGGCCAGAGGTATAAGAAAATATTGAGGTCTTCCCAGTCAACCTGAGGGCATAGGAATTAAGAAGGAAAAGGCACAAAGGGAGCCGAGTGTTTGCAGACCTACACTTCCTGGAGACTGCTCTAACTCTTCAAATTCTGTTAGAGCATTGTGTTCAGCCAAGAAGACCCTGTGCCTTGGGGACATTAACTGCCACATGTTCCCTATGCTGAGGTAGACCTGTCCCTGGTTGGGTTGTCTTTCCAAGCATCCCCTCCCACAGCAGAAGCCAGTGAGATAAGGCTCCTTAGCTTGTGCTTAGAGTCACAGAAGTGAGAAACACAGACCTGTAGGACCTGTAGAGAAACGTGTTTCAGTGTCTCGAATTCTCCAGAGTGACTCTAGAAAGTTCTCGATCCAGAGGCTATAGAATATGAATACAATATAAACAATATCACACAATTCCTAGGAGCATAGATTTGTCTTTTGATTTTTTAAAACTATGAATATGTGAATTATGTATATATTTTTTAAAGATTTATTTATTTATTATACAGTATTCTGCCTGCATGTGTCCCTGCAGGCCAGAAGAGGGCACGGGATCCCATTACAAGTGATTGTGAGCCACCATGTGGTTGCTGGGAATTGAACTCAGGACCTCTGGAAGAGCAGTCAGTGCTCTTAACCACTGAGCCATCTCTCCAGCCCCGTGAATTATGTATATTTTATAAAATTAGAAAAAAAGTAAAATTAAGAAAAGTGAGATACTCGTTTACCCACATTCTTCACTCAATTCCACCTTATTGCCAGCTTCTATCTGCAAACAATTTGGTATGCATTCTCTGTTATTATCATTTCTTGTGTATTATGAATGTATACATCTGTATTTGTTTGCATTTTTATATATTATATCAGACATTGTCTATTTTTCTATAGTAGCTCTTTTCCCTTAACAGAATTTTTTAATCTTTTTTGTCAAGAAGTATAATTATATTTTTGTTTTTAAATTTTTATCATGATATATTAAAAATGCAGATAAAACAGCTAATCTAACACAAAAGTCATGCATCTACCAATTGGATTCACATAATTATTAATATTCTATGTAGTTCAGCAGACTTTCTAAAGAGATAAAATTCTACAGATAAAGGCAAATTGCTCTCTTTAGATCCACCAGACAACTCTATCTCCCCACTGAATTTCCAGACTCCTGAGAAATGGTTGGGTATGCATTTCATACAAGTTTTTGTGTGTGTTTATCCATATACACATGTTTCCATAAATGCATTATAGTACTTTTCTGAGAAGTGTATTTTTTTTAAGTTGCATGTTGTGCATGTCCTTCTATGATCTGCTTTGCTTGCTCAGCATTAATTTTCCAGCTGTGTTCATACTGGCATGCAAGTGGGTTGAGCCTCATTGTTCGTTTTCATGGTCTTTGTTAATGACAACTGCATTTCCCCTCTCTTTCTGGTAGATACTTAAGTGACTGCAATCTTTCTGGTAACAGACTGTTTCAGAAACAGCAATACCTGTGTTCTTGTGCAGATGTATAGAAGTTTCTCTAGTTTTCTTGGGCACATGTCTGTCATCTTTGGGATTTTCAGCCTTTGTACCAACTTTGGGTATTCATTAATTGCTGACTTTTAAAGAAATGATGTGCAGATATGAGCAATGGAGAATTATAGGCTATCTCTATGCTAAATCATTTATGTTAATTTCTTTATTGTTTGGCATTTTAGTAACCCCCAGATTGCAAGAAAAATGGAAATGATATCAGACCCCGGAGCTCTGTGGTAAGCGAGACAACGTGTGCTACCAGTGCTACCAGGCAAGTCCAAGGGATTCCTCTTTCTGGGCCTACAACTTGCTGAATAGCCGCAAGGATACACTTTCTCTGGCACATTCTGGGTTCTAGGAATCCTAAACAAGGGCAATCACGTACCTCAGCCCTGTACTTACCTCATCCCCACCCCTTCCTACACCATCACCCCCTCTTCCACCCTCACCCTACACCCACCCTCATCACCATCCCCACCCTCACCTCCACCCCCATAAATGGAAATCACAGTCAATCCCAATCCTGGTAACCTTTAGGAGACAACATGCTAGCCGGCTGCCTAGAGCTAAGCCCTGTGCCTCTGCCTATACGAAGTTACTTACCGGAAGAAACCAGAGCAGCTTGATCTGAGGAGAGAGTGTGGGCTATTGAAAAAGCTCTCAAATCCATCTTGGCCAAGCATTTGCAATCTGACCATCTATAGTCTGCAATGTCAGTGCTCAAAACACTGGATTTGGAGCATCTCAGGTTTAAGATCTTCAGATTGATGACGTTCAGTTGACGAAGTCTGTGAAAATATCCTCTAATCTGAGTAACTGACGTTGGAAGCATTTTGGACAAAATGTACTCAATGTGCACTGCAGATTGTACCTCTCATTTACACTATCTTAACAATGAACAATAGGCTGTGAGAAATACATCAGCTTGAGATTTAGGGTCATTTGTACGCAGTTTAATTGGTGTTCCAAACATCAGGAAGAACGCTTCACTGGATTTAACGAAAACCACATTGCATTAAGTGGTCCATCTTATAGCACGCTGGCATCCAAGAGTGATTAGAACAAGAAAAGGGAAACGGCTGTGATTTTCTGCCCTCAGACCACTTTTCCAACTAATAATGGCCATTGTAATAATTACTGGTTCGTTCAATAAGAATTTGCCTCTTTATATGCATGAATATCGCTGGCCGCCTCGTGCTGTTGCTTCTGATGTTTTGGCACGACATTTAAAAAGTCCCAGATTTTTAATGAAGGTCAGATTCCTTCATAACAGGAAAACATCTGTCATAAACACTGTACAAATATTTATAGGGCTAAGCTGGCAATCGACCGCCTCCCCTCTCCCCTTTTTAATCAAGCTTGAATGTGAAAGGACAAACCGGCAAACAGCAAACAAAGCAGGTCACAGAATGTGCCCAGGAGGCTCGGTCACACTGCAGCAGTCTCCACATCCCGCAAAGAAACAAACCGTTATGTGGAGTTCCCACTTATTTGAGGGATGTTGCCAGACTCTTGGGTTGAAGTTATATAACGGCAGTCTCCTTTCCTTTCAGGTTATTTTTTGCTGGGCTGGCATCAATCGCATGGCCTTGTACATGGCTGGAGACTTCTCCACCACTGAGCTAACTCCCCCATGGGGCTTTCTCATTTTTTTTAATGAGAAAATACAAAAGTTCCAAATGTGTTACTTTTTTTCCTAATAAACTCCTACCCACCTTTAATCTGTGTGATGTGATTCAATATGCCACTTTCATTATACTCCACATTGAGATAATATTTATGATGTCAAAAACCAAATTCACAAGATTAGCTCAGTTCCCTCCCCCACAAAAAAAAAAAAAGACAATAGAAATAACAGAGTTGTTGCTGGTAGCACTTAATTTTTTAAAAAGTCTGTCTTTTGACTTTTTTTCTCATTTCCATTGTCAACTTTAAAGAAGAAAGGAAGAAAATATTTTGGGAAAAAAAAGAAAATATTTTGAACTGAAAGAAAAAAAACAGCAAATCAGATTTGTAGAATGGAGCTCAAGTTGTATATGGAGGGAAATAAAAGGCTCTAAAGGTCTTTATTACACTACAGTCCTCAGCTTAAAGACCCTAATGACCCAGCTTTCCGGGTATGACTATGAGATAGGCATTACAATATTGATCAAAACTAAAGGAAGATAGAAGAAAAGACTGTAGTGTTGGTGTTCCTCATGACTACAGATTCAGATGTCCTCCAAAACTTGCAGAACTGAATCCAACAATCATGAGACAAATGCAAGGATGGTTCAACATTAGAAAGCCAATCAATGTAAAAAAAATACTGTATTAAAAGGCTATAAAAGAAAACTCATCAGTCATTCAATCAATGCACTCATCAATGTCTGCATTTGGCAGACTCCAACATCAAATTCTGATAAAAAAAAAAAAAAAAAACTCTCCCTAAACTGAGTTAAAGTTAAAGTTAACAGCTTTAATCTGGCATAAGACAGCTACAAAAATTTCTACAGCTAACATTATTATTAACAGTGAAAGACTGGCAAGCTCCTCCTGAGGCAAGGACCAGGTAAAGGTACCCTCTGCCACTAGTCCGGTCCAGTATTACCCTGGTGATTCTAATAGTAATGAGAAGTTAACACGAGCAAAAGGTTTGCGCATAAACTTCACTGAAGGAGACCTGGAAACGTCAAGTAAGCACATAAGAGACTTCTGACACCCCCACCCATGAGACAAATGGAAATAAATATGAAAAGCACATTGACAGACCACCGTACAACAGATTAAAATGACTAACTAAAAAAAACCTCCAATTTGGCAAGAAGAATGGCAGCTGGGTGTAATGTTCTGAGAGGTAGAGAATGGTACACCGGTTTAGAAAACAGCTGGGCAGCTTTTGAAAAGCCAATTGATACCTTAAAAAATGCCTTGCCCTTCCATTCCTAGGTATTTAATTAGACAATAAAAGAAACATAATTTATACATACGTGTTCACAGCAATAATATTTAAAGCCTCTAAAAAAGAATACTTAGAAGCCTCGGCATGTGGCTCAGTGGCTGAGTGTGTGACCAGCATGCACAAGGCCCTGGGTGAAAGTCTCATCACTGAAATCAGCAGAATCAAAAATGGAAACCAACCCTAATGGGCATCAGCAGCACATAGTGAATTTTAGTGTGTCTACGTCATAGATTGCTTTCTGACAATAAAAACAAATGGCTATTGATATTTAGAGTGACAGCATAAGCCTCAGAGTATGCGGCTGAGTGAAAGAAGCCAGGAAAAACCAATTAATCAATTACTGCATGTTTCCATTTATATAAAATTATAGAACGTGTGATCCATGGTGAAAGAAGGGGCTTGGTGGCTTTCTGGGAGTGAGGGACAAAGGCAGAGTTGAGGCAGGAAGATTATACAGGTCCAAGGAGACTCCTGCAGAAGGTGAATCTGTTATAGTGTTGCCAAGGAAGATCGCAAGTGCTAACCTCCTCAAAAGACCGACCACTGAGAGAGTCATCATTTGATCTGATAGTGGGAGTTGGCAGAAACTTCCAGAAGTGAGGTTCAATTGAAAGAAGTAGGTCACTGAAGTGAGCCCTGGAAGAGCATCTCCTGCTCCCACCCCCACCCCTTGCCCCCACTGCTTCCTAACTAGTGTGAAGTGACCAGCTTTGCCTGCTACTTGCTTCCTACCATGAGGTGGAGTCTCGCCTCAAGCCCTCAGAGAGCCACCTGCTGGGAGCATGCACAACATCCGGCCCCTTTCAAGGAGCAGACAAATAAAGGAGGACAAGGGATGGAGGCGTCTCTGCTTATTTCCTTGTGTGTTTCTCCCTTGAGGCTTCAGAACTGGTCTTTAAAAAACATTTAGCCAAGTCCTTAATGTGTTTTACCAAACACTTTTCCCCTTGATTTCTAAACCCATGTGTTATTTCAAGAATAATAGAAACCATGTGTCCCGACATATTTACACTTAAATCATCAAGATGCTATTTTGTTAGAACTTTTTGATGTCTTTTGAGTTTTTTTTTTTAAATGGGACCCTCCTAGGAGCAACAAGTCCCCATCACAAATAAACAAATAATTAAAACAAGGAAAAGCCTGAATCAGGACCCAGTTTCAGACTAGCCTTGTGGGACAGCTTTGAGACTTGGCAAAGGGCGTCATTCTTCCCTCGCCTCAGGAGAGACTGAGAATAGAAACTGGCGTCTGATGGTCATCTCTGAATTGCATAATTCTGTTTATAGCTCCAGAAGAAACCAAGAGAACTAGAATTCAGGGAGCACCAATCTGATGACTCTACAGAACTCATTCTTGCAGCCAAGACAGGAAAAGTGCAACACAGAAGCCCAGTCATGAGATTCGATGGACACAAACAGGGAAGACGGCAGAGGAGTTGACACTTTGGGGAACAGTCAGTGTTCAGAAGAGCTTCCCGGGTTATGGTGACCTGGAGTCCCAACACTCCAAGCTGGAGCCTTCCTTTCTCTTGGGACTCTGTGCTGAGCTCACCCCTAATTCATAAGACTGCCCGCCCCCAAGAACTCTTCTGCAGTCAAAGATAGTTTACAATTGTGCTTTGCTCTTTTTGTGTCCAGGTCATTGGAGAGATGCCAAGCGAACTGCAGCGCCTTCCCCCAGCCTCTCCAGTTAGCAGCTGGTGGGGGACAGAGTGGACACTGGGGTCAGACAGCTGGATTCAGATCCTACCACTGCCATGCAGCAGCTGTGTGACCTTGGGTAAGGCCCTTCTACAGCTGTTTCTTCATCAGTAGAAGGGGCATGATGATACCTATTCTTTTGGACTGGGGTATGAAACTGTGATTCATGCTGCTGTATACAAAAGAGATTATGGCTAAACTAAAGCTACTATTCTGACATCTCACTGAATGTGGAAAAAGATACTTTAATGATTGCTTAAATGAACAACATTTTACACTTTGGGGGAATCGCTGTCTTACTTCATAAAACAATTTAATGAGGGACATAGGTGTTAGATTTGAAGAGATGGCCCACCAAACACTGCTAGTTATTCTTGCCTGTCCAGTCACCTCATATGTGCCACTTTTTGGTTTCAGTCAGCTAGCAAGTCACTACTCCATATACCACTATTTTCGACCCCATGGTGTATAAAGGCATCTCTGTTTTGAAAAGCTCTTAAGAATTCTTTAGAATTTTAGAACAGGAAGATGGTCTTATTCCCCACTTTATAGACAACGAAGGAACTGCGATGTTGAGGAACTCATGCAAGCTCTCAATAGTGTGTGCTAGCATTTGGGATGAAGACTCCGGCTGCAGGGTTTCCGGTTGACTCCCCCTCCCCCCTCCTCCCTTCCCCTTTCCTTCTTCCCCATCCTCCTCTTCCTTGCCCTCCTCCTCTTTTCCCTCCTCCTCCCCTTTCTTCCTCCCCATCCTCCTCCTCCCTCATCATCTTCTTCTCCTCCTTGTTTACTCACCACATTTTTTTTCTTTTAACCAGAACCCAGAACCAATAGACTGTTTTAAAAACTAGCCTAATCTGCTGAGCAGATGTACCCGACTCTCCCAGTCAGAGCTTCTGGTCATCCAGTGATGAAGAGTTCAGTTTCTGAGTGTCCTCAGACTCCAAGTGCCAGTGGTGTGTTACTCAACACCATAGCCAGTGACACATGGAGAGGCCTGTTTGTGGTTATCAAAAACTAGGGGGAATTGATGGGTTTGGGGAACATTTTTGGAAGGTTTTACTAAAGAGAAAAAGAAAGGGCATCTGGTATATGTTAATTGACAGATTGTTCCAGAGGAGTCCAAAATATGAAATACAGATTGCTAAATCCAAGGATGTCTGAAACATAGTATTTGCTGAGATGTCCAGGATTGCTGAGCTGGGTGACCTGCATTCTAATCAGGCCTGAGTCAAAGTTTCCATCCAGCCCCGAGCTTATACTGCTCTGCCTGGCTAACCTGGGCTCCTGAACTGGGTCCAGACATCCAGGTGATTGTGGTTACCACATGTCACTAAAAATGTATCCCCCTTTATCCCATCTCCCACTTCATCAGGCTGCTATAGATGGACGCTCCAAGGCAAAACAAACAAAAAGGCCGACCACAGTGGACCTGAAGCACACGGTGGACCTGAAGCACACGATGGACCTGAGGCACAGATGTCCTTTTGGAGAGGGACATAGCTGGTGGCTGGTGAGCCAGCTCACACTTAAAGGTCTTACCGCCAAGCCTGTCAACCTGAGTCTCATCCCTGGAACTCACAGCGGAGAAGGAGAGAACCAACTTGCTGCAAGTTGTCCCTTGACCTTCCCATGTGAGAAAGAGCGAATGTTCACTCAAACCCCACATGTGGGGAGGGCTGTAGAGAAGAGCTGAAGGCATCTGCAGGGTGGAGAGTTATGGAGAAGAGCTGGAACCACAAGAGCAGAGAGCCCTCCCACCCATCTGCCCCGGTGGAGGAATGCCTGGCCTATGCCACTGCTTCCCAGACAGCTTAACCTGGGACTCAGCCCAGATGTTCCTCACCGTGGGAGCCTGGCCTAGGGTGGGAAAATGCAGAGACCCTTAGGGATGGCAGTCACCTTCCTTCAATGTCAGCTGACTCTCCCTACAAAACAACAAAACAAACAAAAAATCTGCCAGGCAAACACAGTGGAATGGTGGTAATCTTTAAATGTGACACTTTTTACCTAATAAAAATGATTTTATTAAGTAAAATATTTTACTTAATTTACATCTTACAGTATTTATTTATTCTTTGGTGCTATCATACATACATGCGTGCAAAGTAGCGGGATCATGTCCACAGGTAGCGTTCTTCCCAGTGCCTGGAGTCACAAGCATGAGGGGTTTCTCCACAGTTCCCAGTAGCATGTGCATTTATTAAACAGCCATGTAAGACTCATTAAAGATGTGCCCGAATAGCTGAGAGTTTCCAAGGCAACCATAAGCAACATTAGCTGGCCCTCAGTAGCCAGCTTCTCCCTCGTACTCAGTATCCATACATAGTAATTGTAACCTCAAAACCTCACTCCACTTTTCTAGGCCTCAACTTCCTCTTCAGAAACATGAGCTTTGGATTAGCTAGACTTTGCTATGAGAGCTCAGACCTCAGGAATGGTGGCACAAACTTGCAATCTTAGCTCTCTGTAGGCTGAGGCAGAAGGATCACAAATTTGAGGTCAGCTAGAATGACATAGCAAGTCCTTATCTCAAAAAAAAAAAAAAATCAGAATGACAAGGACTCTAACTAATGAGGCAGGTCCTTCTCATGCCACTTCTTGTCATTTTACTGATGTGGAAACTGAGGTGGTGGGAATTTAAGTTAACTTCAGTAACTTCTGAGCTCAGGCAGACACTAAATAGCAAAGTGGCTTTGAACCTCTGTAGTGCATGCTACAGAATCTATACTGTAGTGTAGGCTACAGAATCTATATGCAAGCAGGCCCCAAGGCTAGAAAGTGACCAAGGTCAGGGCATGGGACCACTCAGTTACAACTCCATCTCCAGCTGAGTATATAAAAGGAGACAAAAAGGAGTCTATTTAGCATGTTGGAAGAAAGTTGATAAAAGGGAGGCTGCAGATTAGTGTTGAACCCTGCTTTTCTTAGAGCAAGTTTGCCCCTCATCTTCTGTGGCACCCTCGTTGCCAAAGCAGTTTAAGAAGTGACACAGGATAGCCCCTCCTGCCACTTTGCCCTGAGCCCTGCTCTCATTCATCCAGGTTAAACCATCTCCCTTAATTACCAGTGGGAGCTCAGTCTTGCACAGGGAGAGCACGGACGATAAGTTAAAACAAGGGACCTTTGTCTGTGCACACAGCTCGGCATCACAGTCACCTTAATTATGCAATGATGTCACTCGCTACCCAGGGGAAGTTCTGAGGCTTAAGCCCTGGGAGGCCCGTGAGTAATGAGCAGTGAGCCATGAGCACTGCGCAGTCTGCCTCCTCTGCAGAGCTCCTGCACACGGGGAACTGGAAAAGGAGACCGTGAGAGGCAGGAGAGCAGGGCAGCCCAGAGAACTGTGATCATATCTTGACTCTGGCATCCCTGGGCTATGTGATAGGAAAGTTCTCCCAGTTTGGGCAATAAAGTAATAATGTAACTTGTTGTCTGGGGTGATGGTGCCCCTGATGCATAAGGACCTGAGTTCTGATTCTCACACATGCATAAAAAGCCAGGCCAAGTATACCTGAAGTCTGAGCATGGGGCAGGAGAACACAAGAGGTGGTTCTACCCAATCAGTGAGCTCCAAGTTCAACAAGACCCTCTTACAAAATAATGAGGTAGAGAGTGACAGAGTGAACCACCTGATGTTAACATCAGCCTTAGTATGCATGCAGATACATGAATACATGAACACACACACACACACACACACACACACACACACACATATATATATGTGCACAAAATAAAATACCGTGGTGAAGGCACCCGACATCCAACTCTGGCCTCCAGATGCATGCACACACGTGTGTATGAGTACACCCATATCCCCACACAAATAAATCATTTCCTACAAAATGGAGAAATGCCATTGGAACATCATGTTCATGCCTAGGGCAGTTTTCAGAGAAAAGAATCACTTGCAGATTGTGCTGTAGCAAGGGGGGACCCCTTGGCATTAAGAAGACTCCTGCCCTTGCCACCCAGGAAGAGCCCAACTGGGACTTCCTGTCACTGAGGCCTGGCCTACTCAAAGTCCTGCTCTGTGACTGTCATGTCACTTCACTTCTGTGGGCCTCATCTTCTCGTTTCATCACACAGATTAGACTGGCCAGGCTTTCCTTGGGGACCCTGACTAGCAGAGATGTCCCCACGGAGCCTTCATTTACTCCTAAACATGAATGGAAGACATAGGCCTGTGGGGACACAGACCAGGCCCATGCTTTCTTCCCAACAGAGTCAAAGTTTGATCACCACCAGCCTCCCAAGCTTTTGACTACTCGGCTAAGTCAGCCTGTGCCCCAGGGGAGGGGCTGAGTCCCTGCTCATTCTGTTTCCTGCCCTGCATTACTGCTGGGGCCACATAACCCCTTCAGCTCCTCGCCTCTTCCTCGCTGATGTCTCCCTGCTGTGGGATGTTCTGTATGTCCTGTGGGAGCCCTTCTTGGGTTCTTTGTGGTGTTACCCAGCAGGTTTGCATAGAGGATGATTAGGACCATGGGCCTGAGTGCAGGTGTCTGAGATGGTCTGCACTTGGCTGTGCTGGGGGATGGTCTGTATGTCAAGTTGTTCTGATTGATCAATAAATAAAACCTGATCGGCTGTGGCTAGGCAGGAAGGATAGGCGGGACTAACAGAGAGGAGAAATAAAAGGACAGGGAAGCAGAAGGCTGAGGCAGAGAGACTGCCAGCCGCCGCCATGACCAGCAGCATGTGAAGATGCCAGTAAGCCACCAGCCACGTGGCAAGGTATAGATTTATGGAAATGGACTAATTTAAGCTATAAGCACAGTTAGCAAGAAGCCTGCCACAGCCATACAGTTTGTAAGCAATGTGAGTCTCTGTGTTTACTTGGTTGGGTCTGAGCGGCTGTGGGACTGGCGGGTGACAGAGGTTTGTCCTGACTGTGGGCGAGGCGGAAAAATCAAGCTACATCTCCCTCCTGATGAGCCAGTAGGGACAGCCAGACTTCAGTCTTTCCCGAGTGCAGGCAGGGACCTTCCTCTCTCTGCTGATTTAATAGGACTTTCTGAATGTGAGTAACATTGACATGTACACTGACATACATATTCAATCACACATCGGCACAGGCTCTCATACTCTATACATACACAGACACAGATACACACAAGTACACACTCACACTCAGATGAACGCACTTCACATTCTCATCCTTTGCACACAGGCTCACCCCTCACAGAGCCATAGACATACTCATTCGCACACAGCCACAAATGCATGCACACGGGCACATACACCTTTACACTCATTCACACAAAGCCATGCAGGCACATGCTCACACATGGACATGCTCATTCACACAGAGCTGTACATGCCCATACACACACACAGGAATATACCCAGAGACATCACCAGACTCAAGCACACTTGCACATACTCAAACATCCTGCCTGCACCGTCCGTCCACAAAGTTGACAGGACTTCATAAGCACTGAGGTCCTTCGATAGATAAGAGACACAAGTCCCATATGGAAGCTTCTGTAGATGACAGAAAATGGATCTTTCACAGTGAGGAAATGGGCTTGGCATGAAGGCATTGTGAGTCGAGTCACAGAGCTGACATGGCTTCATTAAATCCAGAGGCAGCCTGGGAGTGCGTGCTTTAGGGAAATGTCCCACCATGAAGACAAGGCCACCCAGGGAATGTTGCCTTCTTGCTAATCCTAGCCTTATTTATATTTATAGTGTGAGTCCTGGGAAACAAATGTGCCAGCCCTGCACATGAGAGCATTCTAGTGAGTGAGCTCTTCCTGGTTTGGGAACCCTTGAGAGTGCCTAGGAGAAGCTACACCCGGTTATAGAGAGCATGGTACCCAGGTGGCCAAGTCATACATGTGAGGAGTCTCGAATCAGGATGCTAGGAAAGGGCCCGTGAGTTCTACCCTGTCCCATGAACAGGCTGGCAGAGATCTGACCCACGAGGACCGTGTGGGTGAGATAAGATGGTGCCAGCTCTTCTTTCTCAAGAGCCACACGCGGTGTCATGTCAAATGATGAAAATATTTTGTTTTCCACATAGCTTGGGGGCTTCCCATCCTGGCAGAGATGATGCAGACACCAGAGCACTCGGGCTGCCTTGGAATTTGAGCAGACTGGTTAAGAATGGAGCCTCAAGACCAGGCAAGCTGCTCCCATTTAAATGAGTCAGCGCTTCACTCTTTTTTTTTTTTAATTGGGGCTCATCAGGGCTTCAGTTTTCTCTCTTGAATATGAGGGAGGTTTTTACACATTTCTCTGCAACATGAATGTGCTAAATCCTTCTAACGATATCCTTAAATTTTTAGTCAGTTCTCTACCTAACAAGGTCAGCAGAAAGCATATTTTACACACACACACACACACACACACACACACACACACACACACACACACACACACACACGATCCTTCTGTCATATCAACTCCACCTCCTTGAAAGGCTCGTGAGCCCAGCTGCCCTTCTGAATTCCTCTTTCCTTCCTTTCTTCTCTTGTAACATTCCCATGGAAGCCTGCTGCAGCCATCCCAGAAAAGTATCAGACACCCTCCTCTATCACTTCTCTGTGACTGAGAAATAAATCCAACAAGTTAAACAAGACAACAGACTGAACACAGAACTGTCTTCCCTCTCACCTCTGGAGGCCAGAACTTGGAAATGATGGTATTGGAAGGCCTGTGCTCTCCCCATGCAGGTTCCTGGGAGGGCCCATCTATGTTTCCCTGGCTTGTGGTAGTGCCTCCACAGTCTCTGCCTCTCTCTGCAACCCCGCTTACGTATGTCTCAGCTGCCCTTCTCTAAGAAGACAGATGCCATTGGACTTAGGGCCACCAGGGAATCTTTTCTCAATATTCCTAACTGATTGCTGCTGCAGTGACTCTTTTCCCAATAATTAACAAGAGTCTACAGATCCATAGAGCAAAGAGATTGGACACAAATCTTTACAGAAGCCACCACTATCCATTCACTACCACAGTGCACAGAACAAAACAACCAATAATAATATACAACATATACATAACATGCCACCCCCATTCTGGACTTAATATGCAGACCCATCACATACATAGATTAGAATAATTTTTCCATTTGAATTACAAATTTGTCCTGTGCTTGTTACTCGAGACTAGGTGATAATGGATATAAAGCAAGAATTTCCTCTGGACCATTCAAAACCAGCTGTGATGTCACCCCTTGCTCCATCAAGGTAGCCAGACAAAAGCTTTTATATCACCCCCTGCCCACTACACACAGGAGTACACACATTTATATATACACACACACAACATATACCCACAACTGTATGCACACACATGTACACACAGTGTTTTCAAGTATACACAGATGGAAACACATTTATGCATTTTCACACATACATCAATCTTTTGTTCTTTTCTTTCAAACTTCTTTTGTTCATTAGGAATACATCATGCCTCAAAGGCATGAAACTGCAAGGAGAAAGCATGGAGGAAGTTCCCTGTCATCAGCATGGGAGATCATTCTGTTTTGTTTTGCTTTGAGGGGATAAAACTTCAAAAGCCCAGACAACGAAAACCAAGACAGGAAAATGGTGGCTTATCAGATTAAGACAGGAAAAGGTCAGCAGGTAGAAGAGACAGCCTAGAAAAGTGAGAAAAAATACAAACTACCCATCTGATAAGGACTAGAAGCCAAAATGCATGAAGAACTCAACTTACAGCTGATCTCAGCAAGTAGACTGATGTGATTCACACAGCTCCGTAGCAGGAAAACTAGTGAACTACCAAAAGAAACATTTTTCGAAGGAAGACATGTAGGTAGACAGGAGTGTTCCGACCCCATTAATCATCAGGGAAGCAGAATGGAAACCACTACGATGGAGCTGGAGAGACAGTTCTGTTGGTGAAGTGCTTGCTGCTAGAGCGTGAGGACCAGCACCTGTGCCAAACAAAAAGCTGGACTCAGGGGCTGCTGAGACGGCTCAGTGGTTAAGAGCACTGGCTGCTCTTTCAAAGGACCAGGGTTCAATTCCCATCACCACATGGCAGTTTACAACCTCCAGTTCCAATGCCCTCTTCTGGACTCTAAGAGCACTGTATACATGCTGTGCACAGACATACATGCAGGCAAAATACTCAAACACATAAAATAATGAAATTTAAAAAGATAATCTAGATCCACCGGTTGCAGCTACTAGCAATCCCTGTATTGGAGATGTAGACGCAGGAGGATGCCTCAGGCTCACTAGCCATCCAGTCTAGCCAAATTGGCAAGCTCAAGGTTCAGTGAAATAACTTGTCTTCAAAATAGCAATAATAATAATAATAATTCAGAGAGAGATTGAAAAAGACAGCAACTAACAACCCTAGGCCCTACATGTACCCGTGATCAACAGCTGCTGGGGAGGAGAGTCTCTTCCACGGAGCTGCCTGCAAAGTGGGCCGGGGGCTCCAGGAATGCAGCTGTTATGAGTCTCTCATCTCAGTGATGTAGCTGCATCTAAGGGACCTGTGTTCCTACAAGTACCCTCTGACTCACACCCCCGGGGGCTGGGCTCAGGCACAGATACCACAGCAGCCAATGGACATAGGTGCAGAAAGGTGGAAGACCCTGCCTATCACCAGGGCGGCATGTCAGTGTGGCCAGTTTGTCTGTCTAGCTCCTTTGATGTCCCTCGCCTAGCAGTAGTATTAGTCCCAGGACCTGGGAAGGCAGGGCAGTGTGTAAAATCTGTTCTTGCCTAGATTCATGCTGCAGTGGCCACTTGTAGTGAGACAGAAGGTCCTGGTATTTCCCTACAAGGCTGCTCGGGGAAGTTTTCCCAGCAAGGCCAGTGCTGTACAGGTGGGCCTCAAGTCAGGTATGACCACCACCCTGCCACCCCAATCTGATGCTCACGGTCAGTCTCTCGATGGGAATAGAGGCCAAGCCTGCTCCTTCACTGGCTTCCTGTTTTCCTTCTCCCTCAGTAGCCCAGGTTCAACCCACAGGCCTTATCTGTGCCCCCTGGACAACTGCCTCCCATCTGTGTATAGGAATAAACAAAGACTGTATAGAACAGAGCTGAGGATGTAGTGAAATGACCTTGAACCTATGATCCTCCCATCTCTGGCCCCAAAGTTCTGTATGACAGGCAAATCCCATCATGCCCAGGTTATGTGGCACCAAGGATCAAACCCCAGATCTTGGGCAGGCAACACAAGTTTACCAGCTGAGCCACGTCCTTTGCCTGACATCCTGACTCTCCAGCAAGCTCGATTGTCCCCTCTCCAGGTGGTAAGACTTTAGGGCCCAGGGGTAACCCATACACCTGTTTTTCTACAGTCGGAGTGTCTTCCTCAAACCCTCCACCTCCACCTGACTTTCTGCTGCCAGTGACCTGGAGAAAGACCATAGAACTCTAACAGGCTGAAGGATGACACAACGCCCCTGTGTCACCTCCACAGCTCCAGGAGACCACCTAGAAATTCACTCTGTCACAGAAGGGGTGAAGGGACCAGAGACACCAAGAGAGCGATCCCTTTTCATGGCTTTTCTAACAAGCTGAAACTGATCCAAACCTTGTTTAATGAGCACTTATTGTCTGCAAATAAGCTCAGAGCATCTTCCTGTGTAATTAAACTAGAAAGGAAGCATTTGTTCTCATCTGATGGCCTAGCTCAAGAATTAATTGTGAGATTATTTAGAATTACAATCTTGTGACCCATTCCCCAAAGAGAAAAAAGAAAAAAAATTACTAAGAAGTCTCACTCTGTGTAAATTTTCTCTGGACTTTTTTCCCTTTTATTCTTGGAAACCTCCATCAAGCTTGACTGATAATTTGCAAACAGAAGGAAGGTTCTCAGGGCAGCTCACTGCGCTGTTTCACAGGAGACCGGGCAACTGGTGAAAGCTGATCAATTTAGCATACTTTAATGTGCCCCCAAGAAAGTGCCCCCAGAATTAAGCATTCTGGCAGTTCCTAGGCAGGGGATCATGTACCACAGTTATTTCTTAAGAGTCATTTCTGAAATCGGTTGTCAGGAGTATCTACAAATGACGGATGTTCTCTCTCAGGACATGTGGCCAGAGGTTTGGGCGTGTTTACTGGCACCTGGTGCCTGTGGGTGGCACTGATTGCCAGAGGTTTCTTAAGGAATACACGATGAGGCTCAGCGCACTGGGCTTGTTAGCTGGTGCTCTGCTGTGGGTCTCTTCTACTTCTTGTTGGTCCAGTTTTCCGACTGATGCTGCTTGCCCGATGCTGCGGAGAGAATAAACATGCCTTTGCTCCAAAAATAATCACTACAGACATGTCATTTTTGACTGCACACTCTGAGCCCTGGGGACCAGAGCAGATAGACGTCTTAAAGAGGATCGGGCAGGCTGGGACCCTGCGCTCTCTGGCACCTGAGAGGCTCCCCTGGTGCAGCTCTGCTTGGGGAAGCTGTGCTTGGGTTACTAATTCCCTGCCAGGGGCAAAAGAAACCCAGATTGTTGCCAAGAACCAGCTTGAGCTTGTGCTGCTGACACTGGAAAGTCTTGCTTTAACTTGTGGGTGGAAGGAACATATCTCAAGCTGAACAGCGATGGACAGAAGGGGACACTTGACGCTGGGAGATGCTGCCCATTTCAAAGAGCAGGGTGTGGAGCAGGTCGGACTTCTGCTATGGGCTTTCCACCTTAAAGCCTTTCCAAGTACCACATGAACACCTTTCCACAGTTGCTAGCTATTGGGTGTAAGACCTGGCTGTCTTCAAGTATTGTACGAATGGAAAATAAAGATGACTGCCATAGTTATACAATGTGAAATGACTCAGTGCAGGTCATGGGAATCACAAGTGTCTATAGGGTTCTAAATGGGAGCCAGAAGAGCCATTTTACTTTGGGGATAGCTTTTAATGAGGATCAAGAGTGATCTACTGGCTGATTAATGTGCCCGATGGAAGCACGGTGTGGTCAGCTCAGAAGCAGCCTCCACACTACCAGTGCTGTGCTGGAGCATGTGAATGGTCAGTGGGAAATGCAAGACAAAATTCTTCCCAGGAGACAGAGTGACAAGGAGCAAGCCTAACAACGAGGAATCTGGGAGTAGAAGGGGGTGGGATGGGGCATGGTCTTCTTTCCAGATGGTGAGTTCTCTAAGAACTGGCTGGGATCTCTGTTCCCAGAACCACCCATGGGATCCCATCTTCTGCATTCAGAAGGTGTATCTGCAGTGAACATACAGAATGTGACTGTGGCAATATGAGGATAGGCGCCCCACCCTCCTACACTTAGCCTGGAACAGACCAACTCCAGATTGAGCGGGGGAAGGAACAGAGGGGATGAATTAAGCCTCCATCAAGAGTGGGATTCTGAATAGACTCCTATCCCAAGCCTTTCCTCACTGAGCTCTGTGAGCTCAGAGCATGCTTAGGCTCCTTCTCACTACACAGAACATCTGATTTGCTCACCACCCACACTGGGGAGGAACCAGTCTAAGGGTAAGAGGACAACAGAGACAAAAACATGCTAATTTGCATTTTGTTTGCTGCACACAAAGACTTTCATGAGCCAAAGTTTAATCTTATGTTTCATCCACATACAATAAGTTGCATACACAAGGTGGTTTTTTAATAGTTTAAAAAGTAATAGTTTAAATAAAATATACTTAAAATACATGATCAGGGCTGGAAGTGTAGCTTAGTGGTAGAGGGACTGCCTTGTGTGCACAAGGCCCTAGTTTTGCTCCTCAGTCATACACACACACACACACACACACACACACACACACACACACACACACACAGTCCATTTTAAAAATTACTAAAAAACAAAACAAAAAATAATGTATCAGTCAAAATAGGCTCTACAGTGGTAGCAGGACTCTGAAATCTCAATGGAACAACACACAAAGGTTTCTCGACCTGCCATATGTTCAACTGAAAGGGATGGGGGAGGTTGCTCTACGGGAAACCAGTTAAACTTAAAACACCTCCAGGCCCCACAGAAAGGGAAGAAGAAACCAGCAAGAGCAGATGGCCCTTCAGTGCAGAACAGCACCACCTGCTTCCATCTACAGCCCACCGGTAAGAACTAGGCCCACAATCCCAGTCATAGTGGACAGAGAGTTAGAAGGTGTACCGAGGACCGCCATCTCTGTTCCGGAAGCTCTCGCTCTCTGTGAGGATGTTCTAGAACTAGCCAAGTGGTGACTCAACAGCTCTAAGGAGGGGCATCTCTAGAGACAGAACATTTCCCCTCCTCTAGAGTCTCAAGAGGGCTAGGAATGATGCTGTGTGGAAAATAAAATGCTTGAGATGGGTTCACCCTGGGTGCCCTGCTCCCCTTCAGAAGGGAATGTTCATGTTACCTTGAAAGCTTAGTAGGATTCAGCCACAAAGAAAAAGAAACTCATGACAAGTTCATGGGAGACCACTGTGTTAAGTGAAGTAAGCCAGTTCAGAAAGACATACTGCATGTTTTCTCATTTGCAGAATGTGTGTGTATTTAAGTGTATAGGGGTGTCCATGTGGGCGTGGGGGGTACATATAATCACAAGTTCAAAATCTCAACCTAGACTTCTGTCTGGTCTGAGCCTCTACAGGTTTTGTGCTTGCTGTCTTGGGTGCTGTGGGTTCATATGCGTGACCGTCCTGCTGTGTCCACAGACAGAGAGATGGGTGAAATTCTCAAGAAAATAACAAAACAAAATGAGAAAAAAAAAACCTTTAAATTGCCCTTGTGTGGCCACCACTGACAGGGCAAACGGCAAAATGAGTTTCAAACCCTTTATGTTTCCTGACCTCCTCACATATGGAGGGATGTTGTGTCTTGCCCTCTTTCCAAAGAGGTGAGATGGACATAGGTTCTCTCTCTTCCCGTCAAAGGAAGACGAAGTTCAAGGTGTAGAAGGTCAACAGGTCAGAAAAGCAGGCCAGGAGTGCAGGGAGAAGCACGCTTTCCCCGGGGTGGGCACTGGGCTAAAGACTAACTGCACAACTGTCCATGTGGACATTCATTCCCGCAGGCTGGCCATCACCAGGCCAAAGCTGGACAAGCCTGCAAAAGGGAATCCTGGAACAGAAAACTAAATCTTGCAAGTATAAGGAAGGAGAGATTGAGCAGTTGCAGGAATAGAGTGATCTTACACTTGCACTTTCAACAAAAAACAAGGTTCAATGAAGGTGGGGGAATAAAGCGGAAACTGCCTGAACTTCTTCTGAGAGACTTACTCAGGGACACCACTTCAGTGACTCCATCAGCAAAACCACGTGGTATGAGAGGAGGGTCCTGATCTGAAGCCATCACAAAGGTGAGCAGAGTCCACCTGGCCCAGACATGAGCCACACAGAAAAAAGCAAGAGGTCCCTGGCTATGGTTAGCAACTTTCAGACCATCTTCTCTGCATGTGTGTGCCTGCCTCCAGCTCCTAGGAATGAGTGCCTGTGGCTACCCAGACCCCAGACAGTCGGATTTGGGGCACTAAGAAAGAACAGGAGTTGTGGGGACTGTGATTTCTTTCAGCACTCAAAGAGTGGTCCCCAGGGTGGAGGTTTGAGCTGGGATCCTTCTTATGCTCCATCACCTGAACAAATATCTCCTTGTCACACTACTGTCGTTGGGAAAAACAGCCAAGGCTCACTGGAGCATCTGCTAGTGAATGGTTTACACAGTGTCAGCTCCCCACTGAGTGTCCATCCTGTGCTCTGACGTTAGTTAATGAGATGAGAAAAGGAGACTCAGTGGCGTTTACCAGCTGAGTCAGCAGGTTGGCTCCCTCCACTCAGAGTCCTTATTCCAAGCACAGAACCAGCTCCATATCCTCCTCCTCACAGGGGCAGATAGGCACACACAGTCCCCACACACATAGGTACCACAGCCACTGCTCTCTGACTGGAAAGTGTGAGAGCAAGATGTCCTTCAAAGCTTCCAGGAGGAGAAGGAGGCAGGAGGCTCTGTTGGGCCTTTGGGAAGGGTAGGGTAGCCTACTAGAGAACAGAGTATGCTCTGCTCTGTGGCCCAGGGCTGCCTGGGAACTCAGAAGGTGGAGGTACCCTGGATCCAGGTCTGCCACATAGGTATAGACACACTGAACCTGGGCCAATTTCTGCAGAGGCTGAGGTAAAACTGGGTTCTTTCTACAGCTAATCACATGGCTGTTTCCCATCAGGGGCAACTTATGTTTGATGCTGCATTTTGCATTAAAACATAGCATGAAGGTGAATTTTCTATACCATAAAACTGGCAGAACCAAACTTAAGCTATTTAATCTGTGTGTGTGTGTGTGTGTGTGTGTGTGTGTGTGTGTGTGTGTTGCTCTGTGTGTGTGTGTCTGTTGCTCTCTCTCTCTCTTTCTCTTTCTCTCTCTCTCTCTCTCTCTCTCTCTCTCTCTCTCTCACACACACACACACACACACACACACACACACACACACACTGTGTGCATATGGAGGTCAGAGGTCAACTTCAGGTGTCATTCATCAGGACCCATCCAGTTTGCTTTTTAAGACAGGGTCTCTCACTGGGACTCAGGGCTCTCAGATTAAGGTAGACTGACTGGCCAGTAAACCCCGAGGAGTTGAGCATCTCTGCTCCACCCACTCCCAAGCAATGGGATTGCAAGCAGGCACCATCATGCCCAGCTCTGTGTGTGGGTGCTGCTGATCAAACTCGGGTTCTGACGCTTGCATGGCAAGCAGTCTGCCATTGCCTTGGTCCCTGAACCACCTACTTTCTAAACTGAGAACGCAATCATTTGGATTTCCAAAATGTTTTGTTCCCTCCCAGTATTTTTAAAGGTGTGTCAACTTCAAATGTTCTGCAATGCATGTCTATAAGTGCACTTCATGAACCCATGGCTCACGGGTCCCATACATGGGACTTGACTGTCTGACACGCAGGAAGCCAGTGTGCTACACATTATGCAAATCTGAAAAAGTTCAAGAACATCATAAATGGTGAATTCGAGATGGACAATCTTTCTCACCTTATAAGAACTCTCATGTGACTAAATACTGAGTCACCTCCTTTATAGATACTGTGAACCCTTCCTCTGACATCACTGAAGTCCCAATAAGTTCTTCAGGGAAGGCTAAGTTTTCAAGTCTCATTCAGAAACACCGTAAACCAATGACTTTGAAAGCTTGGGGATTTGCTTTCTTTATTTTCTACATTTGAAAAAATTGTGCATTTGAGTCTTCCTGGCTTATTTCACCCTCTACAACTAATTGAAATGTAGAAAGTAAAGAAAGCAGCACCAGGTTGGCATTTATTCAAGTGATAAGAGCTAGCAAGATCAGCTCTTCTGCAAACCCTCATGGCCATGACATTATCCACTAGGCTATGGGCAAAGGAGGTACTTGGAGTGGCTTACTGTCAACACTGAATTCTTCAAAACCTTCTTATGGAGCCTGGAGAGATGGCTCATTGGTTAAGAATACTTGCTGTTCTTCTAGAGTTCAGTTCTCAGCACACACATCAGATAGCTTGCAACCACCCATGACTCCAGCTCCAGGGGTTCTAACATCTCTGGTCTCCAAGGACACCTGTACTCATATGTACATTCACTTTCTCCACTCACATACACATAATTTAAAAAATAAAATAAATCCCCAAACCTTCTAAATCTGGCAGCACCATTCTCTCCCAGTAAATTTATACAGATATGTTGATGAAATCAAAGAGTTGAGATCAATTACTAAAGACTACTGAACCAGAATGTTGGATATAACAATTCTACCTCATCTACTGAAATCATGATCCATCAAGGTCATGGCTGTAAAAGAAGACTGGAAAAGACAACAGGTACACAGCAATCTAACTGCTGTTTGTAATTGATGCCCTGCACTGTGATGTAAGGAGATAGTGGGTGGGAGCAGGCGTAAGAGGTTCAGCACAGGTGAGTTATAGAAATACCTGGGATTAGTTTAGCAGCTGACCTCGGATAACATGGGAAACCTGGGGTGTTTTGGAATGAGACTAGAAAGAACCTGGTGATAGGTTAGATTCCAAAGAGAAGGGGTGAAGACAAAAGTCGCAGATGAGTCTCAGAGTCGAGTTGGGTCTGTGCAGCTGGAAAAAGGGAATGGAGCCACTGACAGATGCAGGGAACTGAGGAGGGGGGCAGACCAATGGCCCATGATGGCCACAGTAAGTTCTCTGTAAAGTTTGTTGTTGTTGTTGTTGTTGTTGCTTGTTTTTTTTTTTAAAGCATGTGAGTATTTTGCCTGAATGTATGTCTGTATACCATGTGAGTGCCTGGTGCTGATGGAGGCCAGAAGAGGGCATCAGATCTCCTAGAACTGAGTTATAGACAGTTGTGAGCCTCCATATGGGTGATGGGAATAAAACCCAGGTCCTCTGGAAAAGTAGCCAGTGCTCTTAACTGCTGGGCCATCTCTCCACCCCCATATATACTACATTCTCAATGTCTATTAAAATAGGAATGACAGGGGAGGATCTAGACAAGTGAGTCCTCGGGATTCTGGATCAGGAGTAGAGACAGGAACATAAGAGCCACTAGCAAATAGATAGAATTTAAAGCCATGAGCCAAGGGAAGTTCCTGGGGCCCCAGACTTGGGGAGTCTCGGTATATACTCTGGAAGTATCTTAAATTTGAGACTCAAAGAAGGAGGAGAAGTCAACCTGGAAGTGAGACTTCCTCTTGCAGTAGATGGTGGTTAGCACAAAGACCCACAACTGCTCAATGTGCGGAGGCAAAGAGATTGCTCACCTCCTCGTGGGATGTCTGTATCACACTCCTTCTCCCAAGGCTCAGGGATTATCACAGAAGAAGAGGCAGAGAGTGTGGAAGAACCAGAGGCCGTGAATGACTAGATCAAAATTGTGTTTTCTGGACATGGCCAGGGAAGTTGTGCACATGAAGTCACAGCGGTTGTGACAGCATGCACAGAACTGGTGCAAGATCCAGATGGGCCTCTGAAAAATGCTAACTGTGGAGAGGCTTGAAAATTAAGACCCATGTGTATAAGTCAGAATTGGCCAGGTTCTGCTGCAATAACAGATAAGCACAGAATCTCAGAAGGATAACACAATAATATTTGAGGGTATTTGGGCAAGTATCCTCTGTTTCAGCCTTCTGTGCTTTCAGGACTACGGAGACAGAAGGAAACCTCTCCTTGTCCAGGGTGAAATATACAATGTTCCCATTTCCATCAACTGGAACAAGTCACACCACTCACTCTAATTGAAAGGGTGGCCAGAAAATACAGTAGATGTACATAAAATTCAGTGAGAAGTAAGTAACCTATGCCATGGTGTGTGAGGGTCTTATCTAAACAAAAAGAGGGAAGAAAACCTTTGCATTATTCCTACCTGGAAATCTGAGTGAATCACAATCCTAATTAGTCTGAACAGTAAAAACTTGGAGTCAGATATCAGGGGTGAAAGCTGAAAGACCAGAGAAGCAGAGCAGCAGAGCAGCAGAGCAGCAGCCACTAGAAACTTCTTACCTCTAGGAATCCTCAGACTAAATTGGGGTGGGGGGCAAGATCCTGTCTCCAACTGATTTATATTGCTGTCTACACCTTCCTAGTGCTGGGATTAAAGACGTTCACTACCACCACCCAGCTTTGTTTCTCTTTTAGACTGGTTTAATCTTATGTAGCCCAGGGTAGCCTTGAACTCATGATCTTCCTGCTTCCTCCTCCCAAATGCTGGGATTAAAGGTGTGAGCTACCACTGTCTGGCCTCTATAGTTAACTAGTGGCTAGCTCTGCCCTCTGATCTCCAGGCAAGTTTTATTTGTTAGAACACAAACAAAATATCACACAACATCTGAGGCCCTTTCTTGCTTCCATGTTCTATGTGAATTCATGCTCTAACCCTGTGTTATCCCTCAGGACTTGGCTCTCCATCACCAAGAATTGAAAATTAACAGCTCCCAAAGGAGACACAGCTTCCTTCAGAATCTGTTTTTATCCAATTAAAATGCAGAGCCAGTCTGTGTAATGATAGCCCTTCTGGCCCCGGATCAGGAAAGGAGAGGCACCCACATGCCCATGTGCATTTATCTAATTTGTGAATAATGGCTCCTTTTATTGGGTACTTACTATATATCATTGTGATTATTTTTTAATGTTATTACTGTTGTTTTGAAAAGCAACACAGCCAAGTCAAACGCACGTGTGGGGCTGAATGGCTGAGAGAGCAAGTTACTCCATGTGTTCAACCATTTGAAACAGAGACAGGAACACCACCTCCCTAGGAGTTTTACAGAGGCAAGAGATAGGGTTTAAAGTTTCATTTCTAAGATGGGTACTCAATAAGTAAGAACAAAGCCAGCAATGTTATTATTATTATTATTATTATTATTATTATTATTATTGTTATTGTTATTGTTATTGTTATTATTTTGGTTTTTTGAGACAGGGTTTCTCTGGGTAGCTTTGCGCCTTTCCTAGAACTAGCTCTGTAGACCAGGCTGGCCTCAAACTGATCTGATCTGCCTCCCAAGTGCTGGGATTAAAGGCGTACACCCCCACCACATGGCTAGCAATGTTATTATTAATAGTGACCTCAATAGAAGAATTATAATTCAAAGCCACTGTGTATGTGAGTAATGGTAGAAACCACTGTCCACTGTGGCCTTTCTTTCTTGAGAGGAAAGAAGAAGCTGGTGGGAGTTGAAGGTGCCCTCTGAAGTCCCCTCCTGGTTTGCAAAGCCACTGTGCAAAGTGTGCCACACTTTCCCCAGACAGACACTCGGCACTGAATGCCTGCCCTAAGAGGAATTCCACAGCACCTCTCAATGTTGACCCCCCACAGGTGCTTCAACTGCCCCTGAATCCTAACTGACATTCTACAGTGTTCCATCCAAAGGAGGAGTCTGGCAGCATGCTATAAATACTGACCCAACCATGGTTTAATTAAGTCTTTGTGAAAAAACATCACTGAGAGGTGGCGCTTTCTCAGCTGCGCTTCACCGAACAGCCAACTCCCTGGGTGTGTGATTTCTCCCTGTCACCCTTGGACCAACACTGAGCTAACACTGTCACTCTTGCCATGATGTCATTCCCCTTGGTGCTGAAGTGTTCTTTGAAAACACAGCTCCAATTTTGAAAACAGACACCTTCAGTGGAGAAACCTCCAGGGTAGAAATTCTAGATGTGACTCAATGCCAGGCAGGACTTGGAAGAGGTGACGCCTGGTATGATGAGAGGTGAGTCCAGCAAAAGCGAGAGCCAAGTGGTAGGTGAGCCCAGAGATGGAGGACTCACATTTCTGCCTCCCAACCCACCCATGGGCAAGCTACAGATCTTCCAGGTTAGGCCCCATCTCCAGTCACTTCAAGATGAGAGGGCCCCAAGAGGCAGGAAGATGGGTAGATACAATAAGATCTTCAGGCCATTGTTTGATAAGAGCTTCCAAAGTTTCTGTTTTCCACCTTTGAAACCAGAGTTAAGACAGGTGGAGAAGGTGGCAGCTGAGAATGGAAGATCAGAAGCTTGTTCTAACTCTGAGCCATAGCGCATTCCGGGATCTTTTGCAGCTTATCCACAGTGCCAGCAAGAGCTAAATCAAAGCCATGACTCTGCTGTACTGGGCACACAGAAGATGCCGTATATATCACTAGAACAGACTGTCATGGTAGATCAGGAGTCCAGCAGGAAGACAGCAATAAGTACAGGCAAAAGAGATGGAAGGAGAGATTTGTGGGTCAGATTTAAACAGTGGCTGACAAGTCATGAAAGAAGCTAGGTCAAGTGGTACTGAATCAGCACTGAATGGCATTTCCACTGGGAAGTCTTCAGAGTCTAATTCACAGAGCAAGTTCATCATTCTTTACCCATTGAGCCTATGATTGAAAGAAACAAAACAGAAATCTATGCCTGTGGCACGGTACCGAATCAAACCATCAAGAACAGACTGTCCTAAGTACTGTGCATCATAGGAAGTCATAGAGACTGTAACAAGCCAGAGGGTCAAGTGTACTCTGGGACTTGCAATGTCTCGTGTATCCAGAGCGGACCTGCACCGGCCCATAGTTATTCTTACAATTCAGATAGAAAATGGGCTTGAACAATGACTGTCTTCAACTTTCTGCAGAAGTTGTGGGAAGTGGTAGGTGTCAGAAAGCATTAGCAATATGTTCAGCTGGAAAATGTGGAGCTAGGAGGCTAGGCTGTTCTTCTACCATTCCTTCCCTGTTTAACTGAGAAATGAGAGGTGAGTTTGAAAAGTTAGATTCAGTGCCTAAGGGAAAGTTCTGCTGATGATACTGTTTGTCCATCAGGGTGGGCAGAACTCCAAATGTCCTGTTCTGAGGGTGGGGTTGTTAGATCAAAACACCAAATAACACTGCCCAGATGTGATAGACAGAACATTTGATAGTGTTGGAGGGTATAGTTATCATGAACAAATACTAGAGATAGGGTCAACCACCATAGAAGGCTGCTGTGGAATAATCCTTCTGTACGCTATGAATGTGTGTTGTTCTCATTGGTTAATAAAGAAGCTGACTGGCCTATAGCAAGGCAGAATAAAGTTAGGCAGGACAATCAAACTGAGGATTCTGGGATGAAGAAGGGCAGAGTGAGGGAGTCACCAGCCAGATATAGA
Source organism: Peromyscus maniculatus bairdii (assembly GCF_049852395.1). Lineage (NCBI taxonomy): Eukaryota > Metazoa > Chordata > Mammalia > Rodentia > Cricetidae > Peromyscus > Peromyscus maniculatus. Next base: position 141,309,396 of record NC_134856.1, on the reverse strand, counting down.
ATGAGTGGGACACACAAAATGGGATACAGGTAAAAGTCACAAGCCTCAGGGCATCATATAGGTTAATAGAAATGGGTTAAGTTGTAAGAGCTAGTTGGTAACAAGCCTGAGCTATTGGCCAAGCATTTATAATTAATATCAGCCTCAGTGTGGTTATTGGGAAATGGCTGCCAGGACAGGAAAACTCTGCCTGCAGAAGGTCTCCTGCAGAATAGATGGTAAAGCCAGAAAGAAAAGTGATGCTCAAACCAAGTGGATCAAGAAATAAGTTTTAGTAGACATGAGACTAAACAAAGGAGTGTTTTGGTATTGTCTTAGGTCTCTATTGCTTTGATAAACACCATGGCCAAAAGCAACTTGGAGAAGAAAGATTTGTTTGCCTTACACTTCCATGTTACAGTCCACCACCTGAAGCAAGTTGGAGCAGGAACTCAAGACAGGAATCTGGAGGATGAAACTGAACCAGAGAGGCCAAGGAGTGCTTGCTCAGTCTACTTTCTTACATAACCCAGAACCACCTACCCAGGGTTGGCACTACCCACAGTGGGCTGGGCCTTCTCCCATCAAACATCAATCAAGAAAATACTCCACAGACATGCCCTCAGGCCAATCTGATGGAGCACAGGCTCTCCAGCTGCTTCGCTCAACTGAAAGCTGCCTTTCCATAAAGCTATTTCCTATATTTTGATAACTAGTCTTGCCATGGCCATTCTCCAGGTTATTGGCCTATGCCTGTGACTTCTTGCTACCCTGCCCACATCTTTGTAAACAATTCCTCCATGAAACTCTGAAATTACCCAATTTGCAGTACCATGTGTTTCCCTCCTGATTTATGTAAAACTTTGGAGTAAATTACTTCAAAAAGCTAAATATCATGCCAAACACTGTCCCATAGGAAAACTCCTATTGCAAAGAAATCCATTCCCAATGTTTTTCCAGCAAGAAGAGTGTTGCAGGATATTGATCACAATGTGAACCCTGAGATTGCATTATTTAAATAAAATCAACCATAGGTAAAGAGGCAGAGCAAGCAACCAGTTGACTGGAAGTAACCATAGAGAGTGAGGGGAAGCCAGGAGGTGTAGGGGGAAGAAGGGAGATACACAGGAAGTAGAAGAAGGGAAGGACATCCAGTTGGAATTTTGTTTCATATGGGATAGAAGAAAACTCTCTGAGGTGGAGGAAGGTCAGCCAGCTGCTTTCTCTGCCTCTCTGAGCTAGCAGGTTTTCACCCCAGCATCTGGCTCCTGAGTCATTATTGGCAAAATAAAAAGACAGAAACTTAGTTTAAAAACAACATCTGCCTCCCTACATGGAGGCAGTTGAGTTGGCAGCGGGATGTGTTGGCTCCCCCAGGCCGAGGCAGCAGCAGCGAGGTGGTAGCAGCAATAAAACCAGGTGCAGCCACTGTGCCCCAGATGAAAACAACAAAAGACGTTTTCTCTGCCTGGCATGTTGACTGGGTAGTGTGACAGGGCAAACAACCCCACCACACAGGCTCCCCAAACCTTACCATGGAACCAGATGTGGGGCTTTGAGGAGTCAGCACTGTATACAGCAAGAGCATCCATGGTTAAAGGAAGGGTTGGACTCTGTCAGCCCTCATGTTCAGGTAGGAGGATTGAGCTCAGCTGAGGGTTTCTGCGTCAGGGTGGCTTGAGCATATGTGTGTCTATGATAAACATAGACATTATAATTCACTTGTCACAAATTTCAAAGCATTATGCTTGGAAGAACTTGCATCTTTAATTCTCAGTACAAGAAGTAAAAATTTATAAAAATGACATTCTATCTGTCTATCTATTTATTCATATAAGCAGTCACAGTAATTAAAATTGGAACATATGAGCTTAAAAGTACAACTGAGAAGCACTCTATTTCCACCATCACCTGTGATTCCAAAAAGCTAAGTAGCTCAACTGTGAAGTCACATAAGAAAGTCGTGTTAAAAATCAGGGACTCTCCCACTAGACCCTCAGGTAGACCCATAGGCTGGCCATTCCTCACCAGAGCATGAGATATTTGGGGTTTTGTAATGACAAACACAGTTCAAAGAATGCTGATACATACATATATGCCCACAAAGACACCATCCTTCAGTTCAAGCTATAATATCACCCCATTCTCTATCAACATAACCACATTCTCACTAGAACAGTCTGTGGGGGTTTCTGTCATGCCCACCCCAGGAATCATTAACTGCCAAAGGCGTAGTGGGAGCCCTGAGATAAAGGTTGACATCAGCAACAGGGTAGAGGAAGCAGACCACGAAGGCCTAAAGGACAATGACACGTGTATGGAGGAGAACCCTGAGTAATGACGATGCCACATGCAGCTCAGTCTGAGTGATATCTATAACAGACTCGGTGGTTCCCCTCCTGGCAGATGGCCTGGTAGAATGCCACAGACCATCACCAGGAGCTGTGGGATGTCCCCTGCTGATGGACACATTTCAAGGCTCTGGTCAGCATTTCTCTTTTCCCTGGTGCTGTTTCTACGTCCTCTGTCAACTGTTAGGAAACACCAGGAAGAACTCTGTATTTCTCTACTACCCTACCCCATGCCCATTTCTCTTACCAACCGTTGGGTATTTGTCTAGATGTAAAAGGGCAAAACCACTGCCGTCACACTCACTTTACATATGCATAATACTTTCCCCAACTCTGATAGCATGAACACACCAGCAAACATTAGCATGAAATGTAATGCTAGCTCTAATGCCTCTACTTCATGGATTATAGAGTTTGAGCAAAGCACGCAGCACCCCCGGCTTCCAGAATATTCGTGAATTCTATTATTGCTCCTGGGAGTCCTACCCCCCACTCCTCCATATCAAAGAACAGAATGACTCATGGACATCAGCTTCCTGGTGCTCAGCCCCAATCCCATGACTGTGTCATAGCCCCAGTGCCTTTGATATTTGCCATTGTAAATGAGTCTCTAGCAGAATTAGATCTCATTTACAAGCACCCTTAAGAAGCAATGCTGTCTGCACTGGGTACCAAGACAAAATAGAACTATGGGCTAAAAACTCTGGGAAGGTTTCTGTGTGTGTTTGTTCCTCTTTAGATTCCTTTTAAAGCAGATAATTATCTGAATCCTTCCCACCAACTTCTCAGATGTTATCCATGCCAGTAATCATTTTAAATAAACAAAAATTAAATATCTATCCAAAGAAGAATTTCTGGTAAATTTCTCAGGCTCTTCTATAATTTTGTTTTGAATTTAATGTTAGTGCAAAATTATTGACATTAAGAAAGTACTGATAAGACTGGGGAGACGCTCAGTGGGTAAAAATCTCTGCTGCTCAAGCATGGGGAATCTGGTTTTGAATCCTCAGCACCCACATAAAGGCTAAGCTTTGCCTTTGGGTATCTATATCTCAGCACTTGGGGGGCAAAGGCAGGCAGACCCCAGGAGCTTGCTGGCCAGCCAGTCTAGTCAAAACAGTAAGTTTCTGGTTGAGTGGGAGACCCTGTCTCAAAAAATATGAGGTGGAGAGCTGAAGAGATGAGTCCACAGTAAAATGTACTCACTGCCAAACCTTACAACTTGAGTTCTGTCTTCCAGACCCAGAAGTTATCCTCTGATCTCCCGAGGTACAACCCACACCCCTGCAAGCAACCAACAAACAAATAAATGCAATATTTTTAGAGGTAAGGAGACATCCTAACATCAGCCTCCAGCCTTCTATGAACACATGGTTGTGCTCACCTGCACACACATGCGTACAACACACGTGGGCACACACACAGAGAGAAAGAATTAAATATAGTAAAGGAGTAGTTGCTCCTTGGAGTACAGAACACATTTTGTCTTGCTTGATCTGATTGCAATCTTACAAAATAGGACTGTTGTAGACCCCATTTCACCAGATGGCCAATACTTTGCTGCACAACACAGCCAGGTGGTTTATTATTGATTTTATTGATGAGTACATGATAAATAAATGTTTAAGATCACATGGCCAAGCCAGGACCCAAGCCAAATCTCTCTGACACCAGAGCTATCTTTTCAGCTTCCACACGAAACTGGAGGCGGAGAAGGGAGATTTGATTGGCTCCTAGCTCCAAGCAAATATTCTTATGCTCGTTTTCTCATTGTTCTTTCTGTCTGCAGTCTTGGGAAGGCAAGAAGATAATGAGCCTCAAAGCAATTTGACGTTTGCTTGAGCTAGCTCAGGGAGAGTTGACCTCGAGAGAACTCGGCAGGTTTTCATTTAAAGCTTTGTGGAGTCAGTTTACCCCTGAAGAGAAAAATAATGACGCCAAAAAGAAGAAAGGAAGAAGAGAAAGAACACTAAGACCCAGCCCGACACAATCAATGTCAAAACTGCTGGATTCGTCAGGCTTCTCACATGAATGGCTTACTTATGATGGAGTAAGGACAATGAGCCGATGGGGTGTGTGTGTGTGTGTGTGTGTGTGTGTGTGTGTGTGTGTGTGTGTGTCTAAGAGAGAGAGTGTGTAAGAGTGTGTATAAGAGATAGTGAGTGTGTTGTGTGTATATCTGTGTGTATATGTTCATGTGTGTGTCTATATCTGTCTGTTTCTGTGTGTGTATGAGTTTTTTTGAATTGTGATTTTGTGTGTGTGCCTGTGTGAATATGTTCATGTGTGTGTCTATGTGTGTCTATGTCTATCTGTGTCCTAACTGTGTGTATCTGAGTGACTGTGTGTGTGTGTGTGTGTGTGTGTGTGTGTGTGTGTGTGTGTGTGTATGTGTTCTGGAGATGAGGTCAATATGAATTAGAATATCATTTCATTTTTTAAGAGATCAGAGTCTCTAATCAACCTTGTTCCAAGTTTTTAAGTTTTTGTTAAGACTCCTAAATTGTTCTTACCAAGAGTAAAGCCAAGGTCGATGCCCCACCTCACCATGTGGTATTATGTATGCACACATATATACATATGTATGTACATATAGTATTACATCCTAGTATTTCTTCTGCCTACTACAGATATGCAGTATTTAATGTTGTACAAATAATAACAGGGAAATATACACACTTGTAGGATGAATCTTAAAAGGTCTTAATAAAAAAAACGTGGGAGCCAGATATTGGGCATTAAAACTAGAAGATGAGAGAAACAGAACAGGCCACAGGCACCTCACTTCACCAATTCCTCAGTTGATCCTGTTTCCTCGGACTGGAAGCCTCTGAGTCCTCATCCAAATGGATCTCAGCTGAACTGCTGCTCAAAAGCCTAAAAGCTTAACCAGCTCTAGTTCCTGGTTTTCAGGCCTTATATACCTTTCTGCTTCCTGCCATCACTTCCTGGGATTAAAGGCGTGAGTCACCATGTCTGGCTGTTTCCAGTGTGACTTTGAACTCACAGAAATTCAGACAGATCTCTACCTTCAGAATGCTAGGATTAAAGGTGTGAGTGCCACCATTTTCTGGCCTCTATATCTAGTGGCTGTTCTGTTCTCTGACCCCAGATAAGTTTATTAGGGTGCATAATATATTAGTGAACACAGTATCACCATACATACTTCTCATTTTTCTTTGTGGTTTTGGTTCTCCCAGTTTCTATAATATAAATATATCACATGTGCGTTTAGAAGACAGAGTAACAAATCTATTTCGTAGGAATATAAGCAATGGGCCACAGTATGCCCTATCACAAATGGACACTTCTTATCTGCCAGCATCAGCTCTGTCGGAGAAATCAGAGAAACCTTCAGCCTTGTGTGGCCTTGTTAGAAAATAATTTGGCTTCAAAAGTCTACATCTCCATTTATCAGATATGTTCTGTGCAAGTGGAGAAATGGACAGAAAATGAGAGCGGAGAGAAAGAATATCAATGAGAGGACCAGGCTAGCTCAATATGGCAGCTACAGCTTTCCAATAGTAGCTGGGAAATGGTGGCCTCAGCACTAGAGAATCCCTGTTCTGCCCACATCCTCCCAGACATTCATAACTTCCTTCCAGAACTGACACCCACAGCATCGCAAGGACTTTGAGAGAACGGAGGATGTGGAATGAAACAGCAAGGAATGTGTAGGAGGGTGGTACAGATGTTCAGTTCAGGGCGCTGTCCGGGTCTAAGGGATCAGTAAATTAGTGGATTGAACAGAAGCCAGCACAAAAGCTTTGTATTGGCACAAGGATCAAAATTTTACTGCCCAGTGTCAGACCCTGGTGAGTTAGGATTCCACTTCCAGTCTCCTCTGCTTTTTTACCTTCACCTGTTTTTGTTCTTCCTTACTCTTTGTCACAGCTGTTCTGCCTTGAGATAGGATATCGCTGTCTAGCCCAGATTGGCTTCCAACTTGTGATCCCCCTGCTTCTGCTTTCCCAGTGAAGGGTCAGGACTGTGCCACCAGGCCCCACTTGTTTCTCCACACTGTTCTCTCACCCCGTGTATCAGTGCACGCATGGTGAGAAACAATAAACACTCAGATCACCTGACGTCTTCTATTTCAACTAACGATAGAAGAAATAAAGAGGCTGTGGTGCTCAGTATTAGTCATCAGCTTCGCAGAATACAGAGCCACTCAGGAGATGGGCCTCTGGCCGTGCTGGGGAGGATTGTCTCAATTGCATTAACTAAGATGAGAAGAGTCACCTACTATTCATGACACCATTCCCTGGATGGGATCCTGAGTGTGTAAGGAGAGAACAGAGCTGAGGGGCAGCAGGCTTTGATCACTCTGTTTCCGGATTATGACCATGATGGGGCCAGCTGCTCTAAGCTCTGCAACCCTGACTTCCAGCGTCTAAATCTTTAAATTGTGAGCTGGAACAAACTGTTTCTCTGTTAAGTTACTTACACAGAGAGATGTTGCAATAAGCATATACGTATAGCAGAATGAGGATGGCCATTTTTATGCATAAGAATATTCTTAAACTTTGTTTCTTACACCAGTTCTTTCAGAAGATCTTGCATTTCTTTAAATCAAGTAGTCCTCAATTGGTGGTGATTTTGTCCCCTCAGAATCATCTGGCAACATTTGGAGATAGTCTTTGTTGTCACATTTAGAAAGGTACGTTTGGTATGCACAGGACAGGGATGCTGTTCCATAGCCTGTGCTGTACAGTCTCATAGCAGATCATTATCAGCTGTAACTTAACTCAGGTGAGCTGAGGGTAGGTGGAGGCAAGATCTGGAGTTCAATGTCATTCATGACTACATAGTGACGTCTAGGCTAGCCTGGGCTACCTGAGACTCATATAAAAAACAAAACAAAACAAAATAAAATCCCACAGGCATCAACACTGAGATAGCCATTGTTAACCATGCCCTGTATTTACTTTCCATAGCAATAGCTTTATTTTCAGAACAGCGTGGTGATTTGAGTGAGAAATGTCCCCACTGGCCCATGTACTTGAATACTTGGTCCCCAGTTGGTGGCAGTTTGTTGAACCCTTAGAGGCTGGGTCCTTGCTAGAGGAAACACATCTCTGGATGGGCTTTGGGGTTGAGCATTGGTGGTCTTTCCAGTTCTAATCTCTGGATGGGCTTTGGGGTTGAGCGTCGGTGGTCTTTCCAGTTCTAATCTCTGGATGGGCTTTGGGGTTGAGCATTGGTGGTCTTTCCAGTTCTAATCTCTGGATGGGCTTTGGGGTTGAGCGTCGGTGGTCTTTCCAGTTCTAATCTCTGGACGGGCTTGGGGTCTGAGCGTTGGTGTCTTCCCAGTTCTAGTTCACTCTGTTTAGTATTTGCAGTTGAAGATGTGATCTCACAGCTGCTCCAGCTGCCTGCTGCCGTGTCTCTCCAACCATTATAGACACCCCTCCCTCTCCTTCTCCCTCTCCCTCTCCCTCTCCCTCTCCCTCTCCCTCTCCCTCTCCCTCTCCCTCTCCCTCTCCCTCTCCCTCTCTCTCTCTCTCTCTCTCTCTCTCTCTCTCCCTCTCCCTCTCTCTCTCTCTCTGGACTTATAAGACAATAGAACCTCTTTCATTTTTTATCACAGCAACAGAAAAGTAACCAATACACACAGTTTTAGAGTTACATAAAAACAACAAAGATTGCATATTGTTCCCATATACCCCCACGTTCAGATTACCTATTAACATCCTAGATTAGCATGCTGTATTTGTTGCAATTAATTAACCAATATAATACATTAACCAAAGTCAGTCATTTACATTAACTAAGGCCCATATGTTTTTCAGACTTCCTTGGCTTCTGCCTCATGCCCCATCTCTAGTACCAAGTCATGACTAGCACGCAGTGTTATATCTAGCTGTGAGAACTTGTCACCTCTTAGTTCCTGTGGGTAGACTGACTTCTCAGACATCCCTGCTTTTGGATAACCTTGGCCATTTTGAAGACTATCATTGCAATCTGGAGTCTGACACTCCCCATCTGGGACTTGTCCTGTGTTTCCTCTTTATTAGTCCTTGGGCCAGAAGGAAGTTCACACAGACCAAAGGCTGCTTCACTGACTTATTTCCATAACAGACACTTTACATCTGAATTACCACTGTGGATGTCAGTTGCCTTCTGAGATCATGATTTCCAGGTTCCTTCCCTGCCTTTATTCTTTGCCCTTTGAAAGGTAGTCATTGGCACAGCCCAACTTGACTGGGGAGTAATGTTTTACTTTGATAATGATAAACTTCTGACATGACCACTGGATTCTTACATAAGAGGTGTGTCTCTTCTTGCCCACTTATTTATTCAAACCTTTGACTTACACGGTCACTCATGGATGCTTGTCATATACTTTCTGCTGTATGTTATACCATTCCATTTATTTTCTTGCTCAAAAGTCTCCCCCAGTTTAACCATTGAGATCCCTCTGTCAGGTCAGTTTTTTAGTACATTGCCACATGTAAGATAAACATTTGTCTTGTATGCTTTCTGCCTGGTTCTAGAATCAGTTGTTTACCTAAGGAATTATGATTCTTTTTATTGGAGCATAGAATTAGATACTAAGAGTTTTGTGTGCTTATTCTGGGACCATTTCTTTTTCATTTTTAAAATTCTTGGGTACATAAGGTACCTTTTGATATTAGTTAGCAACAGTTATGCATGTGTGTTATCTATAAGTAAATACATATGAATATATCAAAAGCATATGGCCCAGTTTTAACTCCCGCATAATGAAAAAATTCTTGGCTCCTTTGCTCTAAAATATTGCCATTAACAGAACCAGTCCTAATAAACACAAGTCACCATGATTCCCACTATGACCTCATATTCCTGAGAGAATCTGCTGCTAAGGAGCTGAGGATAACTCCACGGCCAAGCACGACAAGGCATGGCTTCTACAGAGCCACCCCATGGAGCCAGAAGCAGTCCCCCAGAAGCAGTTACTGCTGTGAGCTATGCATTTGCTTCTAAGAGAGTTGCCCCACACAGGGCCACAGCATGAGCACAGTCAGGAGAACCCTCAGCCAGGACTTCTGGGACATAGCCATGGCCAGGGTGCTGGATGGCGTAGCTGAGTTTCCTCTGACATAGAGCTGAACAGACCCTGGCAGGTTCCTCCTTGCCGTCTACCTGATTCCTGGATCACCTTGGGCATCTGTCTTCCAGGTACACACCTGTCTCCACCAGGAACACCTGGGCAAAGATGCAATTGGCCAGTGCCTCTCAGGCCTGAGAACAAGAAACTGAAGATGCTTCTGCCACTGTGAACATATCAACATGGGAATGGGAACACATTGCTGGACCGAGGATTACAGGTAGAGGTATGTCCCCAGCTATGAGCTCTCAAGTATATCTCACTCATCTGAGAAGCACTGGGCCCCACAGCAGGAGACTGGTTAATGCTGGAGCCTGCTTCTTCCTGAACAGATAAACACCCTGAAAATCAATGCTCTTGAAGAGAACACCCCTAGTGGCCCCCATTGCTCCCTCGGGCTACACACACAGTACAAGATCGCGATATAGACTAATGGCAGAGCTTGATCTTGGATTTCACAACAGCCTAACTGCTGGACTACTGGTGGTGACTTTGGCAGTAGCTGGGCTACATCATGGGCAGGGTGGGAAAGCTCTCGAAGACAGTGTCCAGCCTGAGACAAGGTTGGGTCACCTTAGAAAGCCACCTCCCACTGGGAGAGGCCTGTTCCTTTCTGGTTTTCCAAAGAGAAGAAATGACTTCATTTATAACAAAGGAAAGACATCTCCCTGAGATTTTTGCCTCAGTCTGTAAACATGTGTTCATGAGCACTTGACGCTCTGCAGCCTGGCCTGGGGCAGCCACAGCAGCGCACTGGCCACTGCTTCCCTCCCTTCCTATTGGCCCAAGAGGGGTTCAGCCACCCAGCCTTGCTCTTTAGCAGCTGGAATCCCAGCTGAGAAGAATCCCCAAGGCAGCTCTGTTCCCCCAGTCCTTTCCCACCCCTAGTCCTCCCCCACTGTCCCCTAGTCCTCCCCCACCCCCTCCCCTGCTGGCCTCACAAAGCCCTCCCTCACCACAGCCAGGCCAGAGAAACAAATGCATTTTTGTCAGGGAATCCACAAGCCTTCAGTTTGGGGTTAAAAGCACAGAAAATCCCAGTATCGGCTGTCATTGTTACAACCCTAATGTTCCCAGTCAAAGCTCCACTGATTAAAACCAGAGCAGTTAATAAACCACAGGCTTTATTTCCCCTCAAATGTCTATAACCACTTTCTTCAACCCCTAGTAAAAGGCAAAATCCCAAGAAAAACACAGCTTTGGAGACCAAGTGCTCTTATTCCCCAGAGGAAGAAAAAGTGAGCCAGAAAGAAATTGTTCTTTTTCTCTCTCACCTTTCCCCCACTTAGCAGAGTCAAGCATTTTTTAATAACTAAAGAGAGAAATCAATAAAAAGCAGGCAAGAGCTATCCGTGGTCTGCAATGTGAGATCAGCTGCAAGCAGGCCCCTCAGCCTGGCCTCCTCCCAGGGCCTTTGCCAGCAATTCCCGGCCTCTGACTCACATCCTCATTACCTCCCTCTCCTCCCGCCTTCCCCTTAAGGGACTGAGTTTTCCTCCCATCTAAGCCAAAAGAATTTCTCTGGATTAAGAGGACTGATGAAAGCATTTTTAATATTTGAGTTCAGGTTTGCAAGCTCCATAAAATGGACTTGTTCCCAACTGCCTGCTTTGTGTCCCCTCCTCCCCTTGGAGACAGTTTTTCGGCTTCATTTGCTCTGCAGCAAGCAGCCAGGACCCTCTGCAGGTGACATCTCCGTCCCCTGGAAGCTTGGCCATCAGTCCTGCCCACCCTCTCACAGCCTCACTCTGCTGTCCGCAGCCAGTGCAGAATGTGACATCTTTCAAAACCACTTCACCCAGTGGTGGAGGAACTTAGAAGACATCTTTCATGTTGATGCCATCTGTCTTTCAAGTCAAAAACTGGTTTGACAACATGCTGAGCAGCTCAGAGGGGAGCAGGTCTCAAGCCTGGAGGGGAAAGTTTTGACAATTGATTCCAGGAAAACTGGAGCCCCCTCCACCCACCCTGCCCTGGACTGACAAGGAGGGAGGTTGGTGTCTTTCCAGGACTGGAAGATATTCTTTGTTCTTTGTTCTTCTTACATGTACATGACTGTTCCCTTGCTCCCAAATTAATGCCAACCTTACCTTAAAGCCTAGGAACCTTGAAGTTAGTAGGGGCAAACAGGCCTTCTATGGAGGATCCTTGCCAGGAACTACACAAACTCAGCTCAGTTAAACAGTTCTGGAGAGGCAAGGGGCCTGGGCCAACCCTGGCACCATTCTGAGACCTGACCGATGCTCTGGGAAGTAACTCGATCCACACAAGTGTTCCTCCTTATTGTCATACCAGAAGTCCCTCTGGCCTCCCAGAGTCTCATTCTGAAAGAGTGAAAAAACCCTCTCCACCAAGTGCCTCCCTTCCTCTGATGTTTTCCATCTTTTTTCACATCCAATCACACCACCACCCATGAGGTAATTATTTTCAGATGACAGTAATGTACTAAATGTCACACTTAGCGACAGGGTGGGGAGTGTGTGTTTAAGCATGTGAGTATTCAAACGACATTATAAATGCCACCTGAAGGTACACTGTCCTAGGAAGTTGGCTAACTCAGACCACCGAGTCATGCAGGAAAACCGCCTTTGTCTGGATGAAGACATATTAAAGTGACTCCATTTTTTATTGGGTGTGCTCTAGCGATTTCAGTGCTTAGGGCAAGGCGGCCAATGTTTCCATTTTAAACATTTCAGCAACCAAAAGGAACGAAATTCCGTCTCACTGTTGTTTCTCCAGAGGACTAGGAAAATGAGCACATGCCCTGTCAGGACCATTCTCCCTGTGAGTCAACATGAGAAAGTGTTGTCAGACATCTCCCACCACCTTGTTTCTGAGGTAGCGTCTCCCACTGAACCTGGGGTTCATCTGTTCAGCTGACCTAGCTGGTCAGGGAGAGCCACCCAACTCAGCCTGATGTAGAATAATCCTTTTGCACACTGTGAAGATGTGTTGCTCTCATTGGTTTAATAAAGAGCCAACTGGCCAATAGCTAGACAGAAAGAGGTTAGGCGGGAGAGCCAGACTATGAGAACACTGGGAAGAATAAGGGCCTAGTTGCCAGGACGTGGAGAGAAGCAAGATGAAATTGCTGTGCAGAAAAAAGGTACCGTCACACGGTAGAACATAGATAAGAAATATGGGTTAATTTAAGATGTAAGAACTAGTTAGTAACAAGCCTAAACTATTGGCTAAGCATGTATAATTAATAATCAGTCTCTGTGTGGTTATTTGGGAGCCAACGGGACAGAAACTTCTGTCAACATCAGCCCCCAGCACTGGGATGACAAATGCATACCCACCCACCTCTGGCTGTTAATATGGGTGCCAGAGATCAACACTTAGGTCCTCTTGTTTGCCTGGCAAGTACTTTGATGACTAAACTGTCTCTTGAGCCCAAGACACTCCTTTTAAGACACGTCCATGGGTGCCTCAATCTGTGTCCACAGGCAAGTCTGCCAAACCTGTCATTATGTAGATGGTGCTGGTTAATTCAGTACTGAAACAAAAAGCATGAATATAGGAAAGAGATCTGTAGGGAAGAAGGAGGGATTACAGGGGTGGGAGGGATGTGACGGAATGTGAGAAGGAGAGTAATTAGAATACATTATATACATGTATGAAATTGTCCAAAGAATAATTTAGATAATAAAAAAATATGGAACACCAATTTTTGTCCCTTTGCAAAATAATAGCAATTCACTTCACTATTGAAAAAAGAAAATGTATATATACATCCGGGTGAGATTTTATTATCAACTTGATAGACTTACCTGGGAAGAGGGGCTTGTGGCCACGTCTGTGAGCGATTGTCTTGACTGATAATTGACATGGCAAGGTCAGCCTACCAAGAGTGGCACCATCCCTAGGCAGGTAGTCCTGAGCTATATAAGAAAGATAGCTAACCATAAGCCAGAGAGCAAGCCAGTGAGCATATTCCACTAGACAATGAACTGTAGCTTGTAAGATGAAATTAATCCATTCTTCCCCAAGTTGCTTTTGACCATGGTGCTTATCACAACAGAAAAGGAACTAGGGCAGCAGTGTGGTAGTTTGGATGGGAACAGCCCCTGTAGGCTCATGTGATTGAACAATTGAGCCCAGTTGGTAGAACTCTTTGGGAAGAATTAGGAAATGTTGTCTTGTTGGATGAGGTATGTCACTGGGGGTAGGCTTTGAGGTTTCAAAAGACTTTGTGCTCTCTACATTAATTTGTAGTTTGAGATGTGAAAACTCAGCTAGTCCTTTCCTCTGCCATCATGGACTCTAACTCTCTGAAACTATAAGTCAAATTAAACACATTCTTTTATAAGTTTCTTTGGCAATAGAAAAGTAATTAATACAGCATATGACTTCCAAAATGAGGCCAGCCTGCCAATATCTGGTATCCTGCGTTCTCTCTCTCTCTCTCTCTCTCTCTCTCTCTCTCTCTCTCTCTCTTACACACACACACACACACACACACACACACACACACACACACACACACACATACTTTACCCCTGAGGAAACCAGCTGTTGTGTCATACAGTCAAGAATTCCTGCAGAAAGACAGACTAGGAAGCAAGGAGCCAAGGGCCCCTATGACAGTCACACAACAGAGCCATCTTTGGCAGAGATTCTCCAGCCCCATTCAAGGCTGCAGGTGGCTGCAGCCTCACTGAAAACTGGCACTCACCAGAGACCCTAAGCAGAACTACCTAGTTAAGTCACTCCTGATTTCTGATCCACTGTGAGATAAAAACCATTTGTCACTTGAACTGTCTACATTCTGGGCTAATTTGTTACAAAGCAGTAACTTGATGTAGACACTTCTCTTCTAAGACATATTTCTTTGAGAGCAACTCTAGTTGTCCAGAAGTTCACAAAACTGACCAGAACAAGGAAATGAAAGTGCTGTTCAACTTTCTCAAGACTTGGAGACATACCTCGTGCTCTGAAACTTTGTAAGTAGTCACTCTGACTATACATAGAATCATAAAGCATTACACCTGGCTACCTAGGAGCTTACTTAGTTTCCTGTGACCCAAACTTAGGTACAAGTTTCCGTTGCTTCTTGAATCCACCTTTCAACTTCCTGAAGCCTTCACATAAAGACGTGGGAGCCTCCTTTCACACCCACCATGTGGTATTTTAATTTGGCTCTCACAATGGGTTGCCACCTCTTGGAAAAGAACACTAGGGACTGGCACTTGTGTCCCTTGAGGTCACTTTTGAATGGTAGAAAACCTTTCCCAGGGAAGTAAGTGAGCCGAGTGTGTTCCTTAAATGCCTATGGGATTCTGGTGTCACAGGAGATATTTGGACATCTTCACACTCAGGATTGAGTTTCTCAGCATAGCTTTGGCTCCTCTGAGGTTGACCAACCCTAGGACAAAATCACCGGAATGGTGGAGAAATGTCCATGCTGTAACAATACCTGTTGTCACAGACACAATTCAACACAGTCCAGCTGCAAAGGTCGAAGGGGCTGAAGAGGTTTCCAGACGTATCAGGATTTCAGAGACATCAGACTCATGCTCTCTGTTGCTGCTTTCCAGTGTTTAGACATTCCTGTGCAGAAAATTAAAAATGTGGAGGCTTTGCCTCTTTATAGAGCTGCAAATAAAATATCCCCAAGAGAAGGTCTCCCTGATGAAGAAACACATGCCTTTCATTTGACTGCCTCTGCAAAGTGCTTTTAAAGCAATCCAGGAGAACACTCCATGGGCCACAACGTGCAGGCTGCTTGCTCCCCAGGCCCAGCACAAGGATAACACACATCATGTTTCCCCCTTCCCCCTTTTAATCAAGAGCATTAGAGCATGCAAGCAATGGAGGAGGGGTGCATTTCTCCAGATGGTTTTCCAGAACCACTGAGAGCTCCATTCAGAAGGAAATGGAACAGTATTTCCAGCTCAGGACCTTAAATTGGTGTATTTTCCCCAAATCTCAGTGCATGCTGACATCACTTTCTACTGAGCTCTAAGAGACTATGAGTCTGTTTCATACCAGAAAGGAGAATGCACCTGGGATTGTGTGCCCATGCCCAAATAAAAGTAGCTTTCTCTTCCCGTTATGGGGCTGGGAGTTGAACTACCTAAGACTGAATCATGCAAAATGTTAATGCAAATTCATGAAGTTATGTTCACAGAAGAGTTTCCTCTTGACTCTGCCCAGTTCCTATCTGTCTTTGTTTGAAAGGCCTATGGTGTTAGAACTAGAATAAAATTCAGTTCATTTCTATGCATGCCTCCAAGTTAGGGTTCTATCCAAGTTGTCTTCTTCCCAGGATAGCCACTGGTCCTGTATGGAACTGCTCCCTTCAGTACCTGATGCCAATAGCTGTTCTCACCCCTCAAGACTTGTCCCTCAAACCCAGAGCACAGAAGCCTTCCCTCTGGTGGAATGTTCCAGAAGTCAGTGCCTACCCACACAGATGGGTGGGTGACAGTGTCCGTTAAGACTATCTACTGGAGTTATCATGTTCCAGGCATCATGGTCCGTGCTTTATGATATCTCACTCTGACAGTAACCTCTCCAAATGAACCGAAAATGAAGCTTCAAGGAGTTATGCAGCATGTCCATCAAACTACGAGGTTAGGACCCAGGCATCTGAGTCTGAACAAGACTGGGCAGATGGAGGGAAAACACCAAAATCCCTGGAAAACCACAGGCTAAGTCCCCAAGGGCCGTGTGGAGCTGTGATGCCCCAGACAAGCATAGAAGTGACTTGATAATAAAGGAAGACTGTGAGGAGGCCTTCATGAAGTCCGGGATATTTGAGCTTGATCTCAGATGGTTGGCATATTGGCAAGGCTGGCAGGGAGAAGCGAGAAGTGAGAACCTTGGAGAAATCTGAGGAAATGGTACATCATGGCCCAAAGGCCCAAAGAGCGTAGCAAAGGTCTGAGCCACCATGGTTTTCTGGAACCAGAGCAGAGAACATTTGAGAAGCAGGAAGACTGGAGGCCAAGTCTTGTTGCTAAGAAAGGTCACTGTAACTGTGAGGAGCTAGCTGGCAAGGGCCCTGTGTCTTTTTTAAGCACTTGGCAACATAGACTGAAAGGAAACTTGCACAGTCAACTTAGGAGCTAGACATAGGAAGGCAGGTGAGTCTGGAGAAAAAACAGAGGGGCTGGGATGCAGGGTAGTAATGGTATTTCTGAGTGGAGCAGCACTGAAGGACACAAGAACAACTCGTGTCTGGGGGGATACAGCCTTCTCTGTACGTGTGGTGAGTTTTCCGTGAAGCACTGACATTTTCCATCTGGGAGTGCCAGAAGCACCTTGGGGAGGACCTGGGAGGTGCAGGCTGGCTGGATCCATCAGTCTGGCCCTGAAGCCATCTGGGGAGAAACTAGTGCCTCACTCCCACACCCCCTGGAGAGCCTGGGAATGGAACCCAGTGTTTTCAGCAGATGCCCTCATTCGCTCATCCAGCTGGCTGTGTTCACTCTGCAGCAGGTCTGAGCCTCTCAGCCACACCCCATGCTGAAGGAAAGATGTGCCTAGAGTCTGATGAACAATAATTGAGAGCATCTCCACCTTTCTACCCAGATGAGCCTGGAATCAGGATGGGCTGAAAGGTCTTTTACTTAATAAAACCAACCTTTCTTGGATACCCATTAAGTACCACTCACTACAGAAAACACTGGCACTAAGCTAAGACTGGCCCCTGCCTTCAAGGTGTTCATAGTCCACTCATAGCTATAAGAAGGGTAAGAGTGACAAGAAAAAGGGGAACTCAGCTCTGAGGAGCAGAAGGGATGGCACCTACTGGTCTACTCTCAACCTACCCAAATCTTGCTCAGTCTTAGACACATCTGGACACAATCAAAGAAGCTTTCAGCTTCTTCATATAACCTATGCCCATCCTCCGCAGACCTTGCATGGTCTCAAGGCACAAGTACTTCTACAGATGTGGCACCTGGGCTAAAATTCTTTCTGAAGTGTAAATGACTCACTAAAACAAAACAAAACAAAACAAAAAAACCCACAAAAGTTAAGGACAGAGTTTCAGTGGGACAGCACATTACTTGTGCTCTAATACCTAAACCAAGCAAAGACTATGTAAGCAGCTACTATATTTTTTAGTAAATACTAACAAGGGTGTATGAGTATGCTTGGTACAGACCTGATCTTTTCCAGATATTGTCATGCATGCTTGATTGAACCTGAGAACATGGAACCCATGGATGCAGAGGACCAACTCTGTATTGGCCCCTCCTCCAGCAGGTAGACACTTCAGGGCAGCCTTCCACAGGCCAGACTTTATCTCACAAGCCATTTCTTCAAGCCTGGAATTCCTCAAAAGAATTTCCATCACAAGCACTGCACACAAAGGAGCCTGCTTTGAAATGAACTGATACTACCAGATGCTCCTCCAGTCATTCCTCACCTGGATTTCACTCTGGAGACCTTGTATTCTGAGCATTTATTACTCATCAGTAAGCTGTGCCTGTTTCAAAGGCTCCAACTATCCATAACCCCTTGAGAATTATAACAGACTCAGCCTTGACTCTGGCCACCACCAACCTTTCCATGCTGTGGCTAATTGAGTCTGTGCCTGACATGGCTAACCAAGGCTCTCTCAATTAGACACAGTCTTAGTGTCACAGGCTTCAGCTACGTGTGCAACTCGACATTTAGAAAGTCAGAGGACATGAAATAGAGCACATGTTGTGTTACAAAAATGCAAGATAAGTCAACTCAGAGATTGGATTTGCTGTATATGTTTTTAAAGATGAGGTATGCATATCTTGGTTGAGGTAATGCCTCACCCAGGACTTGGCTCATAGTATGCCCTCAGGAAACATTTGAAGAACTGTGATGAGTGTATACCACTACTTCAGGCTCTAGGGGTGCTTGTCTTCGGGGCCACCACAACAAACATTTACAGTCCAATGGAAAACTGCACCCCAGAGAGCTGCTATGAAGTAAGGACATACTCTGACTGGTTTGGATCCCAAAAAGCTTACCAAATCTTGCACATGTGCACCACACATTCAGTCATGCCCACACTCAGAAAACGTAAGAGTTCCAGATAAATTAAGTGTAGTCAAGCAGAAGTCAAGAACAGTAAGACTAGTTCTTATTCTCAGAGTATAGAGGTAAGGTCGAGGCTCCTAGGGGTGGCCTCAGCTTTAACCAAAGGCTAATGACAGCCTTAGTCCCCCTACATCAGCAAAAACAAACTTTACACATTACAGTGTAATAAGTAAGGCTGTCTTTCTCCAGCTCAGTCAACTTTCTAAGCCTTGCTCGGTGCTGCTGCCCGTGCTCTCCTCTGGGCAGCATATGCCCTCAGTGAGACATTCCCTGGCTGTCCCACTGAAACTCTGTCCTTAACTTTTGTGGAGTTTTTTTGTTTTGTTTTGTTTTTTTAGTGAGTCATTTACACTTCAGAAAGAATTTTAGCCCAGGTGCCACATCTGTAGAAGTACTTGTGCCTTGCATTCCATTTTCAGTTATAACAGGAAAAGCACGGGGTAAGAACTATTAAAGCCCTGAAAATAACCAAGGCAAAAAAGTATTTGGCAATTGCTGGTTTCCAAACAACTCGTCATTGACCCAGCAAACAGGTAGCAAAAGCCAACCTTGCTCCTCAACTTCCAAGGCTGTGCTTGGCTTCTGGGAATCCAGTCCTTAGATACTGTCCTGGAGCAGGGCTCGCTGAGGGAGGTAAAGCAGATGGGACAGCGCGCATCAGTCCCGGCTTCCGTCCACATGCTGGAGGGGCAGAAGTTGACTTGGTAAGATCCAGACACGTTCAGCATGCTCTAAGCGAATCCCTTCCATCCACCTTGGAGACAGAACTCAGTGAGGCTATTTTGGAGCAATTGTTCTCTGTCAGCTTGGGCCCATCTGTTCTTCATATGTCTTTGGCTTTTGCCCCCACATTACTAAGCTGGGAAACTGTGCTGTGGGTGACTTCACTGGTGCACGTGAGGGGCCGAGTTGGGAAAGTCGTCATTTGGTCGAGTAGATCATTTCAGTTGTGACCACAGCTGTCCGCAAGGCCCAGGATAAGACAAGCTTGGTGTGCTCAGTGTGAATACATAGCCATCCCTCCTCTCCTGTTCCTCCCTTCTCCCTTCCTCCTCCTCGCGTCGCTCCCTTCTCCTTTCTCCCCTTCTTGTGTTTTATGAAAATAGGTGAAGCCTAGTGGATCAGATCTTTATCCTTCAGGGAAGGACACAGTTGTCACAGGCTTGGTGCGGGCCCAGGGGACAGAAGGGGAATGATAGAAGTTGTTTCTGTCTGTTGCTAGACTTCCTCTGGATTAAGTTATGGTGAGAAGAGTGTGGGCATAACTTCCTGGCTCTGTAAAGGATACCTCAGGGTCTGATAGCTGAAGCTGACATGGAATAGATTTTTTTCATTCCTAACCACAGGGGCCAGATACTTAGTTGCTTCCCCTAGGTCACCTGTTTGGAAGGCAGCCGGCCTAGACTCAAACCCAGAATTCTGATCCCTTCAGTTCAGGCCTTTAAATACCAGGTCATCTTAGAATTTACACTGCCGAGAATCTAGCCCTGATTTCCCATGCTGCGGGTTAGGATGGAGACTCCCTTCCCCCTAAGTGATTAGAAAATGTGTGATCTTACTCATATGTGGATCTGAAGAAGCTGACCTCACAGGACCTGAATTAAATGATGGCAGCTGAAGGCAGAGGAGGCCAGGGGTGAGGGGACAGGGAGAGACTAGTCAGGCAGTACAAAATTGCAAGCAGATCTTAGGAAAGGATCTTGATTTGTATTGCACACCAGGATGACAATATTATACCGACTATTCCTGAGTATATGGAAAGGGGAATGCTGTAAATATTCATATCACAAAAAATAACTTGCATGACCTGATGGATATGCTGGACATGAAATCCTACACATACCTCCAAATACCACACCCTGTGCCATAAATACATGCACTTATTGCGCACTGATTGCGACAAGACAAGGGGCCGAGGATGTAGTTCAGTGATGCATGTTTGTGTAGCACTCCCAGGGCCTTAGACCAATCCTCAGCACAACAAGAAGAAAACAAATGAAAAACATTTTAAAATTTTACATCCTGTGAGTCTAAGCTAAGACAATGTGACGTTGGAGCTGGAGAGTCAGCTGAGCAATTAAGAACATGTGTTGATCTCCCAGAGAAACCTGTTCTGTAACTCCAAGTCCAGGGGATCCAGTGTCCTCTTCTGGCCTCTGCAGGCACTGCACTCATGTGTGTAAACCCACACAGATACACATACATACACATAATCAAAAATAAATCCATTCTAAAAGAACATGCGATGCTGTTGTCTCTCATGTCCCGTCATTTCTAAGAAAGATGAAGTATAAAATGGGAGGATGTCTCAACAGATCCAGTTCTACCTTCTTGTCATTCGGAAGAGCTTGCCAACAGAGAACACAGACTTCGGCAGCCCCTGTCTCCCTTTCTCTCATTCCCTTCCACATGGGTTTTGTTTTGCAATGCTGGTGATTGAACCCAGGGCTTCACATATGCAAGAGGAGTGCCCTACCACCAAGCTATGCCTTGAGCCCTCCCTTGACTCTTAGCAGAAGAGAGGTTCCCAGTCTTCCCTGGCAGCACAGTGAACCCCTTGAACACTCTTCTTTTAACTGCTAGCCAACCTCAATAGGGCCCAAAACTCACCTCACAACCGTCATGAAACTCCCTCTCTGGATAGGTCTTGCCCTGGGCTCTTGAAGTTGCACACAGCGTGAAGACCAGACGGTGTGAAGACAAGAGGAGGCATGGATTGCCCTCAGCCTTACTTTTGTGAGGAGGGCAGGAAGTGGGCCTGTTCTCTGCTCCCTATCTTGCAACCTGCCTCAGTAGGTATAGCACCTGTCAAGCTAACAGCAGATGCTAAAACCACAGGCAGAGTTGTGCTGGGTCCTACTTAGGGTGATCTCCACTTTGGGGTTGATATAGAAATTCTGGGTCTTTAACCCTTGAGTCTAAGTCACTAATTCTGGGGCCCCTGAGTGCCTTGACTTGTCCAGTAGCTCACTATACACTTTTAGTGAATGTTTTAGAAATATTATTTTACATCATTGGAGAAATGTCCCTTTCCTGCAGACATTGGAAATCAGTTCTCAGAAAAGCAGGTTCAACAGGAGAGCTTGGAGTCTTTCTGTCCACTCACAGGAATAAAGCAACAAAACTCCTGAGAACAGCTCCCTCACTACACACATACAGGACAAAAAACCTCAAATTCAAAACTCTCAAAACTGAAGGAGAAAGCCTGGTGCTCTGAACATGCAGCAGGAACGTTGGAAATACTAGACAAATATATTCAATTAACAAGAGACTGTAAGCATCAAAGGTGACGGTCAGGTGACCACCTGATCCTGATGGTGCCGCAGCCACCTGAGTGAACAGTGGGTAAGTTTCCTTCCTGGTGGTGTGTTTGTTCCGGCGTCCTGACAGTGGCACCCACAGGACAGGCTGGTGTCCTCTCAAAGTGTCTTCAGAGATTACTAGCAAATAAATTCAGACACTCTGTTACTCTTTTTCTTTCTTTTCTTTTTTTTTCTAGGACACTCTTGATTTTAAGTCTTTATTGGATTCTGCCTTCAGCCAATCATTTCCCATCTCTGGGCACCAATTTCCTCTCCTATTAAAGGAAAATATGGCCAAATTATTTCAAAGATATCATCCCACTTTTAATACCTTCTTAATAATATGACTTCTTTCAAACATGTGGCCATTATTTTTAACAACAAAATTTTAATTACACAGGTCACTAATTACACAAAAATGAAAACATTTTCTTTATAAAATAAATGTAATAAAAAATATGTAACTTAACATATTTATCCTAATTCCAATGCCCCCCTCCATCATTATAAGCAAGCTCATTGTTTTGTTTTTTATTTTTAAAGGTCTTTTAATGACATACTTGGCTCATGGAAAATATACAGCCCTGTTTTACTTATTTTCCCATGAATATTCCACCATGAAATATACCATTCTGCAATCCATTGTCTCCATGTCAGCCTGCCGTGGACCCCATCAGGCTTCCAGCCTCGCTAAAGCTCAACCCTTTTGCTGAAGGTTTTTTGTGTTTGTGGCAGTGTGTGCTAGGGTAGGTAGGAATTAACTTTCTGGGTCATAGACAGGAATCTTAAACTTTAGTAAATGCCAAATTGTCCTCCTAATTATTATTATTGATATTGCTGATGGGTGTGGGTGCTGGTGAGGTGGCCCAGTGGGTAGTGCGCTTGCCATCCACACCTGAAAACGTGAGTACCACCCTGAACTCACAAAGAGATGTATAACAAAGTTATCCTCTGACCACCGCATGCACCATGTTGCACTCACATGCCTCACATGCTCACACACACACACACACACACACACACACACACACACACACACACACACCACCAGCAGCAGCAACATCAATAATAATGATAGACAGAAATGCTCAGAAGTATATAGTCAGTGCACATTCAGGTTGACAGGCTGCCTCTGCTCTTGCCTGTGAGGCATGAGAGCAAGTGGAAGAGATCTGTTGTCTGCACATGGGCAGGACCGAGGGAAACAGGATCTTATGAAGGAGAGATTGATGACACAGGCTGAGTGAAACCTGGGGCTGACTGTGTTGCTTGGTTGGGAAACAGAAGAAATCTGAACCTGCCTCCCTCCTCCGTAGACGCCTGCTACACACAAACATCAGAAGAAGCCACCTCTAACTGCCACAAGAAATACATGTGTCCCCAGGAACAGGCCTGTTTCACAGGAGAACAAAAAGCAAGGGCCATATTAGTGCTGCACTAATTATGGGCTGGAATGTGTCAGCCAGGAATGGGTTACAAGCTGGTCAGGGCCTGCCAACTGTAGTTAGATATTTAATAAAGTTGAGGCATGCAGCTGCGAACACTCCTGGATGCTTGCCACCTTTTATTATGGCGGCACCTGGCCACAGGCTGCAGTCAGGGGCTGTCAGCCTCACCAGGAGGAAAGTCGTCCACACGAGGAATGCCATCTGTGAAGGACCACGGCTCTCTTCTAGAGTTTCACACTCTAGCTAGCCCTAACTGAGGAGACTTCATGGTGGTCATAAGTGCTGCTATTTGCTTTGCAGACTTGAAGAAATTAATCTTATTCTGCCATTTACTGTATAAAAGTATATTTTAAAACAGCAACAGAATAAATAGTTAATAGGTTGTCAATTTGGTCCTAATTTTTCTACAGGTGTGAACTTTCCTTTTTTGAACTATTCTGAAAGGGAAAATACATTCCTCATCAGTTAAGAATTTGCTTGAAAGATGAAATTCATCTTGAGGTAAGTCCCAAAGAGCACCATGGAGTGAGAACAGGGCTCTCCCTGACGGGATGGTTAGCTCTGAGATTAGTAGCAGCTCCCTCCTTATGTTGACCTTCTGCAAACAGGTAGCTAACACTTCTTTATGAATGGCAGACAGGGCATGTGTGACACAAAACCAGGACAGGAGGGGCTTCCGTCCTTCCACCACAGACACCACCTACTGGAGAGTAGGCACATTGGCCCGTGGGGCCACAGCCTGCCACAGACTTTGCCACACCTTCCACGGGGACAGAGCTACCAGCCCACCAAATGGGAGGCTCAGTGAAAAAGTGAGTGGAACGAATGGGCTGTGGGTGAAACATGAAGAAGCAGAGCCGAGAACTCACACCGTGAGGACAGGACCTTGAAAGCTTTGCTGTGAAGGTCTGACTGAGTTGTGTGGCTTAACTCAACAGTGAGTTCGTTTAGTCTTCGATGAGTAAAAACAGTACATGAAAGGAGACAATCCCCCCCTGGAGAGAGAGTCATAGATGAGGAAAGGAGAAGCCAGAATGAACATGTGCATCGGAATGGGATTACTGTGAACAGATATTCCTGCAACAGATGACAGACAGATAGATAATAGCTAGCTAGCTAGAAACACAGATGAAAATAGATTGATAGATTGATAATAGGTAGACAGACAGATGGATAGATAAAAATGATAGGTAGATAATAGACAGACAGATATAAAGATAGAAATTTATCTGTGTATATGGGTGTCTCCTAACTCTGACCCAGCCAGGTGAGCTCCCAGAAGTAGGCTATGAAAATCAGACCAAAGGAACAGCAATGATGGTGCCAGAGTATGAGCCATAGAATAAAATCATTATCTAGGAGTGCTTGTGAATATGTAAATAATTGAACCAATCAATTGATCAGGGGATAGGACTCTTTCTTCTCTATAGGTTTCTCCTTCATAGTTATAAAAATAAATATAAAAAGGAAGAAAGTCGTCAGCATTATATGCCATGGTATTAACTGCTACTAGCAAAATGTTATTGATAATGTTGAAATCATTGATACATAGAAAAAGTACAATGATGAACATGTATGAAAATATCATAATTAATTCACTATTTTGTATGCTAAGAAAAAAATCTTTTAAGAACTTTTAATCATGAAAAACTGAAGTGAAACAAGACACAAATATGATCTCAGATCTCCATGGCATTTATCAGTTCCGTAAGAGGTAGCAGGTGCAGCAGAGGGGCCAGAAGAAGGCTGTGCATTGGGCTCGACCAGAGGTATCACCCATAAGGGATGCTTCACTGTGAACTAGAATGAAGGAATCCAACCCATGGCCTGTCACAAAAGCATCATTTACAGTTCTCAAATGCAAAATGATAAGGGGTAAAGACAGAACTGTTAGTGTGACTTCAGAACAACCACGGATAGCAATGAGGACTTAAGTACATTCGTAGAGGACAAGAATTGCAACCCTCCTCTGAATGGGTTCTTTGCAGGTGTCTCCAGCTCCTGGAATATCTAGAGGCTGGAAATGTGAAGCCATTTGAATTTCAAGGATGAGAAAACTCAGGCTTCCAAGGGTGGCTGAGTCCAAGTGGCTCTCACCCTGCACTGCTGTTCTCCAAGTGACATTTCTAGACAGCAATGGCTGAGAAGAGCAGAGAAGTGAGCCACCACTGTCCATGGCCGTGAGTACAATGAAGCCCCATAGAGCTGACCTTCCAGAAGCAAATTGATTCCATCCTACATCACAGCTGTGGGACTTTGGATTCTGAGTCTCTCTTTTCTTATCCACAGTAAGAGGTTCATTTTAATAATTAGGTTATAAGGGATGGAGTGGTGGCTGTCTGTAAAGTTCTTGCCATATAATCAGGATGGCTGGAGACCAATCCCTGGCACCCACATAAAAACAGCTAGGCGTGGTGGCCTATGTAATCCCAGCAATGGGTGGGCAGAGACAGGTGGATCCTTGGGTTACTGGCCATTGAGTCTAGGCTAATTAGGGAGCTCCCAGATGGTGAGAGATGCTGCCTTGAAATAAGGTGGATGGTATCTGAATAACAATATCTAAGGTTGTCCGCTGGCCTCCCCCACACATGTGCATACACATGCATGCATATGCTCACCACACACACACACACACACACACACACACACACACACACACACACACACAAAGAATTAGATTATAAAATGGTCTCACATTAGCAGCATATACTTAGCTCTCAAGAAACTATAAAAAATTTAACTATTCAGATATGTCACTTTTTAATAGGTAAATTAGAGTTATAAGTGCATTATTATCTACCCTCTTCCCTATGTATCCACTGCCTCATCCAGAGGGTATAGCAAGAAAATACCCCCAAAGTATCTGGATAAAAGAACTCTAAATACTGCTGAAGAGTTAGCCTCTGATGCAGTAATCAAATGGTTGTTTGCATCCCATTGCTTATAGGACACTGGCTTAAAAGAGACAATCTAAAAACATCAGCTTGGATTTTTTTTTTTGCCTCATTCTCTTATAGTTTTTGCTGTTGAACTTCACTTCTGAAGGTGATATTTTAAAGTTTATTTATTCTGTTCTCATCTGTATATTTGTGGGAGGTGAAGGGAGGGGTATGCTATGGTGCGCGTTTGGAGGGTGGTGACAGCTTGCAGGAGTCCACTCTTTCCTTCTACCATGTGGCTCTTGGGGATCAGACTCAAGGCCACAGACCTGGCAGCAGGTGCCTTTACCCACTAAAGACATCTCTCCTTTCCATGTCCCCCCAAACTGGACACTGTTTGTATCCATCCTCTCTTGTTCCTGTAACAAATCACTGGAAACATGATATCTCATGGTTTTTTTAGCTTAAAGTCCAACATGGTCTCAGTGAAGAAAAAATTAAGAGCTGTGTTTCTTTATGATACACTAGAGAACAGCCATCACCTTGCTGTTTCCAGTTTCCAGCATCTGTCTGCATTCCTTGGCTGAGTGTGAGCCCCAGAGCTCAGTTCAGGGCTAGAATTCCTCACTCACCTAAGGAAGGGGAGCAAAGCCAGGCAACTCACTGTGGACTCAGAAAACTGAGCAGAAAGCCTGTATGTGTGTTTGTATCTAATGACTCCCCCAACTCATAGACCCACGGTGTCCTTCTGTGAGATAACAACTGGAAATCCATTTTCCATCCATCTACCCTGCTAGGAGAGCTGTGTTTGAAACCACCTTTAGGGTGTGGCTCAGAAGAAAGAAACAGGCTACTTCTGAGAGGACTGAGGGCTGAGGCTCTGTGTGGTAGTTTGGATGTAATTGGCCCCCATAAACCCATAGGGAGTGGCACTATTAGGAGATGCGGCTTTGTTGGAGTAGGTATGGCCTTGTTGGAGAAAGTGTGTCACTCTGAGGGTGGGCTTTGAGGGCTCATATATGCTCAAGCCATGCCCAGTGTCTCAGTTCACTTCCTGTTGCCTGTGGATCAAGATGTAGGACTCTCAGCTCCTTCTCCAGCACCGTGTCTGCCTGTATGCACCACCATGATGATAATGGACTAAATCTCTGAATATATAAGCCACCCCAATCAAATGTTTTCCTTTATAAGAGTTGCTGTGGTCATACTGTCTCTTCACAGCAATAGAAACCCTAAGCCACTTTGCCATGGTCCACCAAGGTTCTCTTACACAGTTTGTGTTCCCCACAGTCCAAACCCTTTTCCCACATATTTCTCTATCTAAATAGATAGGAATTTCTGTGAAAAACTGAGCCTGTGTTGCATACCACAGTGTTTTCCAGAACATTTTTTCAAACAACAAATAAGCTCCCCAAGCCACTCTTCTTCTACTTCAAAGAAGAGGAAGTTTTGCCTATGTGTACAGTCTTCCTGGTGTCCCTAGCAAATTATTCTCACTTGTAGTCTGCCAGACTAACCAACTACTGAAGGCCCACCCTTCCCACACCTGGGATGACCTATCTGCCATGGGGCTCAAACCCAAGAGGTAGTGTGGGCCAACTCTGCTCCATGTTCAACTATCTATGAGATTATGAAGAATTATTGGTAATTGCTGAGGCAATGAGTTGCAGCAAATTACTAGTATGGTCTTAATCCCAGCCACCAATGAGACCAGCTCACAGACATCTCACTTATCACTGTAGTGAGCTCAGCTTGAGGTTTTAGCAGATGCCAGGGCACTGGCCATCATGAAGAGTGTCTGGATCCACTGGCAATTCAATCACCAAGTATTTCAGCCTGTAGGGTTTTCTCTCCCCAACTTCAATCTGCTGTCATATGGGCAACTCAACTTCCTTTTCTCCTAGGCAACTTCATGGGTCTTTTGTCTAGAAACCTGCTAGTGATAAAAATTGATGAGAATCTGAGGTATCATTTGTTTTGGTTTTTCTGTTTGTTTGTTTGTTTGTTTTCTTTTTTCATTTTTTATTAAGAAATTTTTTTCATTTTACACACCAATCATAGATCCCCCTCTTTCCTCCTCCTGCCCCCCCCAGCCTTCCCTCCCAACCGACCCCCCCATTGCCCACAAGAAGGCAAGGCCTCCGGGGGAGGGGAAGGGGGACACATGCAGTAGAGGTAAATCCAAGCCTTTCCCCTGCTAAGGCATCATTTATAAGATGAATGGAAAGAGCAGATATTGAAGGTGTTGGGAAGATAAGAGCATGATGGGTCAATGATGTGTCCATTGCCTCCCTGTAACTTACCCACAATGCTTTGTGAAAGTACAGAGTTACTACTGCACGCAATGTTGGTGGTAACTGATGCCTATCTGGGTCATTGTATCACATAGTGTTTACTGAATAAGAAATCTTAAAGACATCTACTCTCATTCACTAAATCTCTATGTCAAGTGTATTAATTCCTCTGCTCTGGGATACCTTCAATAGTATTTCATGTTGCCTGTATTTGGGGATCCAAGTATTCAACACATTTCACAGGATAGTCAGCACCTTTCAAATAGGGGCTTTTGTAAAGCGATTCTGGCTGACTACAGGCTGCAGTGGTCATTCCTCAGAGGCTGGCATCTGGGCTAGG
Organism: Peromyscus maniculatus bairdii; assembly: GCF_049852395.1. Classification (NCBI taxonomy): domain Eukaryota; kingdom Metazoa; phylum Chordata; class Mammalia; order Rodentia; family Cricetidae; genus Peromyscus; species Peromyscus maniculatus. Next base: position 141,280,683 of record NC_134856.1, on the reverse strand, counting down.
CTTTGAGGGTGGGTAGTCCAGCTACTCCAAGTACATTTTCAGTTTCTACTTTATCATGTGCATCTGCATCCAAGTCTCCCAAGACCAAGGCTGGAGGTGGGGGGCATAGAAGAAGTCAACAGATCCAGGTGCAAATCTCATGCTCTCCTCCAGGGAGATGAAGCTAGAGACTTTTAGTTCCAGATAAAAATTCATCCAATACTGATTTATACTCTAAATAAAACTCATAATTATTTTAACAACAATGTTTTAAGTAACTTCCAGTTAAACAACATACCACCACAATCACACCAATTTTAGAATCAAACTGTGTTTCAGAAAATGTATATTTACAGTAGAATTTGCCTATTCCCAGAGGTCAATGTGTACCCCATTTTCAGAGGCAAACATGTGGAAACTTAGAGAAATCAGAACACCATGGAAAGAGAACCCAGCTTCTCCATTAGCTCCATCCTCCCATACCCTCACCTTACACCAGGCTCTAACTCACAGGGAGCAAGCTTAACTGCCTGGGAGGCCTTGCCTGGAATGCAAGTCAGTGCAAAGGTAGGACCTGGCCAAGAGGAGACTTCTGCCCCTGCCCTGAGGTCAAGAGTGTCTCTCATCTCCCCCCAAGTGTTTCCAGGTGGGGGTGCAGGCCAGAGCGACCGTCTGTTAAATCAACAGTCCATATTTTTATATAAATTCTTCCAATTTGTCCAGTCTATGCCATCAAGTGGCTGAGGAAACTAATAACGCATAGAAATGAAAACCAAGAAAATAAAACATGGGAGATGATCCTCAGAAACTTCGAATAAGAAACTACATCTAAGCATGAGAAAACCCAGAAGACAAAAAAATAAACTAAGTTTGGCTATATTTTTTTTTTAATTTTGGAAGATGAAATACCAGAAAGACAGCAAACTGATGTGTAAAAAGCTAGAAAATGTGCATATGAAGATAATCTTCATTTTCCTAATACAAAATATGCTGTTGGAAGTGAATTTTATATGTTAAATATTCTAGCACAAAACTGTTGGCAACTATATATATATATATATATATATATATATATATATATATATATATATATATATATATATATGGTTCATGAAAAAGGAAATACAACTTGTCTTCAAATACATGAAAAGACATGGCTCCTAACAAGGGGAATGCTAACTGCATCGCGGTGGCACGGCTCACTGACTAATCAGGCAGACATCAAAGAGCTCCAAACCATACGGCTGGCAGAGACGGGAAAGGACCTCTCCTACATTGGTGGAAGGGGATAAATTGATAAAAAGTCTTCAGAGGGCATTCAGCGGACTTTAAAAAATTCATAATAATACATATCTTTTGGCCCAGAGAGTTTGTATATAGATATGCAAAATGAAGCTAGAGGTACTCATAGGAAGTGGTTAGGCAAAGTAAAGAGACTCCTGAGGGCTGAGCCCAGAGCCAAGTCACAAATAAGAGAACAGCAGAGATGCAGCACCTCTCCCACCAGGGTGTAGAAGGCAGGATGAGATCTTAGGCAAAACTGAAACTCAACTGCTGAGCAGCAATGCCTGCCCTCAGAACTATGTCCAGGCTGCCCTAGCATCCTCCTCTCTTGGCCTTCTCCTTCAATGCTCAGAAAACACTCGGGCGTGTGGCTTTATTCTCAGCTTTTGCTGACACCAACATACATCATCTCCAACACATCCTGGGTGACTTGAGGGACAGAGTTCGTGACTGTCACATCCCTGTTTTCTAATGTGGAGTGTTGAAATATCTTATCTTCAGAGAAGAAGTTGGCTAATTATCCACACAGGAATATCCAGAGGCTCGGCTTTAATACATCAAGAGTGGCAGTGAAGAAGGCAGATTGGGACAAGGCCTGCCCACTACATCCTGTATCCTCGAAGGAGCATGTACCAACTGCCAGCTGTGAGCCCTCTGGGACAGTTGCTTGGCATCAGGAGCATCTGCTTTGCTATCTGGGGACAGTAAGGCATGGTCACAGCGGTGCTGACAAGAGGAAACGGCACAATTTGGGACATCATTATAAGCTGTTCTCATTGCTGTCACAGAGATCTCCCACTGGTGGAACTGGCACTCCTCCATCAATAGAGAGAGTGTATTCTGCTATCCCCTGTAATTGTGGCTCACCCTGGGTCTGCCTTGACCCAGGGAAGGTGGAGACAGTGACAGCAGGCAGCCCCATTTGCTCCTCTAGAAGCCCACTACAGCGGAGACCTGGAGCTGCTTCTGACAGCTCCGGCAGGAGAAGCCCAGGCTGCAAGCCTGAAGGACAGACACTGCATGGAAGGAGGGAAGAGGAGGAGCACAGAGGAGTGAGGCATGTGGGCGATGAAAAGGAAGAAGAATGTAGCCCCAATACCCTACCCATACCATGTATGCAGAAATAAACTGCCCAGCCATGTCCTTTCCAAAGACCTGGACCACAGTCCATGCCTGAGTACTCACTTGCTCATATTGGCTTCGTGTACATGTAACAGTGGGTGACTAAAATGCCTAGTGTAAGAGACTTGAGAATGACGTCCACTGTGGTTTTAATACTAGAGGCACACAAACTCCACTGAGAAACAATGAAATAAATATCTACAAGAATTTCATTTATGCAGCTGGAGAGACATCTTGATCAGCCACTCAGTGGGTAAGAGCACTTGCTGTGTAGCATGATGGCCTGAGTTCAAATTCCCAATCCTATGTCAAAGTCCAGGCAGGGTAGCACACATGCAAACCACCCTGCTGGAGAGTGGCCAGTCTGGTCAAAGCAGTAAACTACAGTTCAAGGAAAAACTTCATGTCAAAACTTGGTGGAGAAGAAAACCTCCTGACACCAACTTCTGGTCTCTACACTTCTCTGTACAAATATACACACCCACACACCCACACACCCACACACCCACACACATGTTCATTTATAATTTTAAATATTTATATTTTAAATATTAAACACTGGTGCCAAGAAGGAGGGCTTTTAAAAATTCTCCTAAAACTGAAGAATGTAAGGGGAAGATAAATTATCTACATACTATTCCCAAGAGACACTAGAGTTATCAAGAAAGCAAGCCTTATTTCCAGAGTAGAAAAACAAACCCAAATTTTCACATTTCTCAGCATTTTAGAATCGGTTTGCTTGCGAATGAACGTGGTGACGACACTCATATTTCTACTGCACATATAAACGTTTATGTCTTAATGCATCCTTGTCGTCAAGAATGATAGGCAGGATTCAGTCCTTATTGTCTAGAATAATTCTCAGGCTGAAGCTGTGGTCGGAACTCTTGGGCATGAGTCTGTGCTGTAGAATGGCTCATACGACACCTCACTTTTTGTCTACTTTTGTCTACTAACAGCTTGTCTGGCAAATACACCCAAGGTGTGTGAAGAAAGCACACTTAATCTGCCTAATGTCGACACACTCAGCAAAGCAGCATCCACACCCAGAAAAAAAGCACTGGGCGGCACTAAAATCGCTCACATTTAACCCATCCCAGAAGCCCAGGAGGCCTCCAGAGCCAGCTGCCTTCCACCCACTTTGGATAAACACCATCTCCTACATCAGAACCGGTTTATAATGAGGAAAAACATCTTTATTCTCCTACTGATAAAACACGCCCTTCCTATGAAGGGACCCCTGGTATCTTTGCCTATAATAGCTGCTCAGACCACTTTAAAATTACGTTAACTGCGATCAGTTAAAAAAGATAAAGGACACAGAGGTTAGAGAGATGGCTGGGCAGGTAAGAGTGCTTGCTGCTCTGGCAGAGGACCTGGATTCAGTTGCCAGCACCACATGGAGGCTTACAACCACCTATAACCGAGTTCCAGGGGATCCAGTGGCCCCTTCTGACCTCTGCAGACACCAGGCATGCATGTGTGTGGTATGTAATACACACAGGCTAAACACTTGTACAGTTAAAATTAATTTTTTTAAATGAAGCAAACTCAGCCTTATTCTAAGTTTCTTCAATCTATCAAACATATAGGTCTAAATCCAAAAAAAAAAAAAAAAACCATATAGGTCTGAGAATAGCTATGGACCTAGTGTACAAATAGGGACCTAGGGCTGGAGAGATGGCTCAGAGGTTAAGAACACTGGCTGTTCTTCCAGAGGTCCTGAGTTCAATTCCCAGCAACCACATGGTGGCTCACAACCATCTGTAATGAGATCTGGTGCCCTCTTCTGGCCTCAAGGGATACATGCAAGCAGAACACTGTAAACATAATAAATAAGTAAATCTCAAAAAAAAAAAAAAAAAATAGGGACCTAAATATTTTATTTATAAGTATTAACCATTTGTTGACCTACATTTTAGCTTTTAGTTAAATTCTCTGCAGTGGTTTGTTCAAAACCACTGAAACAGGATGGATCTCAGTATGTGAGTCCTGGAAGGTAAGAACAGCTTTTCATGAGAAAACACTGCTGTGAAAGAACGCAGATTCACAGGACAAAAGCTGGGTTCAGAGTTACCAGTCTCTGCACACCAATGGTGCCTGAGCATGGTGGAGGCCACTGATCACATACAATTTTGTTTGACTTTACAGCAAAACAAAGTGAATATTTTTAGTTGTCTTTTCTGCCTTATGGAGAAATGGAGCTCAGAGAAAACATGTAAATAGTATTCCCCTCTCTCCGTCTACTCACTCCCACCCTGGGAATCTACCAAATTCTGACTCATGCACTCAATGTGATTCTGGAGCGATTCCAGCACCAGAATCTTCTCTCCTGACCAGTGACCCACTGGGCCACTCTCTCAAGACGCTGGAATCTCACCAAGCCATAAAATGTCAGCGGCAGGGGTGAGTCAGTCACAGAGCAGCAGCATCCAAAAAGACAGAACAGTTGGCCGGTGTTAGGCTCTCAATCCCAACTTCCCTGCTCCTTCTCAAAGAATGATGGGTAGCTCTGCATTTCTTCCACCAGTCTTGTTAGCTGCCTGGTATCCATCACACAAGTGGTTCATTCTTTACGGGACTCACTGTCTGGGGTTCAGTATCAAGCACTACTGACGACATCGTACCAAAGAGTGAGATAAATGGGGTGAAGTTACCACACTGAGGTGGGAACTAATAAGTGGGTTCCTGCTTGGGACCTGGGAGTTGGAAATGAGCACCTGTCAGCACTAAGGGCTGCAGGTCAGATTAGTACCTGTGGTCACCAAGGCCACACACACCTGTGGACAGAGCAGTCACTAGACCCAGAGTTGAGTAAAAAGTGCACAAGGACATTAAAGCTGTGAGACCCATGTTCAGTGGCTTTTCTATGTTTGGGAAGTGCCCTTATCGTCTCACAGTTATGCTGACAGCAAACAAAACCTCAGAAGCTGACTGTTTGCTGAGTCGAAGCACTGGTCAAGTCCGCACCCCTGCCTAGTCTCTTACTTAGAACACTGTGCCTGGTCAGTGATGTTTGGATCCTAAGTATCTCAAACAGGACATGTTAGAGGCCAACACCCGGGAACCTCACACCATGGTGGAAGTACGTGATGGAGCAAAATTACCCACCCAAGCCTGGGAAGCAAAAATGAGAGAAGGAAGCTGGAATCCACAATCCCCTTCAAAGTCACATCTCTACCCTCCCCTTAACGGTTCCACCCACAGTGGCAAGGGAACATGCTCATGCCTCATGTCTGAGCAGCAGAGTAGCAGCTGCTGTGACAGCAAAGCATGTCTGGTTGTCTGTGTGACCTCGGTCCAGCTGCACAGAGGCAGTCTTATGTACTTTTGAAAGGATCACACTGGAAAGAGGAATTTGAGTGTTTGGGAAAACACCCAGGCTGCTGCAAGAACAGCTGGAATGGAGAATTCTGGCAAAGATATAAAACACAAAGAGCCAGCAGGTTTTCTTTGCATCCCATAAATGATTTATAAGAGCTTTAATATGGCTATGGAGGGGACCTGCAGACTCGTTAGGGGTTTACTTTTTGACCAGGGAAATATTTGTAAATTGAAGATCCCAATGTGTTAATGTAGATCCCAGAGTCCATGGGATGTTCAAGCACTGTGGAAGAAGATTTGCTCTGCCCAATCTCCACCTGTGGCCATTTTGACAAGTGCATACACTTCCTCAGTCATTAAAACCCAGACATTAAAACCCAGATAAAGATAGATCCCGTATCTGTTAAGAATGTAGTACTGCCTTCAGCACAGTCAAATAAAACAGGAAGGGACTGAACAGGAAGGAGGTGTCAGAGTCTCCCGTGCTTGGTCCCTGGGGTAAGATGCACTTGTCCTTCATCCTTCATGAATGGCACCGTGTGGTTCAAGAGAATGAGGAAACTGCAAAGGCAGCCATGTTTTCTCTAGATCGACTTCTCTTTTGTCGGATTTGCAAGGAAATACTATACCAGAGAAGGGAAGTCAAAGAGGACTCGGGAAAGGCATTTGGGGACTATGACATTTGCAATAAGCCTTTGAGGATCAATAAGATGTATCAAGGTGAAAGGCCATCCTGAGCTGAAGAATGGACAAGGTGCAAGACAGAAGGAAACTGCCCCAGGAAGAAACAGTCTGGTTGTCCAGATGGTCTTTGGGCTTCTTGACCTTCCAAAAACATTTGCAAGATTAAATTACAGATACAGGCACATCTCACAAAATAACCAGCCATGAAGGAATGCGTAACTACTTCCTATTAGACATCAGTAGCTTCTAAGAGACGTACCAAGAAAAGACAGTTTCTGCCATGCTAATGCAGAAGCTGAAGATGGCCTGTCCGCCTCTTGAATTCCACACTTGCTCATCAATGTTCGGCAGGAGGATAAGCAGGAATGGATCAGTCAAGGGACTCGGGTCAGTTATCAGTTACACCTTCTCCTGCTGTGATGAACTTGAAGTTAACCGCCAAGTGTAAGGATAGCTGTTGACTTCCTACCCATGGTCTCTCTGCACCACAAAACACCGCTTCCTAGAGCCCAGTCCAAACTCCCTGAGTCAGCACCTCTGATGCTAAATTTCCAAGGGACGCTGTTGTTCCTATGAGGGAACTCAATTCAACCATTAACTTTCAAACGTAGTCTGTTAGAATTAAATGTGATGTTGATGTTACAAAAGCTTTCTTCTAAAATGAATTGAATCAGACACAGTGGTACACATATGTAATCCCAGCACTGGGGGGCTGAGGCAGGAGGACACCGAGGTCAACCTAAGCCATATAACAAGACCCTGTAGAGAAAAGGCGGGAGACTGGGGATACAGTTCAGAGGACCTGAGTTCGAATCCTCAGAAGCTGGTATCCAGCTAGGATCATTCTCCACATGTAGAAAAGACACTGGAATGAATTGAAGATCTCTTGGGCATTGGGGCTCGGTCCTCTTACCATTACCCATGGGGCAGAGCCAGCTACATGCCAAGTCCTGTTTAGTAAACCTTTACTTAATTCAGCTGAGCAATGAAAATCACCAGGTTTGGAAGTCGGGGGGAGGTTTTGCTGAATTGCCCATGCTAAAGCTTCAATCATAAATGTCATTTGTGGACTTCAAAAGTTAAGGATGGGTCTTTAACTGGACACCCAGGGACAAAGCTCGGGGAGTCCTAGAAACTTTAAGAATTAGAGCCCATGGGAGGTCCTTAGGTGCTCGGGACATGTCCTCCAAAGGGGCTGTGGGACTCCATCCACTCCTCTCTCTTGTCTCCATGAAGTGAGCTGTTTTCTCTACTACTCCCCCGTGTGAAGCTCTGCCATCCCACAGGGCCACAGAGCCAAGGGAGCATGGGCTGGAAGCTCCAGAACCATGAGCCAGAATAACTTCCTGTCTTAGTATTTGTTGACTGTATCCCGCATTGTGTTACAGTGACAGAAAACTGACCAACACACCCAGGAACACATCCTGTAGTCAGCATGATTGATGCCATTTGCTCGGCCTTTAGGAATAAACTGACCAGGAAAACGAGTTTGGCCTTGAGATGGCCTGAGTGAGTGGTGACTCTTTAAGTCTCAAAAAATATTGTTCCTGCAAGTCCCAAGACCCAGTGACTTCTCACCTCGCCTCCCTTCACTGTCAGCTTTTATTACTTTCCCTTGCAGATGTCCCTGTTTCTAATTAAAGCAGGGGCCTGACCCCCGGAGAGCTGATAACAATTTTGCCTTGAGCCCAGCGTTATTGGCTAACTGGAAAAGGCAGGTTAATGGTGTCCGCATGGAAGGTATATTATTAGAAGTGAGCCTGTGAAGCGAACACCCCGTGACTCTAATCTCCAGAATGCTGACTCCTGAGGTCAGTAATTGGGCACCACAGAATTCACCGGAGCAGCAGGCCTAAGCCTGTCTTCAGACCTCTTTGAAATGCAGTTCCTGAGGTCAGGGGAATAATTGCTTCATTTGAAGGGGGTGGAAAGAGAGGGGGAGAAGAAACAACCTTCATTATGCATCCAGTTGATCAATGCACCATGTTCTCAATATCCCACTCTCATTAAAATAACACAGGCTGCTTGAGAAACTCAATCATTTCCACAGTGATTCTTGTCAGCTTGCTCTTCCTGCCAGCTCAGAGATGCCTAATGGCAGATAAGCCCAGAGTCTGGGACCCTTTGCTCAGCCATTAATTCAGCAGCCAGGGTGCCATGGCGCTCATTAACGTTCTTTACGCCGGCTATATTAAACCCTTAATTAACAGGGAGGATATTTTAATGTCAATGCTTTGCAACTTTCCAAAGAAAAATGCCAAAGTAATCAACTTGATCTCTTGACCACAACTTCTACAGCTCTAGGGAAGATCACTTGCCCTTCTGCTCAACCCTGAAGGCTAACTCTGGGCTCAGGTCCATTCCAGAACCGTGTTTGCAAGCCTGGCCCACGGGAGAGCGCTTGAGAACAGAACCCATCACCCAGGGATTTCTCTGAAGTTCAATCATTGTATTGCCATCTCAGACAGCTGAGAAAAGCTCCATTGATTCACATTTTGGTGTTCAAATGAGAGGAGGGGAGAGAGGGAGGGAAGGAGAGAGAGAGAGAGAGAGAGAGAGAGAGAGAGAGAGAGAGAGAGAGAGAGAGAGAGAGAGAGAATGTCAATGTCTGTACAGCTCCTTTGGACCACACTCAGCCTTATATTAAAAAAAAAATGAAAAAGTGTTAATATAGTAACACAAATAAGAAAAGGGGAAATTAAAACTTAATTTTTCTTTGCAAAGGAAAAAAGTTAAGAAAAAAAATAATGTTTCTATAAAAGTGGTTCCCTTGGTAGAAGGAATAAATAATATACTTGCCAGTCAAGAGGATCACAGGGGAAATTTTGTTATTTCTATCACTGCTTTTTACAAAAGACAAGATCCTACAGTTGCACCATCCATGTCAATTTCCTGGCCCCAGCACAGGTACAAACCCTGCCGGAGATGCTGGCCTGTCTCAAGCTGCCCTGGTTTCCCCACCACAGAGGGACTTCTGCAGAATCAAAGGGTCACCACTGACCTGGCCACATCAACCACAGCATGGATTTTCCTTTAATTCATGCACTTTGGAGTCTACCCCTTGGTTGCAGTTTTCATTGCCACCCTTGTGGCACAGCCAGATCTGAATGGAATGGCAGGAGTCATAAAGCCAGCACAGCTGCTTGACAAAGACCCAGCAAAGCTGAGCCGCATGATGGCCGCCATGCCTCCTTTGGTTTTGTTCTCTGCCTGTTGCATACTTGGGGGACTTTCAATATTTGTACAATTTGGGGATATTGGATTGATGGGAAATTTCTATAAATCATTTATACATTCTCCCAGGAGTACTGGTTCTAAGTTTCCCCAGGAAAGTCCTGAACATACTACCCTCCTGCTTTTAGGGAGATATCCTTATCTACTTGAAGGTCTTCCTTACACCTTGGAGGTTGTGACACACATAAAGAAGCCAGAGGTCTCTTTATGAGACTATGAGACATTCTTGAAACATCTGTCTCTGTACTTACTCAGGGACAAGATAATCAAAACAAAGTAAACTTTAAAAGGTCAACAAGATTCAGTGGGCTAGAGGAGTCGGTCACAGATCAGATGGCAAGACTCTTCCCACTGTACACTCAGGCACATACAGCAACATACACCTGGCACATACAGCAACAAAGTTGGATTAGCTGAAGTCACCTCTGCCCTACACAGAGACCTATATTGTTGGGCAAAGAATGATGTAGTAAGATGAAAAAAGAATGAGATATCAGGACCTTTTTAGAAAAGTTAGCTCATGCAGAGCCACTGTGGTGTCACATGACCAAAGAACAACAGAGTGCCAGGAATAGACATACAGACAAATTCTATAAAGATAGAAAATGTAAGCACTGTATTATGCCAGAATTTGAATAGTAACTGTAGCAGCTTTGGCCTGAGGATTTTTCTTGGGCTCTCTGACCATTAGGAGTTAATAATACACTGCTTGAGACATGGAATCTGCTCAGGCTAGCTTGGAGATTTTGTTTTGGACTAGCATCCTTGAAGCCAAAAAAGCTACTAGCCTGAGAACAGGCTGTCTGTCACATGCCTCTAGATTCTTAAAAATTGGGTCATGGAGTTGATGAGTAAAAATGTTTATAAAAGATAGCTGTTTATCAATGATGATTAAACTTGAGGGAAAATGATTATAAAAGATAACTCTGTTCTGTCACGGTTTATCAATGATGACTAAAAGATACTCAAGAGGAAGTGGGACACAGGTCTAAACCAAAAATGATATGATCTATGTTTTGGAACAACATGAATCTATCCCTGCTTACTGAATTCTGGATAATTTAAGAAACACTTTGGCTGCTAGTCAGTCAGGCGCACGATTCTCCATATCATCATGCCTGGCTCATCCTTCCCCCGTGGACTCATCTCCTCTCGGGACCTGTCAGCTGCTGAGGCTGGCCCCGAGCACCTTTGTTAGGCCCACTTCTGACTCTGTTTGTCATCTTCCCATTGTGTCCCCAGACGGGCCCTGATCTGGAGCTCTGGAGCCGCTGAATTCCTGCCCCTGTTCTATCTGACCCAGAACTACAACCACTACTTCCAGAGCCCTGTGACCGCTGCACTCCTGACCCACCAGCTACTTAGGGCATAAGATCTCACATGCCTTTAGCACAACTGGCAGGCTGAAGTATTGGGGAGATAATTTAGACACCACATAAAATACATGGCATTAAATGCAAGAAACGTTTTCAAAGAAATAACCATCCCTCTCCACCCCCTAAGACACCATCCTGGTGTTTCTAAGCTAATTTTAGAGATTATGTAAATTTCCTTCTTGCATTCATATTAATTGCAAGGCAGATGGGAATGCTGACACCACCCCTCCACCCCACCCCCCACTTGCTCCTCAGGCCACAGCAGAAAAGCATTAGAAAGGAGTAGATCAAGGCTTAGAGACTGGAATCTGAGAAATGAGATTCAGATGTGTCTATAAATCTGACAAGGAGACCTTTAAGCTGGTGTGGGCAAAACATGCCTGGAATTTGGTCTGTGACCTCACCTGGCCACTGGTTTCATTAACTCCACTGCTCTGGGGCACATATGGGTCTGGGGTCAGCTGGCATGTTTTCATCCCCCTTCAATACACAGCACAGTGTCTGCTGGCCTGGGGCTGCAGAGCCCCCTGCCTCCTGCTCCAGTGTCATGACTCAGGCTTGAGCAGAGAGCAGGAAAGGGAGCTGGATTGATCACCACTTTGATCGTTAGAGACAAATTCCTTGTTGTGACTTCTGTCAGTGGTAGGAGGTGGGGGGAAGGTGGGTAAGAAGCCTCCACTCTGGCACGCTCCCTGCACATCTGGTCCTCCCTCTGCCCCCACGTGCTACCTCCCTGTCCAGAGATCATAAAGTGCCAAGGAGTGACACACAGAGAGGCATCATATAAGAAGCAATGAGATTTTAGAGCAAAGTGACTTACAGATAGTGCCAGGGGTTACTGCTCACCAGCTGGGTCAGAAAGCACCTTGGTGTCCTCATCTGCAAAATGGCAATGACAATATTTGTGTCCCAGTTGCCAAGAGGAATGAATCCGGTAATATATGCAAAGTGCCTGCACAGTGGGTCTTTTATTAATATGCTAATTCAGGTCCCTGCACTACAGAAATTATGCACTCTGAAGCAAGTAAAACAGGGACCTTGGAAGTACAGTCCTCAGCAATGGGGACATATGGTGCTGAGAAGTGAACCTGGGTCCACTCTGAGAGCAGCAAATGCCCTTAAACATAATTATTTTAAAGGCTGTTCTTTCTGCTTGTATAATAGATGCCTTTGCTGTACAGCAATGTGGTATGTCAGGTCAGTGGCAGCCTCAGAGAGCTGTGTCCTGATCTCTTGGCTGAACTGAATAAAAGTGACTCACACCACCTAGGTTTGCAGCAGGACACTTAGATATTTGCAGAACAAAGTGTTTCTTAGGATGCATCCTTTTCAGTTAACAAAGCAGGATGGTAATTGTTTTTCCATTTCTGCCCATCTAGGTTTAAGAAAACACATATGGAATTACAAGTTAGATGTATAACTTGTCAACAATCACCTGTTGATTCCAGGGACAGAGTGCATCCTCTCTGGAGTCCTGGACCACTGTTTCATGATCTGTTGCATTTTTAGGTAGGGCAGAGTTTTGCAGGATCTACTTTCAAAGCCATAAGTTCAAGGTCCTATTGTCAAGATGTGAAATAGAAACGTTTCAAAATTCAAAACATTTTCAAGCACTGACATGATTCCATAGCAGAGGTTCTGCAGCATAGAACTTTAACTTCTGGACAAAGGTATTAAAGCTATTGAATAAACTTACTGAAGTCTGTGTGTGTCAGGTGTGCATGAAACATGGATGTACTTCATATATAGACTTGGGTTTCCTCTCTAAGATATCTGTTGTGTTGGTACAAAAAAAAATTTTTTTAAGCCCCTATAATCAGAATCTTTTTTGCCTCAGGCATTTTGGATAAGGCAAACTCAATCAGTATTTTGAAAATGAAAGCAGTCACCATTCTATTCTCTGCCCATCTCCACCTGCACCCTAATGGTCACTGAATATCCATCACCTCTGGATGTTTATAGAACTGTTGTTCCTCTGGATAGCCAGAGAAGTTCACATCCACCTTTGCAGCTACTGTTCCTATGAATATATCCACTAACATTTTAAGTCCTTATCTAGTGGCTGCACTGTCTTCAAAGACATTCCCTCACTTTTCTTTTCCTACAGTGGCACCAAGAGCAGCTGAGACTTGCTGTGGGATGGTCTGTATGTTAAATTGCTCTGATTGGTCAATAAATAAAACACTGATTGGCCAGTGGCCAGGCAGGAAGTACAGGCGGGACTAACAGAGGAGACTTGAGAGAACAGGAAGGCGGAGGGAGTCACTGCCAGCCACCGCCAGGACAAGCAGCATGTGAAGATGCCGGTAAGCCACGAGCCACATGGCAAGGTATAGATTTATGGAAATGGATTAATTTAAGATATAAGAACAGTTATCAAGAAGCCTACAATGGCCGTACAGTTTGTAAGCAATATAAGCGTCTGTGTGTTTATTTTATAAGTGGGCTGCCGAACTGCTACTCCAGCTACAGAGACTCACTGAGTGATATCCCCATTTAGCCAGAAATTGGCACTCAAGATGGCAACTTCGGAGTTCAAACTCCAGAGAAAGCCTCTCCCTGACTGCAGGTCAGAGGCTGGAGAAGAGGCTCTGTCTACACGCTGAACCTGCTTCACACACACACACACACACACACACACACACACACACACACACACACACACTCACACACACCTCGGTGCAGCAAGGCGCTTGCTGGTGAGCGGTCAAGCGTCTTTCACAGCAGTGGCCTCTGGTGCGGTGACTGCTGTGGGGTTAGAGTGGCCCCTGACCCCCTGCCTCACTTACAGACAGTAGGGAAGCTTTTCCATGCAGCACTGCCCCAGTCCACAGCACACAGGAGTCTTCAAAACCTCCTTTGCCACGTCTCCCACTACAGCGCTTTAATTCTCATTGGAAGGAGAAATGTCAAGGGCCGTAAAAGCCTTTGCCAATGACATGATTTGTTCATCTTTAAAAAGCTTTATAAATGAGCATAAATTAGGGAGTAGAAGTCCCAAATAAAGCATTTTAAGTCCTTTCTGTGCATTCATTCTAGGGGTGCTATATTCCATCCGAGAATTGCACCACCACTGAAGAGCGGGTCCTACCCACTGTGTCCCAGGATGAACGTGGTCTCCTCCGTGGGATCCCAGATGGCCAGAAAGACTGAGCCAAGTTCAACAAATGCGCATGTGGGTTGAAGGTCTCTCAGTCACGACTATCCCCTCTGCCATGCTTCACAGGCAGGATTGGGACTGTAGTCATGCTTACAGTTTTAAAGGCTTTTGTAAGATGGGTCGGGATTTTTCTGGAGTTTCCTTTTCCAATAACCCCTCTGACTTGGATGCCTCCTCTGTGTCTGAGTCGGCTCAACTTCAAGCTCATCCCCTTCCATGGGAACGTCAGAAGGAAGAAGAGAGAGGGTTGTCAGTTTCTTCCTGCCCACAGCCGTCTCTAGTCTAATATCTCCAGGCTCCACATATCCAAAGCCGACAGGTCAGCATTCACGTCTGTGAATCTGGACCATCTTGGCTGACGACAGCATTTCAGATCTCCCACCTGGCAGGAATAGTGAGCTGTCTGAAGGTTGCTGCAACTTGGCTCCACCAGATAAATATCTTTTGGTGATAATAATCCATGATCAAAGCATTTCATGGGTGAAAAAGTGACATTCTCTTCTTGCCACCATTCAGGGGTAGAACTTTGAAGGTTGTCTGCCTCGATGAATCCTCCTGGTAAATTCTTCAGTAAAGTCAGTCATTCAGTCCTAAGCAGGTTCTACAATAACTCAAGGGTTGGGTGTTAAAATAGAAGTCAGTAGGACATCTTGGCTTATTGTTGTATTATTAGTCTGGTTCCTATTGCTATGACAAAACATTTGAAATAACCAACTTAAAAGAAGGAACTCTATATTTGGACTCACGGCTTCAAAAGAGAGCCCACGTTGCTGGATTTGTCCCTTTTGGGTCTATGGAAGATGGAGCATGACAGAGCAGGTCTGTGGAGTGTGTAGTAGGGCAAAGTTGCTCACCTCATGACAGTCAGGAAGCACAGAAAATGGACAGAGAGGCAAGGGTCCCAATATCCCCTTCTTCCGTGGGCATGTCCCGTGAGCCAACTTCCTCCCATCAGATTTCACTTCTTAGAAGCCCCACCAGCTCTCAGTAGCCCAACTGGATGGGGAGCACGCCTTTAACACATGAACTTTGGGAGAACTTCCGATCTAAGCAGTCACAGACATGAAACATCACTTTACCTGGCTGCCAGACTGAGTTTGCTAAGAGTGTGTAGCCTGTCATTGAGAGGATAAAAATCCTCTCAGAAATGGCAATTGTGGCATTAAACTTTTCTTTCTCACCTCAAACCCTTGAGGCATAAGACATACTCTCCAGTCACTGTTGCCAACTCAGGGTTGTCCCTAATAGGGGCAATGGGCTTCCTGTAATCACATTGGTCAAGGACACAATGTAGCTTTTAAAAGTTCCATGAGATCATAGTATGCCCACCATCATCCCCAGCAGCTCTCCACTTCTGCCTCATTGCCCCTAAAGCACCCCAAAACTAAGACTGTAAGGAGTCTCTAACTCCAGACAGATTCTTGAAATGACTGTTTATCCAACCAGGCTGCATTTATCAGGAGGACTGCAAAAAGTACCACGCAGTAATATAATCCACCAGGTTCCTCTTGTTGTGATTGCACAGTAACATTATGGTTTTCTTGTGCTACCAAACTTAGCAAAATGTATACTTACAAAGCCAGTTTAACAGCTTTCACTAAGAAGAAATAGGTTTTTTTTCTTGTTTTCACTAGCACCTTTTAAATTGTTCCCTTACATGTATTATTTGTATATATAACTTGGTAAAAAATGTCATGTAAAACACTTAGATAAGGATGTATGAAATATTTCTGCACACTATTTTTTAGGCAATCCCTAAACACGGTAAACATAAATGGCCTAGATTTAAAACATAATAATCTAGCCCCCGAATATATCATAACTGTGTAATGCTGTTGATCAGAACATATTGAAAATAAGTTATTCTTTCTCCCTCCTTCCCTTAGCACTATGTAGAAAAAAGAAAATCGATAACTTTTGATTTAAATACAATCCTCATGTTTGTTCATTTGTAGCTGTTAAGAGTATAATATAGTCAGAAGGTCCATAGATGTGAACCATTGGATGTCAGTCAGCTAATCCAGTCTGCACACATTTTACCAAATTAGCTGAGATTTGAGCTGCCCGTTGTCTGTGTGTTTAAGGCTTCATGCTTGGGGAGGAGGACAGGAGCTACACCTGTGTGTGTCACTGAGAAGAGAACCAGTTCCATGTGTACAGACACACACACATACTCACATACACAAACTCTCACACACATTCGCACAGACACAAGTGCACTCTCACATACACACTCTCACATACTCATACACACACATTCATACTCGCTCACACACTCATATACCCACACTCACATATTCACACATACACTCATACACACTCACATTCACGCACTTGTACATTCTCTCACATAAACTCACACACCGAGACACACATGCACAACTGTTTTGTGCCTCACCTTCAGACAAGCAACATCAAACAATGATGCCCAGGAAACAGGGAAAAGCAATCTGCTGTTACTTACGCCATTTCCAAGCAATGCTACACTTAGAGGACAAACTGAAAAGGTGCTTTAACTGGATTCCAAGAGGCCAACAGAAGAATTCATATCAAATGAACCAGCTCCTATCTTTTCAGAAGTATGAACTATAAATATTTTCATTTGTAAGGTTTATTTGAGTCAATAATCTAAACAAATCTCTAAGGAGTTCCTCCTCCCTCCCCCACTTTTCCTACATTAAAAATAACAAACGAACAGACATGTATGTATCAGGCTTCTGAAACGACTCTGAGGGAAGAGGTGGGTGCACACACCAGGTGACCTGAGTTTGATCCCCAGATCCCAACAGATGGTGGGAGAGAAGGAGAGGAGAGTCCCAGGAGTTGTCCTCTGACTTCACACACTTTAGCACGTGCGTGTGTACACATAGAGACACACACTAGACAAATTAGTGCACAAACATTAGAACTAGAATGGAAAAAGAATGAAGTTGAAAACTGTCCTACTTTGCTTTCTGTTTCGTGCTAATGCCATGATCAAAAAACAACTTGAGGAGGAAAGGGTTTATTTTAACTTCCAGGTCACAGTTCATCCTCATCTTAAGTTCCAGGGCAGGAACTGAAGGCAGGAACTGAAGCAGAGACCATGGAGGAAGGCTTTCCAGCTCACATTCAGTACCTTTCTTATACCGCCCATAATGAGCTGGGTCCTCCCACATCAATTAGCAATTTAAAATGCCTAATGCACACACCCACAAGCCTATCTGATGGAGACAATTGCTCAGCGGAGGTTTTCTCTTCCCTGGTGTGTCAAGTTGACAACTAAAGCTAACTATGACAAAGCATTACTAACATTCTACAATGAAAGGAAATGGGTGATGGACTGGGAAGCTGAAATGGAGGACTCTGATACAAGTGCTGAAGGTGATACATAGCAGGATGGGGTGAGAGTCTCGGCACAGTCCCACAATTGCACATACAGACATACACACATATGCACATTTACACACTCACATACATGTGCAATAAACACAGATACACAGCCACTTGACAAACATATCCTAAAATTTACCCAGGGTGCCCCCATTGCCTCAGCCCATGGTAGGCCTATTTATGTAAATTTATCTGATTGCATCTTCTTCAACCCTATTTCCCTGACTTGCACACATTCACAAAGATAGTACAAAAACCTAGCCTCTTGACGGGAGCCGAGAGCATCTACCTCCAGGTGACCATGAAGCCCCCAGGACCGTCCCCACACAAACATGTCCCCTCAGTCAGGCCAGCACTGCAAGCAGTGATTGTTGAGAACCCAGGATGCCCTTTGGCTCAGCGAGTACTCTTGAATTCATGCTTCTACTTCTCCCGTTTTCTTATGGCTCCATTACCAGGATACAGAGTCACAAGAAGCCAGGCCGCCAGTCCACGAGGTGCTCTCATCCCAAATGAGCTGCAGCGAGTCAGCAATGGGCTATTACACATGCTAAGTTTCCTTCCACTGGCTTCCTTTCCTGAAGTTGGAAGCACAGTTATTTGCCCAGCAGGAAAGCAACAGCCACCCTGTGCACCTGTGCCCTGAGTCTCCCACAC
Source organism: Peromyscus maniculatus bairdii (assembly GCF_049852395.1). Classification (NCBI taxonomy): domain Eukaryota; kingdom Metazoa; phylum Chordata; class Mammalia; order Rodentia; family Cricetidae; genus Peromyscus; species Peromyscus maniculatus. Next base: position 141,262,491 of record NC_134856.1, on the reverse strand, counting down.
TGGAGATAACACTGGCAGTGCCAGGGACCAGCCACCTGTCCTTCAAATGTTTATGCCACTTTTCACCTTATTCCTAGAGTGTGTGCTCAAACTCTGAATGAGGAACCGCACTTCAGTATCTAGAATGCAGGTTCGGAAACAAGGAAACAATACCCACTATTCAAGTCAGAACACAGATTCAACCCTTCTCCCCACAGACCAAACCCTTCCCCATCCCAAATATACATGGGAAAGCATGAGCATATCCAAAGGGAAGCGTGGTAGTCTGAATGTCATTGGCCTCCATAATCTCATAGGGAGTGGCACTACAGTAGATGAGGCTTTGCTGGAAGTGTGTCACTGTGGGAGCGGGCTCTGAGGTTTCCTGTGCTCAGGATACCACTCAGTGAGTCAGTAAACTTCCTGTTGCCTGCAAGCAAAAATGTAGCCAGCACCACAGCTGCCTGCATGCCCCATGCTCCCTGCCATGGTGATAATGAACTCAACCTCTGAAACCGTAAGAGCCCCCTCAATTAAATGTTTTCTTTATAAGAGTTGGCGTGGTCATGGTGTCTTTTCACAGCAATAGAAACCCTAACTAACACAGTAAGTAAACAGTATTTAGAGACAAGCTGCTTTAGCTGGAAGCAGCTCACTGTTAACCACTTGTATGAGAAAGCTGTCATCCACTCACACTTTGCAATTAACATACAATTAATATATAATTATAATTAAATTCCTGTAATATTAAATTAAAGGCTAGTGTTAAATGTTGCCATTAATCATTTTAATGATGTTTAAAAGGCTCTTCAAAGGCAGGCATGACGTACTAAATACTGCTCACTGAGATGGAAATGGTAAAATTTAAGTATCCTAATTATTTCTTTTATTAAAAATGTGTGGGGCTGGAGAGATGGCTCAGCAGTTAAGAGCACAGTCTGCTCTTGCAGAGAACCCAGGTTCAGCTCCTTGAACCCACACGGCAGCTCACAACTGTCTGTGAGTCCTGTTCCAGGGGACACAATGCCTCTCTTCCCTCCACCAGCATCTGACATGCAAGAAGTGCACTCATAACCTCACAAGCAAGCGCACATGCACATTAAAGACAATATACTTAAAAATGTGTGTGTGTGTGTGTGTGTGTGTGTGTGTGTGTGTGTGTACGCACGTGTGTACAGGAACGCATGTGTGTGCACATTCATGGTGAGGAGGCCAGAGGAGGATGTTCTGTTCTCCTCTATCAGTCTTCCTCTTATTCTCTGACACAGGGACTCTCATTAACCCTGGAACTAGGCTGGCAGCGATCAAGCCCCATTGATCCTCCTGTTTCCACCCTCCACAGTGCTGGGATTTCAGGGTACTCTGCCACACTGGACTTTTTATGTGGGTGCTAGAGATCTGAACCCAGATTCTCAGGCTTACCCAGCAAGCACTCATACCCAGTGAACGGTCTCCACAGCCCTAATATCTTAGTTATAACCCACAAAACAAACATGTGACATGGGCATATACCTATTTCTATTCTTTTTTTAGTGTATAAAAACCTAATTTAATTTGGGGGGTCAGGTCTGAGTTGCATGTTCCCTGTTAGAAAATTTTGGATATGGAGTTTCCCCCTCCACTCTAGGTGGATCCCACTGAGTAGAAGGGAGCTAACTACAGAAAAAACCCTGGGCTTACATTTGAGGCTCTGTGGCAGAGTACTTAAAAATTACCTGGTGTGTGTGGCATGTTCCTAGCTGTAGGACTTTCCTCTAGTTACCAAACTTCTCTGAGACCACTTCATAGTCTATAAAATGAAAATGATATGTGTGAAACTTTTAGAATCTCTTCTAATTGCATCAAATGATGCGACACACTAGCTGCACAGGGAATTTAATGGGATTTTCAACCATTTCTTTTCACAAGTACCTCAGACTCATTGATCAATGGGCCTCCTCTCCCAACTTCCTTGGAAACAGACCCGGGAACACAGAAGAGTACTCAGTCCACACACTGCCCCAGTACCAACCAAGCTGTCACCAAAGCCCGTTGTTTGTTCCTTTGGGATGGTAGCCCCTGTCACCGCACCTCCACCTGAGCCTCCACATCCCAGGGGAGCCCTTCATCACCTCCTCCTCCTCTGCACAGCCTCGGCCGCTGGATAGCACTCACCTGCAGGACATCATCTTCCAGCTTCTCACAACTGCATTTTCTGGAAACTCTGCTGCCATCTTAGTCCTGGCATTTGGGCTCCTCCACAATCTGGTAAGTGGAACACGCCATCACCCCAACTAGTCAGCACACATGAAAGCCACGGACAGAACAGATTCTTTTTCAGCACCCACATGTATCATTTCATTAGCTTAGCCGCAGTTCTGCTCATGACCCTCTGTATGTCTTGAGCAAAACTCTGAAACATGGGGTCTGGTGGGTTAGCTAATGCCTACTGTGTCTCCGCTAGGCAGGCTGTCAGGTCTTCAGCCTGTCTCCGGAAGGATCTCCCTCCTCCAGGCTGTCCTAGGTCTTCAGCCTGTCTCCGGAAGGATCTCCCTCCTCCAGGCTGTCAGGTCTTCAGCCTGTCTCCGGAAGGACCTCCCTCCTCCAGGCTGTCAGGTCTTCAGCCTGTCTCCGGAAGGACCTCCCTCCTCTAGTCTTCTGTGACCAGCAGGGGCGTTCTTAGCTCCAGATCCCCACAGCTCTATGTGAACACCAGCCATGCTACATCAGTTCCTCCAGCTACCACCTTCTAAGCTCAGGCCTCCTCATTTGCTGCTGTATCTGCAACTCATGACTTCTCCTCACTTGTCATTAACACCTTCACAAGCTTCAGACCTTGAGTGTGGTTTCCTTACGATCCCTTTCCTGGCCTCTTTGAAGAGATTAAACACCCTGTACCCACTTTACTCAAAGCCTTGACTGGCACTATGCAGACACCAACCAATCAAAACACAGGATCATCAGAATGGCTACTATGACAAGATGCTGGAGGATTCCTGAGGGCTGAAAGTTGAAAGCTCTACCAGATAGGTGGGGAGGAGGGTCCTGAGAGCATTGTCCCCAAGGTTTTAGGAGCCCAGAACACAGGGGATTCCCAGGGATACCAAATACCCAGAGAGCACTAGGAAAGAGACCTTGTGTCGTATAAATTCCCCTTTCAGACTTGAATAACTTAAATTATCCATTCTCACAAGTTTACAGCCTGTGCTCACTTCAGCTAAGTGGTGTCTTGGTTCCCTGGCAGTGTCCACAGGGGAAGGTGGCTTCTCCAGTATAATGTCTGTGTCAGCTGGCATGAGACCAGCTGGGACCTGGATGAACCTCACTCTGTCCAGATAAGTTCTGCCCAGCGTGAAGGTCTCTGTATAGCTGAACTTTCAATACGGAAGGAGCAGAAGCCGCCCGGCCCTCCAAAGACCTCAGGTCTATAGTTGCGCTGTGTCCTTTTAACGCAGTCTCTGGCCTCAAGCAATCTCAGGAGCAGACTGAGTGTGTGGACCAGAAATTACACATGTGGAGAGGAGAGGAGGCCGGTGGCCACCGAGGGCTCTGTCCTCCACATTAGTGACACATTTGAAATTTTAACACAATGGAATTGGTGTTTGGGGGACGAACACCCGCTGAGTATCTCTGACCTACCTGACGTGCCCACTTTGCTGCCTGCTGTGCCACAGTATCCAGCCCTGTGCCTGCCACACCGCAGCACAGGTAAGCTGGGTGGAATGAGTGCCCACTACCAACAACAACCACCGCAGTGGCCCAAACTGCAGAAGCCCTGAACTGCTTCAGGGACAGAAGCACATCTACTTTTGTGGACTGAAAACGTGGTAAAATGCTTTTGAAGAATAACAAAGTTGGGAGTTGAGATTCTTACCGGCAGAAAAACTAGTATTGCTTGAAGGCAGGAGGATGCAGATGTGTGTGCATCAGACAGGAGGTGTCTGTGGGGGGCAGAGGAAGCAGAGTGAGCTGAGTTGAAAAAGATGATTTTGTACTATAGGTCTCCTCACCTCCCCTGAGTTATAGATGTTCTTAGCACCACACAGATTCCTACCGCTGATAAAGATCATCAATAACAGAAGCCACCCACCAAGACCCAGGGAGACACCTCCCAGGAAGCCTCTCCGGAGGCAAAAGTGAGTATATTCTTCCAGTTAGGAATGTTTGCAGGAGGTAAAGGGTAGACTGGAGCAGGCAGCCAGGGAGGGGTAAAAGAAAAACATGGAGACAGAAAACCTGAGCTTCCCTTCAAATATGCCAAGCTCTGATGACTAGCCCCGAGTAAGGTGACTCCCCTGTGCCAAAGCACCCCCAACATCTGCTGAGGACACAGCCAGCTTCAGCTCTGGACTCCCCTAATTAGGCCACCCTCTGCCTTGTTATTGGCTATGAGTACCCAGCCTTCCTACCTCTTCGTTACTGTTAGTGATATTCCCTCTTCCTGCTGATCCAGCTTTGAAAACAGGAGACCTGCCAGTAGTCTGAGTCATTCCCTTACCTGCTACATCCTCCCAACACCAGACTTGCAATGCTTCCCCAAAGGTCTCCTGCCTCCCGCCTCCACTGTAAGCCCACAGACTCTCTCAAGTTCAGGGCCTTTTGAACACCAGACAAACCAGTCCCTGCCACCTCTGACCCCAGGTTCTCCCCATTTCGTTCTTCCTAAAGAGCTCTACCTTCCTTATAGGTTCCAAGGGACCAGAATGTCTGCTGCAAGAGGGTGTCTTCTGAGTGTGACTCAGAAGCTGCGTTCCTGAAATCTCAACAATATGGCTGCCTCAACAAGACCTGACCAATGGCAACACCAGCTGAGATGTCAACGTGGTTGGGGGACCCTCACAAGGCCCCACACCTAGATGAAGAGCTACAGGCAGGTAATGGGGGCTGATAGAGTGAAACTGAGTCTTCCCCAAGATGAACCCCCAAGGTGATTGTCTGGTACTAAGGAAGGGCTCAGCCCTAAATGCTATACATACAAGCATCACCAAGTGGACTCAGCAGATATTTCTGTGTATACATACAATGATAATAATGAAAGAAAAGGGGGCCATAAATTTGAGAGGAAGAAGAGAGGCATATGGGAGGAGTCGGAGGGAGGAAAGGAAGGGCAGAAGAACATAACCATGGTCCTCATATGAAATTCTCAAACTTTCTTTCATGGCCACAGCAACGTGCGGTGGTTACTCACCCAGGAGTCAGATGTAAATTCAAGATGAAGCTGCTAAAGGTGTGCTCCTGGCCACTCACTGGTCCTGGAGCAGAAAGAAGCAAGGTCACTCCCCAAGGCTGCGTACTCACGTGAGTCCTTAACCACTATTGGTGTGGTTCTGACGTTTCGCACCCTTTCCATTCTCACACTGTCCTGTGGTGAATGGTGGTGAGGGCATGAATGACACCACGCACAGGGTAAAGTTAAGCCAAGGATACATTTAGTTTGTGCTTAGTGGAATGTTTCTGTGGCTCACTTAAAGGTGAACCCACAGGGGTTGAAAGCGAACAGTTAAATTTAGGAACTTCTGGATGCTCGGAGTGTGGGGCAGTGATGATTAAATCATGAGAGTCATGACTGGGCTCTTACACTGTTTCACAGTTTGTTGAATTTATACCAACTATGAATAGATGGATTTTATGTTGTTTCTAGACATATTGGAGACAAGTTTAATTCCTTGTTGGAAATAATAGAAATATTGAATTCAGTAACTTTAATAAAGGGAGAAAATATATCATGACCTCATGTGGAAGTCTGAACACAGGATATAGGTTAGATTTTCTTTCAATCTCTTCATATTGGCTCTGCTAAGACTACCTATCCTCGTGGTCTCAAGGTGGCTACACAGTCGTAGAAATCACATCCAAAGCTACTGGACTCAAGGTTTTCTATCATTTCCAGATCAATCTTCCAACTGAGGGACATTATGCTAAGTGAAACACATCAGAGTATCTGTATTCTCAGGTCAGTAACTTACATATGTAGTCTAATAAGGTGTAATAGACAGTTCACCCAAGTTCTTGTCATAGCCACACATTGTCAGGCATGTAAGAAACCACGCAGGTGTCTGAAGTCATTTCAAAGCATATTGAAACAATTTTCTCGATTCTCTGTAATCTTGCCCCATCATGCCCACAGTTCACAGTCCACAACTTTCCAATGCCCTCTCAAATCTTAATGGAACAAACACGTGTGCTCTTTCCCACATTACACCCACATTCCCCTGTCTAGTTAACACTCCCCTTTATCTCTAGGGTACCCAAGCTGGCAGGTACACATGAAGTTCATCTCCTATTTCTACACCTTCCTATAGCATCTATAATTTTATCATACATGCATAATATTGAATAATACCCAGTCATGGGAAGACTTCCTCCTTTGTTACCCTAAGTTGTGTGACAGGAAAGAGCAGTTCCTGGGCCTCTTTCCTTCTTTACAGTTCAAAAAAACCCAATCACTCTACTATCTGAGACGTGCTTTACAATTACCTTATGATACTATTATGTTTCTTAATTACTTGCCTCTTAATTACACACAGCATGGCTTAGGGGAAAGAGTCCATATGATATTAAAGGGTCAGCCTCAAACTATCACTCAAAGCCAGCTGGTGTTACAACCCAAGACTCAAAGTAAACAGAAGCCAGGCACAGGGTTAGATCTCAAAGGCAGTTCTTTCCATCTGCATATAAAAATGTACGATAACAGTGTCTCATAATAAATTACTAGCAATACTTGCTTTAAGCTGGGTGTGGTGAATCGCTTCTGTAATTGGAGAGGCTGAGGCAGGAGAATTGCCATGTTTCAGGCCAGCTTAGACTACACGGTACAGCCAGGCAAGCCCAAAGTAGAGTTATGAAAAAATATTTACCTTAGAAACTTTTTAAAAATATTTCACAGATAATACACTCTTGCTGCTGTGTAGTGGGTGACTGGCTACAGTAGCATCTTTGAGAATGAAGATAACTACGCAGGTGTTTTGTGTAGACCCAGCACAGGCAAGGCAGCCCACTATACTATTTGAACCTGGCTTCTCTCTGTCCTGGACTCAAGTCCAACACACACACACACACACACACACACACACACACACACACACACACACACACAACCAGTTTTTATGCTGCTAAAATGTGCTCTCGTACTTGACTTTACAGCTGTGTGCCTGCAAAGCTGTCTTCTGTTTGTAGATCACAATCAATCATCTTTCTCCCTTCTGAGCTTTCAGTCAAGAAACCTGCTGGTGGTGGCTTGTGGACCACACCAGCAATTCTCTCTCCTCTCCTAGACACCCATCTGCACCTTCTAATAGAGAAAGCCATTCCACCCACACAGAAATGTTCAAGGAGTACCCATCAATACTCATCTGCATGCTTTCGTTCTTTGTCTGAGACAGTTCAGCAGCCCTCGTCTGAAATTGGGTGTTTTAGATTTACAGCTTTTTCAGACTTGAGAACATTGGCATGTACACAGTGAGGTGTGTGTGGGAGTGTGTGATTATCTCTGTCTTTATGTATGTCAGGGATGTGATCCAAACCTAAGCATAGAATGTGTGTGTGTGTCATACCTACCTTACACACATGTGATTTAATGTGGTATTTTTAGCATGCTTACGTGTTTACTGTCACAGGACATCAAGTTTCCACTTGTAACATCACATGAATGCTCCAAAAAATCCAGAGTTTGGAATCTTGGAGTTAGGGATGTTTAACCTCTAGTTCCTTAAAGATATGAAGTTAAGTTGACTCCACAGATTTTGCAGTCTAGTGTAGGGGCCAGAATTAAACCACCGCCACATGAGCTATGTGTTCATACCCCTTTCTCAGGAGACCAGAGTGTCTGCACACTGTGCAGGGCTTAGCACAGGGGCGGTTTCCATCACTCCAGTCATGTTCTGCACCACACAGTCCTGACTGAAGTTCCCCGGCTGTGCTGGGTCCTCCCTAAGTCTAGCTCCCAGGAAGGCCAGGGAACAGCTCTAATCAGCAACACACACACACACACACACACACACACACACACACACACACACACACCGCTTGTTAAAGCTCATCACTCCCACAGAGTGTGACACGGGATTTCTATTTCCCACTGGTCTGAGCTGCAACTGTCCCTGGACTGAAGGAGCTGAATTCATGGAGCAGCCGATGCCATGCCACCAACGTAAGAGTGGTACAAACAAAGGCACAGCACTAACCCTCCTTTAGCGTCCTCACGCAAGAACCCCCCCTCTCCACTCCTCACCCTCCCCACCACCATCCCCTGTCACCTCTGGAGATAGTTAGCTGCTTCCTGAACCCACATCACATTCACAAGTGACAGCCAGAGCTTGACAGAAGGTCCCACCCAGCCAGAGACAGCAGTGTGAGGCCAGCCTTCCATGTGCCTGGCAGGGAGGGGTCAACATTCTCAGGAGTGCCGGGGACTTCTCCAGTGGCTGCTATGGGTTCAAAGCCCAGAGAAAGGCTAAGATGTGCTGAAAGGCCCACAGAGAAGATTGTCTCCAGTTTTCTCTCTACAACACATTACCCTCAGCCTTGGTTTTTTTCCCATCTGTCGGCGACAAGGCTCTGGCTCTCACACAGCTCTGAAAGCCAGAGCATGGCAATAACTGAGAAATGAAACTTGGTGATGTAGATAGCCTGACACCAGGGACTTGGTGGGAGATAACTCCCAGTTTATTAATGAGACTATCTCAAATCTGATAGTACAGCTGTGGCTGTGACCAAAGGTATCCTTGGAATAAATCATGTGGATGCCTATGTTTGGACACCCACAAAACAGAAATCTCCATGACACATGGACAGGGAAATGGCCATTTTACCATGATCATTAGTGTCCCAATGGACTGTTGTGAGGTGGCTCCAATGGACTCTTGTGAGGTCTCCACAGTAAGAAGTGTGACAAAGTAGAGGGATGGCAGCCTTTTCACCCAGGTGGAGCAGACTCCAGGAGCCTCCCAGGGGGTCCCTCACCTGAGTGACATCTGGACTTATTAATAGCTGCACCCAGTGGGGAAAAAGAAGGAAGAAACAGACATGGCCTCTGCCCTTGTGGGGCTCACAACCCAGTAGAAACTGGAATGTGCGTTGTTGCACACCTCTCACTGCGGATGCTGAGGCTGGGGGCTCATGGACCGCCGTGACAAGAGGTCAGGAACTCGGGTGTGCTCTCAGCCTCCCAGCACGGGAATCGCCAGCCAGGCAGGGGGGGGGGGAGTAGGCAGAATAGATAGAGGAGGAGCTGTGCAGACATGTGAACACACGAGTGTGCAGACAGACATGTGAACACGAGAGGAAGCCCAAGGGAAGAAAGAGTGGCTGCCCTCCATGGTATCCTGAGGAAGCCTGGGAAGGAGACTGGAGGAGAACGCTAGCTGCTTCAGAATCTTGCTGAGCAATAAAGAAAACTGAAGTTCTACCTTTAAAACAGCGTGAAAACATAGATTGGTTTCAAGTAGAGGATTTTATTACCAAGAATAGATGAATTCCATAAATCCACATGTCTAAGGCATTTGCAACAATGGCTGAGAGAAATCACCATGAAATCATCCTTGTTATCATTAAGGCCAAGAGTGGAAGCAGGCAGGTGTGTAGGATGTTTCCAGGGTCCTTGCCAGACCCTGGTGCAGGGTGGTCAAGACTGTGAGGGCAGAAAGAATCGGGGTACAAAAGACAAAATGAACTGAGATATAGAGTCAGGAGGGTTTGCTGATGGATGGGGGTCAGGGGCATGGAGGACCCCAGATTTCTGTCAAAGTAAGCAGATAAGTCTACAGTAACTGATTTATCCTGAAGAGGGATAAACCAGAACAAACTAGATCCAGAGGATGACCAAGCATAGTGCTCAGCCTAAGATCCCTTCACCACCATTGATCTTAACTCCTCAGAGTTCAATGTCCTTAGGAGAACCTCAGTCTCTTTGTTGACCTAACTGGATTATGGACTTAAATATAGCAGTAGCATCAAATTAACTGCCTACAGGGAGCTGGGATCCTGAAAACCCCAGGGATCAGGGTCCTGGAGCCCAACAGGCATGACTCTTGGTGGTCAAGTAATATGCCTACACAAAAGGAAAGGCTAAGCAAGAATCATACCTGTGTGGTTAGGTAGCACACCATCCTATAACATAAAAATGGAAATCTAGTGAGTGTACATAATTTTGTATCCATGCCTGACTTTCTAAGTGGGTACTGGGGATTTGAACTTGGGTCCTCATGATTGCAAAATTCCAGCTTTGGAGGGCAAAGCTCTCTGGTCAGCCAGCCTAGAAGAAATGGCAAGCTGCCAGCTCACTGAGGGACTGAGGCAGTCATTTGACATACTGTTCTAGCTTCCATGTGTGCATGCACGAACTTACACACTCATTACACCACACACACACACACACACACATACATGCACATGCAAAGTCAGAGCTAATCAGCATCAGCAAGGCCAGAGCGTATACAAATAATTATGTTTATTAATAACATGCATGTAGTGATAGAAGTTAAAAGGGCAACAGGGTGAACAACAGTTTTGGGGTTGTTTTTTTTGTTGTTGTTGTTGTTGTTGTTGTTGTTTTGTTTTAACAAAACAGAATGAAAATAGATTGGATAAACCGTATGTAGAACTGGTGCTGGAAACATGAAACAAAGAAATCAGAGGCACAGATGCCTCGTGTGGACATGGACTGGAGCACATGGCTAAGTCCCAATTCTTGTCCCAGTAAGACCACTTGTGAAACTTGCATGGAAACACAAGGGAAGTGAAGTACCTAGGCAATTCTGAAAATGAACAATGAAGTGGGAAGAGCCAGCCTGCCAGATTTCAAGGCTTCACTGGGACTCCGTGGGCTTCGTGGAGAAATTCAGTGGAACAGAAGCGAGACACCGAGAACAGACAGGGACTGGTGCAACGTTGGCGGCATTGCAAAGGCTACACACGGGAAAGTCTTACCAACTACCGGGCTCGTGCAGCGGGCATGCGTAGATGAGGCAAGATTAACCTCCACGTAAGTGCCAATCTAATATAAAGCTTACTTCAAAGTGTATCACAAAATCAAATATGAGATTGAAGCATTAAAAGCTTTGGGGAAATCTTAAATACCAAAAGTCTAATATATGAAAGGAAAATCTAATAACTGAACTTGATCAATCTTAAACTTCTATCATGTGAAAAACCCTGACAACAGATGAAAAGGCAAGCGATGAGGTGGGAGATGTATTCACAAAACATAAATCTGACTGGGGGTTCACATGCAGAAGATGCAAAGATTCCAACCAGGCATGGTTCCTTAATCCAAATAGGCTACATCCCATATGACAGTGCTTACTTAACATTATTTAAATAATAAAATTATAAAGGGAAGGGAAACTAGGGGGGACCAGAGTGAAGAACTTCATGATACGCACTGTACATGTTGTCTCTATCAATATCAGGGCCCTGGGTTCAACACTGTAAGATGTGATCACTGGGAAAAGCTGAGCCAAGCACACTGTAGTATTTCTAACAAATTCATGGAATCCCTAGTTATCTCACAGCACAATTCAATTTTCTATTTAATGTTAAATTATATGTATATGTTAGTTGAGTAACGAGAATGTGTAGGACACGCTACAGAACTGGAGAGATCTGACAAGCAACACTCAGAGGAAGAGAGAGATGAGAAGGGACTCTGGCTTTTAAAAATGTATGTAATGCCGGGTGGTGGTGGCGGCGGCGGCGGCGGCGGCGGCGGCGGCGGCGGCGGCGCACGCCTTTAATCCCAGCACTCGGGAGGCAGAGGCAGGAGGATCTCTGTGAGTTCGAGGCCAGCCTGGGCTACCAAGTGAGCTCCAGGAAAGGCGCAAAGCTACACAGAGAAACCCTGTCTCAAAAAACAAAAAAAAAAAAAAAAAAAAAAAGTATGTAATATTGGGATGTTCAGAGGACAAATGTAATCAACAAGGAGACACGTGTATACCCAAGTGACCAGACATCTGTGGCGCTCACCCCACCCTCCTCCGAAGGGACACGGGGCTAGCCTTCATCCCCCATGCTCCTGTCTCATGCCTTTGCTGATCATGAACACATAAACAGCAGAGAGAGGGTGCTCTGTTTATCCCTGGGTTCTCTGAACCCCAAAGCATTCCAGCAAGCCCCCGCATCTACATGGAGACCACTGCCACTTCAGTCCCCTTCGTGGAGATTAGAACAGGCTTAGCTAATGGGCCACTGTTTGCGTATGAGGTATATCCTTTTAAACCAAAGAGAATGAAACTCAAAAAACAAGTTGGTATTTCGTCAGCACCTCCCAGTTCCCTGCCAGTGCTTGGTACAGTATCTGAGTCTCCGGCATCCCACTACCTCAGATGTCTGTCGTGTGTTTCCAGAAACTTCTTAACCTGCGTGCCCGCCCCTTCCCCCCAACTTCTGAGCCGTGCCCAGCTCCCAGTCCTGTGGGCCTTTTCATTCTGTGCAGTGGAGGGGAGGGGCACAATTCCCAGAGTGAAGAGCTGGCAGTGAGGCACCAGAAGCCCGGCCACCACCGCCGGGAAGGCCATTCAGCTCTATGTGGCTCTCCTTTGTGCCCGTGGGTGAGGATTCCCACCCTCGGTTCCGGTGACTTGGAATGCCCAGGGCCTAAACTTAATTAACTTCTCCAGGCCGGGACTTTTCCGCGCTGCCTGCATCCTGCTTCGTGGGGCGGCAGGACTCAAGGGCTCCCTGCACAAACAGAAGGCCAGGGACCTCAGCGGCAGCATCAGCAGTACAGCGGGGCCAGTAGCATCCTCATTAAACTCTGATTAGCAAGTGGACTTGATCCAGGCCAGCGCGGAGCTGAATGAGATTTCTTTCTTTCTTCTCTTTTTTTTGCCGACAGTTGATCAGATGTAGGCAATTAAGAACCCCCACACCTCCAGCCCTTGTGTTTTTTTGAAGCAGGGAGCTCATACCAGCCAAGCCATAAAGACACCATTGTCCTAAGAACAATATTCCCACTAATCTCACTTCTGGCAATTTACTTTTTCTTCCCAAGCAGATTTAGAAACTTAAAAAAAAATTCTTTGAAAGAGTCCGGGGGAGGAATACTCCATAGTATCTAATCCTACGGCAAAGTGGGAGTTTTCGTGTTCCCTCAGCTTTTCTTTGAATGGGCACTGGATAAATAAACTTCTACTGCCTGGCCACATTGAGGCGGAGACCGTGAGGATCCAATTATGCATATGGGGGCGTGTGCTTTCTGGTTTACAAATCAAACACAAAGAGGACAGTGCCAGAGGGCCTTATAATCAGGCTTCACCGCAAACTCACAGACCCACCAGGTGAGAACAGCTTTTGTTAAGTGTTTAAAAGCAATTACTGCCCTTCTTTAATTTTCTAGTGGCAATTAGGGCTCCCTATCCAGCCCAACCTGGTCCACTTCAGACTGTGTGGTGTGCCGGTGATGGGGTGTTCGGAACCAGCCAGCCTGGAGGGAGGGGGCAGGCTGAGTAGTGGGGAGGGGGCTTCTAAGAACCCAGAACATTTTCAGTATGGGCCAAAAAGTGTGACAGGCATACACTGAGAAGTTGTTTTTGCCTTTATAGAGAGAAAAGGTGGAGAGAAGGAGAGGGAAAGAGGTGGAGGCATCAGGGATGGGAGAAAGTGGGGTGGGGGGCTCGGGGCAGCATCAGACACTTGCGCCTTGGCAAACAACAGCAAAGGTTGTTTTAAAATGAAGGGAAAGCAGAGCATGGCTTGATCTGCAACTCTTCTGTTTGCCAATTCAGCAACTGCATCCCTGTTAATGAGCCCCGCACCTCCAAGGCCCTGGGACTCCATGGCTTTGGCTCCTGAAGAGAGTGAGGGGTTTTCTGAAAAGACAAAACTCAGAGGAAGCAAGAGACTCTAAAGGCCCTGGAAAGCAGTTAATCAGAAAGCTACACTTTCCACGATGCCCCAGAGGGACCTGGGAAGGAGTTGCCAACAGCTCCAGTCTCCTGGGACCTGAGATGGAGCTGGGCCAGGCAAGCTGTGTGAGTGACATGGATGTCGTGGTCTATCTCTGGCCCAAATGGACATCCTGTGCAGCCCTTGTTTGGACAAAGGACAAAGGATTTTTCAATTGTTGAGTTAATCAGAATTAAGATGCTGTGTATGCCTGGGAAGAGAGTGCAGTTCACTCTAGAGACTTGGCCAAGGTAAATGAGCAAAGAACCTTACTAGAGTCTAGGGTCTCCAAAGAGCAGGAAGGACATCTCAGGACTTTTAGAATTGGAAGGCACGGTTTGCATCTTCTTGAATACACAGTACATCTGTTTTCATCAGCTGATGGTCAAGAACCCATGCTTCTTATGCTATTGGGTTTGGAATCTTGCAGCATAGGTTCAGATCCTGGCCAATCTCCTTACTGGCTGCTAAAATTCCTGATATCCATGCCATTGGGCTCCTCCTGACTATTAAAGGATGTATCTAAGTCCCTTAACAATATGCTTGTCATACCCAAATGACCCTTATGGGAAAATCAGCCTCCAAGACTGTATCCACATCCGTGTCTGATACCTGAGAGACTATAAAAAGGAAATACACTGTTTCCAAAGAAAATAGCAAAGTAATTGATTGACAAGACAAATAGCTGGATCTATTTAAATATGGAGGGGTGCAAATGAAAGCGCTGCATCAAATCACAAATGCGGTGTATGTCAACTGCAGATCAAAACAGGGCATCCATCCAGTTCCCACTGTGCACCGGCTTTCTGCAGAAGCTGGAGACGCGAATAAGCATCATGTCTAAAGAACTGGGCATTGGTAGACGACAAGGAACATAGCTGCCCTAGGAGGCAGAATGTGGTAAGAAGCGAAGGAGCTGAACAAAGAGGTGCAGGCACACCAGGGAAGGAGAGATTAGTTCCACATAGGAGGATTAGGGGAGGCTTTAGGTGGAGCTGGCACCAAACCAAGGCTTGAACTAGGTAGAAAGAACCTTGCTAGAGGAGGGGACAGCGTGAATGTGGAAAACACAAGGTGTGTCTGAGCAGTGGCAAGTAGTCCTGCCTGGGCTGGGCACACAGAAGGTCCATGCAAGCTGGGCACTTGTTATCAGCTGCAAACTGTGCCTGTGAGCATGAGTGGATCAGAGACAGGAAGACCCCAAAAACCAGGGACCAGAAATCTCTGAGCAGAGAACAGAAGACACCTGGAGCATGTGGAACTATCAAGAGAACTGTCATTGGGAGACATTGAGTGGGAAGGACAGAGAGAGGAAAGCCATTGATGACACTGGGGAGCTGAGCACAGGAAATTCAATAACCCAAAACTGTCACAGTCTTAACACACAGAGGGAGGAAATGGAAAGGATCCATTTCACAGGAAGTGTTTGAAGCTGCATTTGAGCGGGCACTTCTTTTATGCTACTGTTGTTAATGGGGCTTTGAGAACAGCGACAAAATCTGGAACCCTGGATGACTGAGAGATTTGTGGTCAAGGCAAGAAAGTAGAAATGCATGCAGACATCATATACAGAGGGAATCTGACTCGGGAAATTGATCCGAAATGATGGGAGGATTGAGAAGCAAACCAGGAGGTGCTGGGCTAACACAGAATTAGAAGAGCAGGAAAGGCCAGTCTCTAAGGCCAGGAAGGCAAAAAGCAGGGGCAGGGTCGCCAGAGCCCAAAACTTGAGCTGTCAGTTAAGAGTTCTGGAGACCCAGGCCACAAGCAGCAGAGGAGAGAGGAACATCACAGAAAGCCATGGAGAGCCTGAGAGTGCCTCCAGTTTTTGCCTCATGATAAATGAGTGGGCTGTGGGCAGAGACAACTGTCTTGCTGCGAGTGTCTAATGTGTGGGAGAAGAGGTAGACAAGGCGCAAGGGCTGTGGAATCCTGGGGTGGTGAATGCAAGCTAGGACTCCAGAATTGGGGTCCCTGTTGGTGGAAGTCTGGTTTTCTGCTCTTCATTTCAAAGATGAAGCCCCGAGAGGGGCTCCCCCAGATTTCAGTGACAGTCTACTGGAGAAGTGGAATAGGGCCCAGGTGTGCAGCCCCCAGGCCAGCTTACCTTCCGATAAAATACACCAGTAAAGGAAAGTGTAGCAGGTGGGAAAATGGAGTACTACCTGACCAGGAATTGTTTTCCCTCAAATTTATCTGTTCATTAAAAATAAGCAACCTATCATCATTCTTCAGATCTCTTTCTGTGCATAGCAGTCCTCTCTCCCTTGCTTACAAACTCTGCGGATGCTTCAAACCAGACAGTACCAAGTCCTATAGGCTATTTCCCCTATATATCCTTGTAGTCAGTTTTAATTCATAAACTGGGCACAGTAAGAAATTAGTGATAAGGTCACGTGTAGTGCACAAACCTATCAATAAGTAAGCAAACAAACAAAACCAAACATGACTGGAGGAGAAAAATGTCAATGTAAGGATGCCTAACAATATTCTGCTGTAGTCATAGATTGGTGCCTAGCCCAGCTGTCATCGGAGAGGCTTCATCCAGCAACTAGTGGAAACAGATGCAGACCCACAGCCAAACATTAGGCACAGCTCAAGGAATCCTGCAGAAGAGGAGAAAAGATTGTAGGATCCAGAAAACCCAAAGAATCAACTAACCTGGGCTCATAGGGCTCACAGAGACTGAAACAACAACCAGGGAGCCTGCATGGGACTGACCTAGGCCCTCTGCATATATGTGACAGTTATGTAGCTTGGTCTTCTTGTGGGGTTCCTAAGAGTGGGAGCAGGGGCTGTCTCTGACCCTTTTACTGGCTTTTGGGACCCTACTCCTCATACTGGTTGTCTTGCCCAGCCTTAATACATGGGAGGTGCCTAGTCTCACTGCATCTTGATGTGCCATGTTTTGTGATATCCATGGAAGACTTGCCCTTTCCTGAACAGAAATGGAGGAGGAATGGATTTGGGAGAGGGACAGAGCAACGTGGGAGGAGAGACTTGGAGGAAAGGAGAGAGGGGAAACTGCAGCCAAGATGTAAGATTAATTAATTAATAAATAAAAGAAATTAGCAACAAGGTCAGGTGTAGTACACACACCTATCAACAAGCAAGCAAACAAACAAAAAATAAATTAGCAACAAAAGTAATAAGATAGAAGAATTAGGAAAATATAAATACAGGAAAGATTATTTAAAACTAATGTATTATTTATTTTTGGAATTTGCCATATAATATTTTGGGGCTCTGATTGACCATGGTGGGTGACAGAAGCCACCAAAAGCCAAATTGAAAGTGTATTTGTATAATGAAGGTAGTAGGGTCTAGAAGTATCTGAAGAGACATCTGGTAAACATGTGACTGACATTATCCCAGAATCGGCTGGACTGCTGGTTTCCTCGTGGAGAAAGTTGTGGCCAGACAAACCTGGGCTCAGACCAAGCTTCTGCACCCCAAAGACCCAAAGCCATAGAGCCGCTGCCCTGCTTTTATACTTTCCAGGAGTGCCAGCTGTGCTCAGGGGAGGATTTTCTGTGGCTATCCTTGAGGAGGAGGAGGAAGAGGAGGATGAGGAGGAGGAGGAGGAGGAGGAGATGACCTGTGAATGGTTCTTTCACTAGCATTTCTCCAGCAAGGAAGTGTGAGCAGAGAGATCCTCAGAGTTAATGACCCACCAGCACCTCCTCATTCCTGTTTACCCAGCTCACTCAAACACATAAATGCCACTACAAACAACCACTAAATCCACAGAGGCTTGTTCTAGCTGTCAAACACAGCCATAAAAATAATATGCCCTCCAGCGCAAGAGGGGGAGGCAAGATGGTGGAGCACTCACTGATTTTCAACAATCTCTCCTTAGAGACAGTCTTCAGATAAATATTTAACGTGCTCTGTCTTCAGTCTTAGATTATTTACAAATCGGACTTTAAAGGCATTTAAAATGATCCTTCTCTAAGCTATTTGCACACCTAAAGTAGCCAGGGGGTTAGGAATGAGCCTTCCCTGAGACCTGGGGGACAGCTTGCTTTACCATACATGGCCTGCATGCAGACCATGTACAGTATGGGAAGGCAGACTCTGCGGCTGGAGCTCCTGAGTCCATCAGGTCTATGACCTTTTTGCCACTGTGAAAGACTGGGTAGTTGTGGCACTTGCCATGCAGAGCCCTTGAAAAGTCACACATTTCAATCTATTTTCTGTTGTTGTGACCAGATACCTGAGATTGGGTATTTTACAAAAAGGTTCATTTTGGTCCATGATTTTGGAGGTCAGAGGGCACAGCGTGAGTGCTGTTCTAATGGAAGTTCCACCTCACCTCCCTCCCCCATCTCTCTCTCCCCAAACTCACCCCCTCAAAGCCTACCAAACAGCAGCCCCTCCCCTAGAGCTGCCCTCCCATTCCAGGCCCCGCCCCCTCAAAGCCAACCAAAAGCCAGCCCCTCCCTGGGGCTGCTCAAAACCACACCTCTAGGGTGCTTAAGGCCTGGTAGACATATTTGCCATGTGACCCTTCCTCTGTGACCCTTCTGTGACTCTTCCCCTGCCTTCCCAAGGGTCATCCAGGACTGCTTTGCTCATTAAACCTAGATTTATTAATTCAGTTTGATTGGTTTATTACAGCAGCAGCAGCAGGAACCCAGCAACCAGGGATTTAAAACTTGTCAAGCACCAACTCCCTTCACTTCTGGTGAGGAACACACTGAAGGCCACAAATTGCTGTGTGTGTGATGGAAAAGTAAAACAAAAGGAAAGAACTTGGGGGGCAGAGAGAAAAGGGGGCAAACACCCCCATAGTTAACCCATTCCCAAGAGAAAAGCATGAATGCTTTCATGCAGGTGGAGCCATCGTGGTCAAACAAATCCAAAGGTTCCCTCCACCTTCCAGCCTATCATACTGGGGACCAAAATGAGCTTTACTGTAGATGAACCATATTTCAAAACACAGCAAAGTGAGGGAGAGAGTTTCAGTACCATAGTTCTTCAGAACACTAGGCTTAAGAGACACAGCGAAGGTGATGTCTAACTCTGGACCCCACAAGTGGTAGGACAGAAGGCACTGTGAAGGCAGGCCTCTGGACCACTCCAGGCAGTTCTCCACAAATATTTGAAAATCTCAAGATGTTAATGGGTGGTCCAAGTTTAAAAAGAGAGAGAGAGAGAGAGAGAAAGGGAGGGAGGGAAGGAGGGGGGGAAGGAAGGAGGGAGGGAGGGAGGGAGGGAGGGAGGGAGGGAGGAAGAGAGGGAGGGAGGGAGGGATGAAGAGAAAGAAAACAGAAGTCAAGAAGGTGGGGACTGTGTGTATTCTTTCTGCTCTTTGAAGGTCAGATGATCGGTGTTTCCTGCTTTGAGCATCACACAATATCTTCTGAAGACAGTTAGGTCTATTGTGCCAGGAACACAACTGAGGAGAATACATAGATGGATGGATTTGATTGCATCCCAACAAAACTATACTTGTGAAATCGGGTGGCAAATTTGACCTATGGGCAATTCTACCTGGCCCTGCTCTAGAATGTTAAAGCTGAGACACCCTATACTACAGGAATCTTGGCCTTCAACCAGCCCAACTTTTCTTCTCAACTGTCTGACTGAAAACCTCTTTTAATTCCCCCCCATGTATTTACTGACATCTTGTTCCAAACCAGGGTATCCCATCAGTTTGCAAACAACATCTCGGGGAATGTGCAATGAAAGAAGAAAGCTGCCTGCAAAGAGCTGAATATCTCGGTTCTTCGAATATCTAATGTTGTGGAGGCCCACAAAGGTTTCCTAGTGAGATCTACACTTGCTTTACCCAGCAGAGCTGCATCAGAGGATCGCTTGACCATGTGCATGGTTACTAGGTGATTGGAAGGGTCTACACTTGGCTGGCTGAGCTAGGGGAGGTCTTTTGCTCCATCCCTTGACATTCCTATAAAAAGCCCTTTAGAAGAGACAGAAGGGGCCAGTGGATAAGGATCCAGGCCCTCCCGAGGCTATCCTGTATTTCTATCTGTCTCTCTACCCTCTATCCATATCTCTTATCCCTCTCTCCTCAAGAGTACCCTGTCATAAAATATGGGAGCTGGGCTCCCACATAATGTGGAGCAGATTCTCTAGTTCACTGGGGGCAGGGGGTGTTCTCTGCTTAAGATGGACAGAGGATGAGCATAAAAACATGACACATCAGAGCACATAGAAAAACCATCAAGCTTACAAGTATGCAGATAGTTGGTGAGTTCTGTGGACCCAGGCATCACTGAGGGATGGAACATTCCTTCTATGGATAAAGGGTACTACTATATACCACACATACCTATAAATGTGTATATATATATATATATATATATATATATATATATATATATATATATATATTATATATGTATGCAATGCCCATACACATACATTTATTGCAATATGTTACCAAATCACAGATAGATACAGCCTCATGTCATCCTTAAAACAACCCTGTGAGCAGGCCAAAAGATCTTCTCATTCTGCACATGAGAATACTAAGTCAGTAGGGCAAATGAGGTCATAAACAGTGAGCCCCAGAGCAGGACCCAGACTGTGGTGGCTTGAATGAGAATAGACTCCATAGGTTCCTATGTTTGAATGCTTGGTCCTCAGTTAGTGGAACTGCTTGGGAAGGTTAGGGGGTGTGGCCTCATTTGAATGGATGCAGCTTTGTTGGAGTTGGTATGTTACTGAGGGTGACAAATGTAACCTGAGCTCCATAACCCTGCCACATGTAAGTCAACTGAGTTTGTATATCCTGGTATAAACTTCCATTCCAGACCAATGCAAAGTGAAAAGACCAGTGGTTTTGACTGAAATCTGGGAGCTTCTGGGATACTGAAAGTGTCTGGTATGTCCAATGTCCACCATTTCCTTTGAACGGATTGCTTTGGCTTGCTCTATTTGTCTTCCAGATGCTCCATTCCTCTTTGGAGAAACTACATTCATCTGCTCTGACTTACCTAACAAACCACCAGAGGCTGAGTGGCTTTAACAACCAACCTCACATTTCCTTACAGTGCAGCAGGTTCCAGCTCAAGATGCCAGCCAGGACAGGGCCTACTGAACTTCCTCCTGGGTTACAGGTTTTCTGCCTTGTCACTGTACCCTCAGATGGCCTCTCACTTGTGGCCCTGTGACATAGGGAGAGAAACAAAATTTCTTCCTAGTCTCAAAAGGGCACTAATCCCATCCTGAGGTCCCACTGCACTGGGGTTCAGGCTTCAAGGCATGGACTTTGGAGGAACACAGATTCTCGGATGATGGCACAATTCTGTTCATGGCTTCAGGAGAACACTGAGTTAGGTAGGATGTAGGGAACACAAAAAAGAATACTATTTTTAAATTATACTTATTAATATTGTGGGGTGTGTGTGTGTGTGTGTGTGTGTGTGTGTGTGTGTGTGTTATGAGAGCAGGCACATGTATATCATAGCACACATGCAAAGGTCAGAGGACAGCTTTTGGGAGTTAGCTCGTGCCTCCCACCTTGAGTTCTGAGAACCAAACTCAAGTCCTCAGATTTAAGCAACAAGCATTCTTACTTAATGAGCCATCTCATCAGCCCTAGTTTTAAAAAATGCAATATGTCTCTTGCTTCAAATATATGATTAAGGCAAATATGCATAAAGGGTATGCCTCGAGGAAAAGACAAGGAATGTACAAAACACAGAAAATGAAGTTCCTCTCTGGAACACCACGGAGCGCTTCAAAGACTACTTGCAGCTCTCGCAGCCTGCCATGCGAGGTCTCATCTCAGTATGTGCACGTGTAGTAGCCAAAACTCAGAACAAACTGTCGGTCCCTGCTGGGTTTGGTTGACCTTTAGTGGCCATTGCTAAGAAACAAGGGTACTGGCCAGACCAGAATAAAACAAACATAAAGACACGAAAGCAGAAAGGAAACACAGAATGACCCCAGGTGCTCTGAGTCTGAACTTTGGGGAGTCAGTTCTGAAGACCATGACTATATGGACTCCATGGAAGAAACACCTGAAATCTGTGAGGTGCTTTCATGTTCTCCACGTCCTTTGTCACAGCCTCTATGGGCACAACTCTGTTCTCTTGAGATTCTATACTGAAGATCCAACCCTGACTCCTTAGAATGTTACTGTGTTTGGATAAAGGGCTTTCTGAAAAATGGTTATTATTTAATTTTTATATTGACATGGTTGTAAATTGCAAAACAATATATAGAGATGGACTTTGTGTGCCTGTGTGTGTGTGTGTGTGTGTGTGTGTGTGTGTGTGTGTGTGTGTGTGTGTGTGAAGCTAGGGATAAAACCCAGGTCCTTGAGAATGTGAAGTGAGCACTCTGCCCCTGAGGTCCATCCCTAGCTAGAGCCAGGACCTTTGCCAAGGAGATCAAGTTAGGATAGGCCCTAATTCGATTTGATTGGCATCCCCACAGGAAAAACTTCAAACACGATTAAGAGGCCCCAGAGATGCTCAAGACAAAGGAGGGAGTAGCCACCCACAAGCCACAGAGAAACTTCAGGAAAAGCCAGTCCTGCTGACACCGAACTTGGGTTTGGCTGTGAGGCGGGTGTCTACTCCGTAAGCAGTCAGCCTATGATGCTTCACCCCAAGCATATAAATGCATACCCTATGGAGCCTGCAAGCAGAACATGAGAGGCATTTGGCCTTGGAATGAGACAGTTTGGAGGTCTAGTCATGCTTCCCGGCTAAGGCACTTACATTTCCAGAAGAGTGAGGTTTCTGGATACCACCAGGTCTGTGATTGTGAAGTTGCTTCTCTGCCAGCCTCTATGACTCCACTTCCTTTCATGAACAAAACAGACACATCCCCCAGCACTCAGCAGTGTGGCCTCCCCCAGCAGCAAAACTTCCATTTGGTGGCACCTACATAGCTGCCTGGGGCTTGGGATATCAGAGAAAACTGCATTTTCTAGTGGCAGAAATTAATGAGTGGGGAAGCAGCAATGTGGGCTTTGCCACGCTCCCTAATTGGTTCTTGTCCGGAGCGGGGATGGTTTTTGCCTGGAAACCTTTGTACTTCTGACTACTCAGGTATTCAGCCTGCACCCGCAGCTCCTCTTCTCATACACACCTCTCCCCCAGGCTTTTTCTGGCTTGAACTGCTGCCAAACTCCCACCCAGCTCCCAATTAAATATGTCATTTGAGGTTGGTGCCTGACAGAGAAAGCCCTCATGGCAAGGGGCTTAAATCACTTGACATGTGCATGCCAATTTTCCCTTCATATCGCGTTTACTGATTAGTCTTTTCTTTGTCCTTTTTAAAGAAAATGACTGCTACTCATTATTTTTAGAGACGCCTCGATGGGATTTGGCTCAGATACAAAACAATATTTCAACCAGTGGCAAAGAACGCAGATTGTTCCAAAGGATAAAAGGCAGAGCCACTTAAGACCACCTAAGCATGGTTAACTAATAACCCGATGTGCCCAGAGTCATTGCCCGTGTCCTAGCTCTTCTCCTGCATCCTCAAGCAACTCCTGTACTCAAAGCTCCCTCGATGTCCAGCTGCTGCTTCTCCCCAGGTCCCCTCTCATCTGCTCATTAACATGAGCAGCATTAGTGAATGTGTCCCACACTGTGGAGGAAAAACAGCCGTGACATTTGCCAAGTGACAGTGTTGAGTTACATCTTTCAGTCCTAATATTTCAGCTAAATGTCCTTGAACAATAGGAGATTGGAAATGGCCAGAAGGGAAAGAGCTTTGAGACAATGATTAGACTTCCAAGCAGCCTTAAGCTTCTAAGTCATTCTCGTTCCATCTGGAAACTAGCTCACTGTGTTCAAACCTCTCCCAGCTCAATAGTAATGGGACTATCTGAAAGGTTGTGTGTAAATCTCAAACATCCTCCTTTAGATGATCAGCTCAGAAAACTTCAAAACTGCACAAACCCATACAGCAACTAACACAGAGACAGCTAGAGTGGAAGGGGCTTGAACAGACTGAGCCCTAAGAGAGAAAAGCTGTTCTGATTAAAACTCATGAACACCACAGTTCTAGTGTGGACTAGCCCCTCTAAAGTGAATGTTGAAGCCTTCCACAATGTGTTGAGAAGCAAGACCTCAAGCAAGATGTCTGGGTCATTAGGAATTGATGTGCTCTGGTGGGATCAGGCTAACTTTTCTCTTCTTTTTCTTCTTCTTTTTTTTTTTTAAATGAAGAGACTCTTGCTCTCAGCGTTCTCGACCAAACGAACGGGTTGGTAAACAGTGAGGCTCCTCCTGTGTTTGTGTTCTCTTCTGCTGTGATTACTTGTTCTTCCATCCCTCTGCCATAACATGAAGCAGCCAATGGTCCTCTCAGCCTCAGAGTCATAAGCCGAGGTACACTTCTTTCCTTTATAAATTCCCCAGACTCTCATATGCTGATATAGCCATGGAAAACAGACCAAGACATTGGACTTTGTGCAATCTGGGGCAGAAACTCATGACACCAAAGACAAAAAGATCTCTGAAGTTGATCAGTTGTAGATCAGATAATATGGGACATGGAAATGCAATAACACACACAAACACCAAATAAAGAGAGGGGAGGGGAGGAGGGGAGAGGGAGAGGGGAAGAGGGAAAAGAGAGAGGACAGTGTCCTGACAAGACTTGAGCCCACAAGGACTCTGGCCCTCCTGGAGGCAGTTCTACAACCTCCAGGACACTGTCACCCTATCCTCCTGTTTGAACATACATTCACTCCAGCGAGCAGTTAGGGAGTCACTGAGCATGCCTGGGAGGGGCCTGGATCTTTTTGTATCAGGGTGACAAGTGTCCTCTATTCTAGACCTTAATAAACCTATGAAAAAAATCAAGAGACCAGACACAGCCAAAGACCTTCCAAAGATAGATGAACTCAGAAGTTTGTCTTAGGGTTGACTTTTCCAAAGACAGCATAGAGAGGAGACACTCTCCAGCCATTCAGAATCCACTCAAGCTTACAACACATCATAGCTACCTTCACTGGCTAGGCAGCTGTACCAGGCTCCCTGTCCTATGACGATCTGATCTACACAGCTCTGTAACTGAATCTAGGCAGCCTCCTCCTGGGCCACAACTCTCTCCACAAGCAACATCTGCTGAGTGTTAGAATCTGGGGAGGCAGATCCATGTTAACAGCATGATACTAAAGACAGCAATGGAAGAAAGAGTCAAACCAAGCAGGAAATGATGCTATGTTAGGCAAAGTACCACCTTCCTTATGACCATGAAGTGGCTCTGGTCACCAAGGAGAGACCTGAATTGCCTTGCCCAGAGGCTTTGGGAAGAACCTCATTTATTTGTGTGCTTGTGTGTGCTTTACTGGACTCTGTGCTTGCAAGCGGGAAGTGGGGACAAGCCCTGTGTTCTCTTCCGATCCTTTATCTTCTGCTCTCACCTCTACAGTTGACTTAGCACTCACCAGTGGGGCTCACTCAGAGAAACGCATCATTAGTTCCTTTTGTCCTTCTGCAAACATCCCACAAAAACCCAGCTGGCCTAAAACAAGCACTTGACATGGCATCTTGATGAAACCAAGACAAACATGAGACCTGTGAGGCTGCTTCTAGTAGAACACAGGATAACCATTGTCTTAGTCAGGGTTTCTGTTGCTGCAATGGACCAAACATCATGACCAAAAAGCAAATTGGGGAGGAAAGGGTTTATTCAGGTTATCCTTCCACATCAAATGAAGTCAGGACAGGAACTCAAGCAGGGCAGGAACCTGGAGGGAGAAGCTGATGCAGAGGCCATGGAGGGATGCTGCTTACTGGGTTTCTCATCATGGCTTACTCAGCCTGCTTTCTTATAGAACCTAAGACCACCAGCCCAGAGAGGGCCCCACCCACAAGGGGCTGGCCCTCCCCCATCAATCACTAACTTAGAAAATACCCTGCAGGCTTGCCCACAGCCCAGTCTTATAGAGGCGTTTTTCTCAGTTGAGTCATTCCTCTCCAATGACTTTGGTTTTATCAAGTTGATATAAAACTATCCAGCATAGCTGTTTATAGTAAACACTTGTGTTTTATGAGTGGAAGTGATCTCCAGTGATAAAAAGTACAGTTAACACATTGACCATCAGTACAGAGGTTCATGATCATCACCAAATACCATGTTTTGCACAGAGGTTTGTGCTAACCTTTGATGTGACTAGTGGTATGGTGGGTGTGTTTATTTATTCAAGCATCACAACTGATACAAGTGATGAGTCAGACCATCGATACATCCCTGGATAATGGGAATCTCTCCACACAATGGTCACATTTGCACCATCCCTGCTGTCTGAACATGGTTCTGCAGTGTGTGACCACTTCACCCACAGCTCTTCCTAGAGGTTGTGTCCCCTTGCTGTCATCACTGTCTGCCTATAAACCAGGACTTGGCACCTGCTCTTTTACCTACTCTCTCTCATCTCCAACGCTTGGATATTTGGATTGTCAAAGAATTTTTTTTAAAGCCTGAGTGGCTCCCTTAAGGAAGGCCTCAGTGTTTAATTTGCAAAATGAAACAGTCCAGTCCTGTCTTAAAGAGGCTCCAGTGCTGTGGAGAGACCGACCGACCGACCGATAACTGGCACATAAAGTGATGGAAATGGTGGGACAGGAGCACAGGCAGCACACGGCACACCTGGGAAGCAGAGCAGAGGACCAGCTGAGAAAGCCTTCAGAAACAGAACGTGCCAGCTGCGACTCAGGACACAAGAGGAACTTTTTCAGACAAGCAAATGAGCAACCTTTAGAGAAGTTATATATAAGTAAAAACAGAAAAAAATGCTGTCTGCATAGAAGAATTTGAGACAAATACAAATTAACCAATTGAATTCAGTCAACAAGTGGTAGATGACCTCTGGCATCTTTTCTTGAAGTACTAATCAGGGTTCTCTAGACACAAAACAAATAGAATGGATAGATAGATAGATAGATAGATAGATAGATAGATAGATAGATAGATAGATAGATAGATAGATAGACGAGAGAGAGAGAGAGAGAGAGAGAGAGAGAGAGAGAGAGAGAGAGAGAGAGAGAGAGAGAAGTAGGTAGGTAGGTAGGTACATAGGTACGTAGGCAGACAGACAGACAGACAGACAGACAGGAAACATGCCCCTCAGTATAGAGTCCAAACAGATGCATCTGAAAGTGTGTGCACAATAGTGCCCAGCTCCGTGTGCCCTTCAAAATACAAGTCTACTGACAAGAAATGCCTAGACACTCTGTTGGATGAGCTTCAAGGATGATGATCACCAAGACACAATGAAAGGTCAAGAGAAACTTTGCACTGTTGTGGACCTAGATATAAGAATTACACTCAGCCACATCTAGAATGACAGCACCACAGGAATCAACAACATAGGCGAGACAGAATAGTAAATCACCATAGACAGAAGTCCGATACAAGATGGAAGATCTGGACAGCAGAGAAGGCTAGGCAGAACATGCCTGACTGGAAGACCATAGAGGTTTGGGGAATACTTTTCCACCCTGAAAGACTTAAATAACCCTATACCGTTCTTGTTACCCAGCCATAATAGCCAAGGGGAACCAACACTGCTTTTAGAAAGTACTGTAGAAGGAAGCCAACATCCATACATGCTGAAGGGTCCAGAAGGCTTAGCAGGCGCATCAAGTACCAGGCTGCACTCAAAAGCCTTGGACTTCCCCCAAGGAGTCTGCGTTTGCCTGGTTTGTTGAGAAAAGAAACTATTAGGAGGCCACAGCAAGGACAGTTGGAAAGCTCAGCCAGGCCCTGAGAGGAGCCCTGGCCAGTGGAAGAGAGACTGGACACCAGAGTGCTGGACGACACAGGAAAAGGATGGGTAAGGTGATGTGTGTGTTGGAAGGGAGGGAAGGTGTCTTGTTAAATTTACGGCCAATTAACATTTGCCATAAAGCAGACTCCAGTGTTCAACAGGACTTCTCGACATTAAAGGCAGCACTTTGAACAACAGAGTGCTTTTTCTGTACTTCACAGCTGTCAGAGATCATTTAGCTCCCTATATATTTCAAAAAAGTGATGTCTATTTTAATGGGCAATCTAAACACATGGGGGGTCTGACTTAGGTGCATGGCATTGGTGCAGAGATTACCTCTGTCGGCGGCTGGAGGGAAGGCTCGGCCAATCAGGACACACACTGCACTGGGGGGTGGGGGGATGGAAGGAGGGAGGAGCCAGGACTCAGGCTGATGAGGAAGACCTGGAGGAGAAGGAAAAGGAGGGAACAAAGGAGAAGGGGACAGAGGAGAGGAGAGGGTGATATTGAGATTAAACTCTGACAAGGCCTGAAAATGCAGAATTGAAACTCAATTGCCTTTTTGATTAAAACATTGTATACTCACAGGTACGGAGGGACTACAGGAAAGAGTCCTCTCTTGTTCAAAGCACTGCTTCGGGGTTGAGAGGAGCTTGCTGAGCGCTGGAGTCACTCTGAGGACAACGCTCTTCCCTGTGGTGAAAACGTCCAGAATCCTCCTTCTAGTCATTCTCCTTTGGTACATGTGGCATCTGCTTATGCACAGCTGCCCTGGGATGCGGTGGCTTGCCAGGACCCTCCACTCTCAGAATCAGCAAGTGGTTGCAGCTAGTAAGACTAGCTCCTCACCCCTGCTCCCCCCGCCTCCCACCTCTCCCCACCCCTGCTCCCCCAGCCTCCCATCTCTCCTCACCCCTGCTCCCCCAGCCTCCCATCTCTCCCCACCCCTGCTCCCCCAGCCTCCCATCTCTCCCCACCCCTGCTCCCCCAGCCTCCCATCTCTCCCCACCCCTGGTCCCCCAGCCTCCCATCTCTCCCCACCCCTGCTCCCCCAGCCTCCCATCTCTCCCCACCCCTGTTCCCCCAGCCTCCCATCTCTCCCCACCCCTGCTCCCCCAGCCTCCCATCTCTCCTCACCCCTGCTCCCCCAGCCTCCCCAGCATCTGGTGACCACCATTCTGCTCACAACTTCTATGAATCAATTTCCTTCTTAAGACTTTTCTTTTTGATTCAAATGTAAACCTGATCATAAAGGAAGAGGTGAAACCTCACTTTTCAGACTTGAAGTAAATTTCCTAGTTGTTAAGAACCAAGCCTGGGCTCTATCTCAACACAGCTTATATTTAATTTTCAACTTATTTTGCTACAACAGATCCAAGCAGCACATATAACATGCACCAATTTTTCTGTTTTCTGAGTTCTTTCAATGGCCTCACTGTTCTCCAGGGTCAATAAAACCAGTGGTGTGATGTTCTTCCCTTTGGGTTAGGATTCTATATTAAAAATAAAAATCTAATACAGGTACTACATGATGATCACGATATTTAAGAAATGGGCTCACCCTCCTAATTAGACAAATGTTATCCTCCTAAACTGGTCTTCAGACTGCCATCTAACTTTGTCTTTGTTTGGGGTGGGGGAAGGGTCAGTAGTGGGTATTGAACCTAGGGCTTCATGTATACTAGCCATGCACTGTGCCACTGAGATACAGCCATGGGCCTTAGTTTTGTCCCCTTAAAGTAAAGAAAACTAAGCAATTTAGGAAATTTCAAGAAAAATCCTCAAATCTTATGAACCAGAAATAAGCAACATGTGTCTAAAGATATTGCTGTCAGAGAATCTCAACTAATACACAGATAGGAAAAAGAATAAAAGTGAATGGGTAGATGGATAAATAGAAAACAAGTGAGAGAGATGATTGATAGATAGATAGATAGATAGATAGATAGATAGATAGATAGATTAGATAGATAGATGAAGAGATAGAATAAATGATTTGGATAGATATGTGATTTTTAAAAATTATTTCTGGGCATGGGTATTTTGCTGTGTGTGTGCCTTGTGTCCATGGAAGCCAGAAGGCGGCTTTAGATTTCCCAGACTGGAGTTAAAGACAACTGTGGGCCTCCATGTGGGGGCTGGGAACTGAATCCAGATCCTCTGGGTGATCAGCCAGAGGCCAGGAATGTGACGCAGAGGTAACACAGTTTTCTAGTGTGCTTGGGACCCTGGGTCTAAACCCTAGACTACAAGGGAAGAAAAACAGCAGAATGCTAAAGGCCAGGGTTCAATCCTATCACTGAAGCAACAAACAAGGAAAACAAGCAGGAAATACTTTAATCTAAAAATATTTCATGGGTTGTGTCATTTGATGAAAATAAAGAAAGTTTAGATAATGCAATTGTGCATTTAACAAGAGGGATGGATAGCATCATGGCCTCAGATGCCTCAGACTTCAAAACACCAGAGATACCATTTGCAGAGAACCCCAAGGTTGACAGGAAACAGGATGGAGATCCCATGAAGGGGAGAGTGGAGGCTAGCTCTAGCTAACCTCTTCAGAAGTGACAGGGAGACAGCCAAGTCTCTCCACGTAACACTCACCCGAGAGCCAGCCTTGGTTTGTCAGTGACTTACCCCGGGGAAGGACTTCTACACATGATGGCTATGTCTCCTCATCATGCTGTGTGTTTAGACATTCTAAAGCGACTTCCAACTCAGGCTATGGAAAGCTGAGCACACCATCCCCCCCAGGTGGCTCTCCTCGGGCTCCCCCCCACCAGGTGGCTCTCTTCGGGCTCCTACCCTCTCCCCCCCCTCCTCGGGCTCCCTCCCCTGAGGGGGCTCTCCTGGTGCCTGTGTCAGTGGTGAGAGGAGCACACTTGCCCCCAGGGTTGCAGACCAGCCATGTCCTATCCTTCTCTGACAAACTGTGTTCACCTCGCTGCCATTTCCCCATGTCACTATCCTGCCTCCATTATTCCTTAGGGTGACAGGTTACAGCCTCTCTCCAGTACACTTACCAAAATGGAGAAACATACCCAGGTGTCTGCAGCTACGTGATGAAGGGGCCTCATGAAAGTTCTTGATTATCACCAGTTCTTTATCCCCAAAGAGACAGAGTTCTCAGTTTTTTTGTTTGTTTGTTTGTTTGTTTGTTTGTTTGTTTGTTTCATAGAAATGAGATCACTGGGAAGGAAACAGAAGAGTCTAGTCCTGTGGGTCTGTGAACTGTGTTAGGCCATTGTCTATGGCTAGAACAAAGTGTCTAAAGCTGTACAGATGTTGTTTATCTGATGCTTTTAGAGACCAAGAGTCCAAGATCAAGCGACCCCATGTCTGTGGCCTGACGGCAGAGGCAACAGATGAGGGAAGACTGGATGAAGACAGAGGGCTCAGGGACCGGCTCCTCTTCATTCTTTCTGCAGACTCACTCTGTGGGAGTTAACCAGGGTTCCTAGAGCTACACCCTCCCAAGAGTGGGGCCTCCGGTGACCTAATCCCCTTGTGCTAGGTCCCATTTTTGAAAGGTTCCCCCACTCCATCCCTGGCACACTCAGATCAAGTTTCCAGCACACAAACCTTGCAGGACACACTCAGACCATCGCTAAGCCATAGCTCAGGCCATGCTGTCTTTGTTGTAATAATTCCACCCTGTAATTGAGAGCACAAAATCAGGCGTAGACAATGAAGAAATAGCTGAATGTAGCTGTACTCCAGCCCAACCTTGTTTACAAACCAGAAGTAAATATTTGAGCAATAATTTAACACCAATCTTTCTTAAAATCAACAGAAAATAGAAGAGGAAGGCTAGACAGTACTCCTACAGGACCTCCATTGGTTTCTAAGCACCCACATGAGGGCTCACGACCACTTGTTAACTCCATTTTCAAGGGATCTGATACCCTCTGTCTGCCAAGATTAGCTCCACATACATGGTACTTACAAACTCACACAGCACACATACACATAAGAATAAATAAACAAATAAATAAACCTATCTTTAAAAGATATCTGCTGACTCATTCTATGCATCCAGTGATACTCTATGATACAGATTATATATAATCCTTCAACTCAGCAATAAAAAGACAATCCAATTTTTTAATGGCAAAGAAATTGCCTTTTTTTTCCTTCAAAGAAACTTTAAAAATGAGTAACAGGCACACAAAAAGATCCCCCAAATCACCCATGGTTGAGAAATGAAAATCAGAACCACAGTAAGATTCCATTTCACATCCACTGTGATGGTTAGAACATTGGGCAGAGGGCAGAAGTGGGTGACAGAATTACCAAAGTTGTGGAAAGGCCGGAATCCTATACCCTGTCAGAATGTGAAATGGAGCCACTGCTAAAATAAAAGGCTGTGGGTTCCTTCAAAATGTCAAGCACACAATAAAATGATCAGACACTGGATAGGTATGGACCCCAAAGAGTTAGTTTGGTTGCTATGATTAATCACAATCGACTTGAAGGTGAAAACATTTATTGCACTTTACACTTTACAGCCCATCCTCAAGGGAAGCCAAAGCAGGAACCTAAGCCCAGAAACTGAAACAGAGACTGTGGGGGGAGCCACTTACTGGCTTACCGGCTCTGGCTTGCCCACCTCCTGTCCTAATACAGCCCAGGCTCACCTGCTGAGGAGCCCCCTGTGGGCTGGGCCTCCTCCCTCAATTATTAATCGAGAAAATGTCTCACAGACATGCCCACAAGCCAGTCTGATGCAGGCAATTCCTCAGTTGACGATCCCTCATCCCAGGTGTTTCTAGGTTTGTGTCATGTTGACAAAAAACAGCACAAACACAAACCACAGTTATCTGCTTCTGGATATCCTGCCGGCAATTTTGGGGACTTAGATTATCTCTCAGATAGACTCTTGCCAAAGCCACTCCCTAGTCCTCTGTGCTCCAACCTCACCCCATCAGGAGAGCAGTTTGAGCATTTTCTAAAGCGCACATTTAATGTTTACAGTGGTAAGATCTCAGGCCCTGGCTGAGTTCCTCTGGGTCCAATCCCACACACCACCAATTTCAAGCCCTGTGGCTTTGAAAATGCTGTTCCTTATATGGGTTGAGTTCAGATCTTTAACAAGGTGACCAAGTTAGAATGAAGTCACCGGTATGGATGGACCCTGACCCAAAATAGCTGGTGTCTTTGCAAGAGGAGGGGCTTAAGACACAGGCACAGGGTGGCCTTGAGAACACACGTGGAGGAGGTGGTCATCTGAAATTCAAGGGGGCAGAACAGGTCTTAGAAGAACCTGGCCCAGATGACAGCCAGATCTTGGATTTCCTGGTTAGAGAACTGAAACAAAATAAATCTCCGTTGTTTAAGCCACACAGACCTGATGTGCATGGTTACAAGGACTTCAACAGATTCGTGGTCCTACTGCTTAAACTTGGTCATTTGCATTGAAAAGACAAAATTCTATCTACCTCCCAGGATTGCTGGGGGGACCCCTAACACACTGCCTGGCATGTGGACAGCTGTAGTTGGGGGGTGGTCCTGTCATAAGTTTTCCACTGGCTCCCCACTACCCAAAGAAGAAAATCCAGTCTTAGCATGGCTGTGTGA
Organism: Peromyscus maniculatus bairdii; assembly: GCF_049852395.1. NCBI lineage: Eukaryota > Metazoa > Chordata > Mammalia > Rodentia > Cricetidae > Peromyscus > Peromyscus maniculatus. The sequence continues at coordinate 141,229,367 of NC_134856.1, read as the reverse complement.
TCTGGACCCACAACTCTCAGCTCCCACTTTGAGATACTCTAACCATTCTTAACAGTTAGCTTCCTATGGCACCATGTTGTTCAAATCTTAGGTGGTCTTTTAATAAAAAAAAACAGAGTCAGATATCGGGGCTGAAAGCTGAAAGATCAGAGAAGCAGAACAGCCAGTCACTGATTCTTACCTCTATGAAATCCTCAGCCTAAAGAGAGTGAGTTCCTTTTTCCTCACGCCTTATATACCTTACTCTGCCCAGGCATCACTTTCTGGGATTAAAGGCAAGAGTGCCTCCCAAGCAAAGGCATGAGATCTCAAGTGCTGGGACTAAAGGTGTGTGCCACCATTGCCTGGCTCTGTTTCTCTCCTAGATGGGATCAATCCCATGTAGCCAGTGTGGCCTTGAACTCCAGACGGATCTCTGCCTCCTGATTGCTAGGATTAAAGGTGTGTACCACCACTGCCTGGCCTCTGTCTCTTATCTAGTGGCTGGCTCTGTCCTCTGATCCCCAGGCAGTTTATTAGGGTACACAGTCTATCACCACACTGTGCTGTCTGTCTGTCCTTCCCTTTCCCTCTAGCATTCTCTGCCCTGTTCAGACTGACCGCTCAGTCCAGGTCAGCTCAGATCTTCCACTGCCCGCTTCTGCCCACTGCTGAGACAGGTGCCCACAACCCCCTCTTTGATTCGATGGGATTACACACCCTGTGTAATGAGTGCTCCTGTCCCATCGGACTTTACCAGTGGGCTCTGGATCCCCTGAGAACTAGCACCTGATTCATTAAGTCCCCAGCACAGATCCCAGCCTAGCCCATGAACTATCTGTTGAATGAATGAATGAATGATTCTCTTTGTATCTCCCACTGTGCTTCTATTGAGGGTAGAGGGTCTTAAAGATGTTTCCCACAGTACACTCTGGAGCCTGACAAAGCATGGCAATGCATACCCAGGCCCCAGAATCACACAAGTCTACACCCAGCAGCTAACTCTGTGTGTCAAATGATCAGGTGGTAAAAACTGTGTTGTATTCAATGAGAGAAACCCTGATGTGCAAGTAGTGCATTTACAAAGTCTCAAAAAGGCAACACTTTTTAGAAAAAGAAGATGAGATGTGTTCAGCAAAACCAAGGAATTCATTATTTATAAGCATTCTCCTGGCATTTTTGGCCACCGGGCATCTCTCTCAAATAAAATGCCAAGAATGTGTCTGAGAGCAGCAAACTCCTCCCTTTGCAGGAGCCTCGCTGTGCTCATGTCCCCTCAAGCGGCTCCTCCATGCCCCACCCTTCTGCTTCCTCTGCTGCAGGAGCAGCAGCCATTTTCCCACACAAAGGCTGACCAGGCTCTTCTGGTTGTAGAGGGCATTACACACACACACACACACACACACACACACACACACACACACAAACACTGTAAACTCAGTTTCAGGAATTCTGGACTAGTGACTTCTTCACTTTAAGGTCCCATTTTGGCTTTGGCTCCAAGAACTTAAGATTACAGCAGTCCATCGCCCTGTCCCGCCCCACCCCGCCCCACCCCCATCCTCAGAAGATATGTCTCCAGAGTGAAATCCTGAAGGCCTCTTATCTATGCTTGCACCATGTTTAATGGATAGGTTAGGCATAGTTAAATATTAACAACAGGAACGATTAGTGAAGTATAATAACTGGGGCTAGAGAGATGGCTCAGTGGTTAGAGCCCATCTTGCTTTTGTAGAAGACTTGAGTCCAGTTCCCATTACCCATGTCAGGCAGCTCACTTCTCATGATCTGACACTCCCGGGACACCTGCATTCACATGTGTGTACACACATGCATGTGCACACACACATACTTCAAAGTAAAAATAACTATGAAAAGTAGAACAACTACTCCAATATACAACAAGATGTTAACAAACTTCACTATTTCTATGATGTGCAGACAACATTAAGTAAAATAAGGGTTGCCTGAAAACAAGTGCTAAGTTTTATCAATGGTAGGTTTAATAAGGAGAGGCTACTGAGTGACTAATGGGTGGGTAAGGTATGCAGTCTGGATACCTGGGATGGGGGATTATTCATACCTTGGACTGCATGGAGTAGCACAGATCAAGATTTTATATGCTGCTCAGAATAGTACATAATTTAGAATGTGTGAATTTAACCTCAGTGTTTTGGACAGTGGTTGGTGCTGGATGGAACTGCAGTAGGCGAGCCTGTGTTGAGAAGATACTGATCAGTGACCTCACTGACTAATGCTATAGTCCCTCTTCTTCCTCTAAACACAACAGGACATTGTCAGATTGTGGTATTGTATTCCCCCAAATATTGTGCATGCTAATAAACTTATCTGGGGTCAGAGACAGAGCAGCCACAAAATTAAACATAAAGGATAGGCAATGGTAGCACACGCCTTTAATCCTAGCATTCCAGAGGCAGAAATCCATGTGTTCAAGGATACAAACAGGCATGGTGACTCATCATGCCTTTAATTCCAGAAAGCAAGCCTTTAATCCCAGGGAGTGGTGGTAGAAAGCAGAAAGGTATATAAGGCATGAGGACCAGAAACTAGAAGCATTTGGCTGGCTAAGCATTTGGCTGGTTAAGCATTCAGGCTTTTGAGCAGCAATTCAGCTGAGACCTATTCTCGATAAGGACTCAGAGGCCTCCAGTCTGAGGAGACAAGACCAGCTGGGGATCCGGCGAGGTGAGGTAGCTGTGGCTTGTTCTGTCTCTCTGATCTACCAGCGTTCACCCCAATACCTGGCTCCAGGTTTGATTTTATTAATAAGAACTTCTAAGGTTCCTGCTACATCAGATGCACTCTAGCATTTATTGTAAGTGCCGAGAGCCTGAAAGTGGGCTGTAAAGAGGCCCGCCCTGAAGACACTGGCCCTGCTCATACTAGCTGTATCATCTCCTTGTGTCTCAGTCTCTTTGTCTACAAAATGGGCACAGCCAAATGATTTAACACATGTAAACAGAATGTAATTATAAAGATATTAATGGACTGTAATGTGAAGGGAGAGAAACTGTGCCTGGTACAACTGAGGTAAAAACTTGTTCAATTCACAGCTATTAATGAGTTGCTTCAAGTATCTTTTGTCAACAATATGATGAGAAGTTTCAAATATATGACATAATTAATAAAACATAGTTTCTCTTGTCATTTATAGACTATTATTTCTCTTTTTGGTAGCATAATGGTCTAAAACCATATAGCTTATGTGTACATATCACACAATGCTTCTTTACACACAAGCATACATATAAGCACATGCACACATACAAGCTATGTTTATTGTAGAAGCAAAGAGTAACAGTCTACCCAAAAATGCATTTCTTCTGTTTAAATTGTGTGATTTGAAGCTAAGCATGGTATATACCATACCTTTAATCCTAGCACTCAGGAGGTCAGAGTAATTGGTTCAAAGCTAGCTAGGCTACAATGTGAATGCCAGGGCTCAAAAAGATACCATAGTTTAAATTGCTGAAATGCTGTTCACCAAACTACTGATTCTTGCATTTTCTAGGTTTAAGAATCTGAGTCTGTAAGGCAAAGAGAAGAGCATGTTAATGATCTTAACTTCATGGGGAGTGTTAGCACTTTATGCTGAGTAAGGACTCTGACATCAGACCAAGTGGGCAAAATGCCACAGCTCCTGGTATCTGTTTCAAAGGTGACATTTGCCTGCCCCCCCCCAAAAAAATGTCACAGTAGTACACAGAAAAATAAAAATGCCTTTTGTTCTTGAAGTGTGTGATTCATGATTCAAATTTCCTGTCCCAGGCAATGCCCTGGCTCTGGGGATCTCCTTCAGGAGAATGCTAGTGGAGGTGAGGGGCCCAGATAATCTAGAGACCTGAGCCACAGAACATGGCAGGAGGTAAATAAATACCTGCTGTGCTGTGGGGCCTTAGCTTCCCAGGCAAGGGGCAGCTCACTGCAGATGTGCAACTGAGCAGAGATGCTTATTCTCGAGCTGCAGTGTGTACTACCAGGATCAACTGCAGTTTTCAGGGCCACCAGGGTCCGTGCTGCATCTGCCAGTCACAGAGATCCAGGTGAGAAATAAAACAAACCTACCAGCCACTTTCAAACGGCTGAGTTCATATTTTCAGTGAAAACACTCAGTTTGCAATGCCCACTAAATCATCTGTTGCTCCAATGTTTGCTCTTCTCAAAATATTTTTAGACTCTTGGGGCTTATGCCTTTGTGTAGTGGCTTTCATTATGACTGTTGATCAAATGAGGCATATTTATGGACCTTCAACTCCTATGACAGAAATTCTAGCATGTCCAAAAGCTAATACATGAAGCTTAGCTTTTACAATATTAAAGAAACTCCACACTATACTTTTAAAGGTTTAGGATGATACCTATGGAGATACTCAAGTCTACAATACAGGCTTACCCAGCATGCACTGGAACTAGAGAGGTGAGGTTCAAAGTGAGTCTCGGAAGCTGGATGACAAGTGTTTGTCTGAGGGATAGAAAGTCTTGCATTGTAAATTAGGGAAGGAAAAAAGTGAGGTTGCTGGGCACAGAAAAGCACGCAGCTAAGCTCTAAGTTGGGAAGGAGCTTAGCCTGGTTACAGGAAATCAGGAAACCAAGCCGAATAGAAACCTGCAAAACAGAAGGCTGCAGGTGGGACAGAACCTACCCACCCTGACTGACGCGCCGGGACTTGTCACTGTGGACTGTCTTCCTCTGGGGCTGCAGGCAACTCCCCAGAACTAAAGAGCAAAAATCCTTCATTTTATATTCTGTGATTGCAAAGTGGTTCCCATCGTTACAATTTTTACCATAATTCTGTAAGATGATTCAGTAATCAATTTGTATACATCAATATATTCCCTTTTATGAAGGATATATAAGATGATTTTCAAAGATAATATAAAGCACAATAAAAGACCACAAAACCAAATGAGATGGGAGAAATAGTAAAGAGAAAGTAAAGGTATAGATGAAAAGGAGACAGAGATAAACAGTGCTGATTACAGGCCACACAGAGCTATAAATTTACCTCCTGACAGCATGGAGAGAGATTTGGTGGTGACAGAAACTTGGTCATTTAATCTGTCATAGTCACACATATTGGTACAGCCATTAGTAGCATTAGGAATCATCCACCTCAAACCTTTTAGTTTCAGGAGGTGAAAGGTCAGCCTCTGGGACCAGCAAGTATGATCACAGAACTGGAAAGAGGAGACAGAAGCCAGGTTTCAGGACTATGGGAACTCCCTCTCCAGGGAGAAGATTAAGAATCAGAAGCATGCACACAAGATTGGGCCTGCCACCTTTTCATCCTGCGTGGATGCTGGGGGAGGGGCTCGCCAGGCCCCACCCCTCACAGAGGGACAGTGAGCAGTCAAGGACTGCTGGAGGGGGCCGTCAGACATGTGGCCTCTGCTCCAGTGCTCCAGTGAATGTCTCCACTCCTGCCCATGCTGGAAACCACAGTTAAACACGGTGTTGGGGGACAGAGATGGAAGGGCTTGCAGGGAAGGAGGGCTTCAGGGAGAGAGCAAGGAGGGTGACGGAGGGTAACGGACGTGAAAATGACCCTCCCCAAGAATTCGGTGTATGCACGTGTGAAATTACTAAAGAATAAAAATTTTAATTTTTTTTTTAATCAAAGCAAACCAATGAGTAGATATCACCTTCTGAAGGATCTAGAAGGCCCTTCAACTGGTCATATTTCTTCTGCAAAAGCTATCATGGAGATGTAAATGAAGGAGCATTCTAGGTTCCTAACTAGCTTGTCTGACTGTTGTTGCCAACAACAACCCCCAAACCAGCACACTGGACAGCAAGACGCTTATGTGTCCTTCAGCATAAAATCCACTGTCTCTCAGTGAGATCACAGCACATCCATTTTCTGGTCTTTCACACAGGAAGGTTTGGGTTTTTACTTATTCTAGGAGGTGTTGTGACCACATGTCCTCACCCTGGTGGAGAATGTGTTTCCACTGGGACTGTTAATTTACTTCTCCGGATCTCTCCATTTATAACAAAACAGTGACACAGAGGAATGACCTCCTTGTTCAAACTGACTGTTGTCAGGAAAGAAGGCAGGCAGGATGTGTGGGCATCGTCAGCCTCGGACTCAGCACTGCTAACGCAGATACACTGTCTAACCCTAGCACAGCAAGCAAGAAATGGGGCACTACACCCCTGTGATCATAAAAAAGACACAGCCTAGAACCAAGAAGGCCACAGAGACATCTGAGAGATTTGGGACGAAGTGAATCAGCGGTCATGTTACTGCACTCAAAGGTCAGCAGAGGGTTCTCATCAGCTACTATGAAGGCCGTGCTCATGCAGGGGACACAGGGCAGGAGCCAGGTCTGTGCCCGCTCCCTTCTGCAGCTGCCCCGTCTTCAAGCCCTGGCCAGGGGTTTGCTTTGCTTAGTTGATTGCTGGAGTCACTGAGGTTGAAAGTCAAATAGCCATAGCTAGAGCCATAAAAGTACCAGTCCTTGGGGCTAAGAAGATGGCACAGTCAGTAAGGCACTCAGCTTGCAAGCACAGGACCTGAGCTTCATGCCCAGAAGCCTGTGGTGGCACGTGCTTATAATCCCAGAGCTGGGCAAGTGGAGACAGGAGGGTCCCTGAGGTTCACTGGCCAGCCAGTCGAGAATAATTCGTTAGCTCCAGGCCAATGAGAAACCTCATCTTTACGAATATGGACAGTATTTCTGAGAATGACACCCAACGTTGTTCTTAGCCTCCATGTACACGTACACACAGAGAGAGAGAGAGAGAGAGAGAGAGAGAGAGAGAGAGAGAGAGAGAGAGAGAGAGAGAGAGACCTTACTTTGAGAGAAAATGTCAGCAGCAAATGCCTTCGATTCTCTTTCTATGGACTGTCATAATGTCCAAAGGCACAGAGAGTCCCCATTCTGGTACTATTTGGGGATTTTCCATTCTTTAAGAGTTTCTATAATTAGATGAGGTTTGTTTTTTTGTTTTGTTTTGTTTAGAGAAAAAAAGCTTTATACCTTTATGAAGAAGCAGTTTTAAATTTTTTAAAAAGGCGGGGCGGTGGTGACACACAGCTTTAATCCCAGCACTCGGGAGACAGAGGCAAGTTCGAGGCCAGCCTGGTCTACAGAGCGAGATCCAGTAACAGCGCAAAGCTACACAGAGAAACCCTGTCTTGAAAAAAAAAATTTTTTTTAATATTCCTGTCCCATTATTCCTCTCTCTAGAGTGCTAAATGTTTTTCTCTCATCTTATAACTCACAAGAGCACCCAGTGAAGAGAGCTCAGAGCTGCTCAGAAGACTCCAGAAGGCTGTGAGGCTGTTGATGAATGCCTGAGAGAACTTGCAGGCCCCGGAGTGGGATGGGAGCATGCACAATGCAGCAACCTTCAAGAAGAAGAGATTCCCTTGTGTACTTCATAAACTAGGTCTCTGTTTCTCCAACTACATCAGGTTTGTCAGCAAGACTACAGAGGAAGTGACGAGTTTCAGATGACCCCGTGATGCAGCATGCCTTCCATCAGTTAGTTACAGATTACACATCTGGGATTTCCAGAAGATTTGTTTGTGGGCCCCGACCTAACTGAGCTGTCCATGTGACAGGACGGAACACCACTCAACAAGCTTCCTCCTCAAGGTCCTTCCTTGACCTAAGCAAGAGTCTCATTCCAGGTCTGGCATAAGAAACTCCTGGGTTGTGGAGTCTCAGGGCTTGCTAGGCAGGTGTGACCCAGGTGCCTCTTGTATGTTTCTTCTAGAAGTGGCCCACACCGGCTGGAGATGAAATAACATCAGAAAACAGAATACGCAGATTGAACTATATCATTTTTTTAAAATCTTGTTAATGTGTCATCATATTAAAATATTAAACAAAATTGAGTGGGCATTTCTGGAGCTAAGTGAGCCACCAGATGAGAACTTATAAACTAGGAGAGTCCTGCACTTACCACCTCTCTTATTCAAGCTGCTTCTCAGGGTGACCCCATAGCGGCAAGAATTCTAGTCAAAAAGCACACAGGAAGTCACCTCTTGGCTTTGGTGGTCCTCAGTGGTTGGTAGAACCTACTATGAAAGTTTGTGTGAGCCTGGAGCATGGGAAAATCCAGCTGGGTGCACCCAAAGCCACAGATCAGTAACAGCATCACAGAGCAGCTGGCTGTCAAAAAAAAGTCAACTCCTGGGGTAGAGGGCAGGGCACAGCTGCTGCACGAGCAGCCCCAACGTGCCCTTGAGCCTAATCAAACATCTGGATTAAACTAACGGTTAGTTATCGAGAAGGAGCTAGAAGAACATGGCAAACGACACAAAAATGTGTGCTCATCAATCCGGGATCTGGGGAGTAGAAACCTGGTGGAGTCTCTGGCCCTTTGAACCTGATAATCTTATCATTTACCTGCCGCCAGCCCCTGATCATCCCTTTGTGTTCTGTCTTAAACTCATTGTCTGTGGTGGCTAATCTTGGCAGTCAGCTTGACACACTTGGGAAGAGGGAGCCACACTGAAAATTGCTTGTGTGTAGGGGCATTTTCTTCATTGTTGATGGATGAAGATGAGTCCAGCCCACTATGGGCAGTGCCAGCCTTAGGCAGGTGAGCCTATGCTGCATAAAAAAGCAGCTGAATGTGAGCTTGGGAGCAAGACAGTAAGCAGAGTCCTCCACGGGCTCTGCTTCAGTTCCTGCCTGCAGGCTCCTGCCATGCCTTCCCTTAATGACGGACCTGGGAGCACAAAAACCCTTCCCTCCCGCCAGCTGCTTTCGGTCAGTGTTTTATCACAGCTGTGAGGAGCCAGAGCAGTTTTTCTCTGCCTCTCTGTAACCAGTGATGACATTACATCACTGATTAGTCTCATCTATATAAGCTATCTTTGTTTTAAGTGTTCATCATGCATGTTAATTAAATATCACAGTGTCTCCATTTAGTAAGTGTCTGTCTCATTCAGCTCTAAAAAATCCTGTGAAGGCAAAGGCCATGACTCTGATGTCATCTGTTTTCCTGGCACATAGCAAACACTTCAGCTGGGGGCTGAGTTTCCTTTCAATTATTTCACAAAAACACTACCCCAAGATTTTCCTAAATAGTGTAATGGTCTGTCACAGATGTAGTGGGTAGCCATTCCAGCTTTGATCTGGAAGTTCCAACCCCCATTGAGGCTTCGATAGCTGTCACCCCTGCAAGGCAGGGCTGAGAGAGACACTGAAGACCCGAGATCTGGATGTGCTGGCTCTCTTGGTTCCTGGACCCTGGACACTGGAGGTAGATCGAGCAGAGTTCTCCAGAGAATACTGCTGGACTGCGCCACACCTTTGCCAGACCCTGTTACCTATCCCTTCATTTGTGAGTTACCCCACAAAATAAACCTCCCTTTTAACTACGTGGAGTTGCCTTAATAATTTCACCAATACACAGAAGTGGTTCTCATATAAGAATTGTGCTGAACTTCCCTGCTTCCTTCTGAGGGCTCCAAATCCAGTCCCTGGTATTACGTGGGCTTCTCCAGAGATATCAATCTGGTATGTGAGCATGTATGCGTGTATAAGCATTCGTGTGTGAGAGCATTGGTAAGTCTGTGCATGTGTGTATGTGTGTGTGAGTTTATATATGTATGTGTGTGAGTGTATGTGTGTAAGTGTATATATGTGTGTTTATGTGTGTGAGTGTATGAGTTTGTGTACAAGTATGTGTGTATGTGTGTTAGTGTATGCATATATGTATGCATGTATGTGTACATGCATGTGTGTTTTGAGTGTGTGTGTAAGGGGTGGAGAGAAAGATTTTAAAGAGTTGTCACATGTAACTGGTTGGAAACCCAAGGGAGAGTTTAACCTCAAGTTCAAAGCGTCCTAAAGGCAGAGTTTCTGCTTGCCCTATGGAGTCCTGTCTGTTTAATTAAGATCTTCAAGAGATTAGATAATGCTCACCCATATATCTGCTTTACTCAAAGTCCACTGGTATAAATGTTAACTGTATCTAAGAAGCATGGTCCTGGAAACATCCAGAATATTTGCACCAGAATCATCTTGGGACTAGAATTTGACACATTCTTTCCATACCCAGAAAACACTTCCCATCAGCCTCCAGCTCTTGGTGATTTCCTTCTCTGATACTGTAACAAGTACTTAGAAGCTGCGTTTGCTAAAAACCACCAGATCCTCACATGGGCCAATAAGGATGAAACTCAGATACCTCTGCTTCATTCTGTGTCTGCCTTCTTTACGAGGGGCTGCTGACTCTGTGTACCCATGCTAAACACTCAGTGAGTGCCTTCTCGACTCACTTATTCCTCCCCCTTCAAGGCTGAAGGAGCGATTTGAGTCATGTTCCTATACCCCAAGTCTATGCAGATTGCAGGAGAAAAGCCTCAGAGGGCAATCTAGTCACCTGATGAGGGAAACTACCCACAGGGGAGGGTAGCACTCTCCGGTAGAAGCAATCATGTCTTGAGAACCAGCATGCTTCCTCAAGAGTAAATTCTTCCTCAGACCACCTTCCAGAAACAGAGTAGAGACAATGACCAACCATCCCCCCACACCTTCACCAGGATTGCTGCACAGCCATCTCTCTTGCCCATATCCCAATCCTTCCTCTATGTGAAACTCATGTCAGTCCCCAAAGATGTAGGTGAGGATCATGAATCTTTTTGTAGCCACATTGATCAAACTTCCACTTTCTGCCTTTCATCACTGATTGTCCCCTTAATTGGAAAATTGGAGTTGCCAGGTTGTGGGTTCTTGGTATCATGGATAAAAGAATTTTTAAATGGACTCAGGAAGGAATGTGAGGAAATTTCATCATTGGAAGAGAGATGAAGCATGTAGGCAGGCAAGCTGCAGATCCAGTGACAACCAGAAGGGAGATAGAGAAGGAAGAAAGTTTTACCTCAATACAGCTTGAAGGACAGGTGGACACACCAGAGACCCAGGCATCCAGAGCCCTGGCTCCTTGAAGGCTTTACAAAATTGACCACTTCTCAGAGACATAAGGAACTTTGGGTGCAAAACTAGTGCTCTACCCATCAGGGCCGTCCAAGGAGGCTGTAACATTAATGTTATCTGGTTTAGCCTTGCAGTCTGCCAAGAATTCCTGAAGGTGGCCTACACTCGGGATGTGCCATGATAGGAAGCAACAAGAGCCGTCCTTGTGGGTAGCTGTGGTTGTTTGAATGAGAAATGTCTTCCACAGGCTCGCGTTTGAACACCTGGTGCCGGACTGTGCTGCGGCTGGGAAGCAATGGACCCTTTAGGAGGTGAACCTTGCTAGAGGAAGTATGTCACTGGGTGGAGGGCTTTGATAGTTTATAGTTTTTGTGGGGGACCAGCCCCCACATTAATTTACCCCAGGGACTCTTGAGGAATGAGGGATAAGAGACTTAGGTAGAAATAGAGGGGAGAGAAACAGAGACAACACAGGATAATCTCGGGTAAGCCTGGATCCTTATCCACCGGCCCAGAGCGCTATTCCAAGGGGCTATTTATAACAATGCCAAGGGGAGGGGCAAACGACCTCCCCCTTGCTAGTTACAGCCAAGTGTAGACCCTTACAAACACCTGATACTCAGGCCCGTGGTCCAGTCAACCTCTTCTGCAGTCCTGCTGGGTACAGCCACTAGGAAACCTAGTGGGCTCCAACAGGTTTTGCACCTCTCCCCCCTTCCCCTCCCCCTCTCTCTCTCCCTCCCTCCCTCTCCCCCTCTTGTATATGAATGGAAACATGACTAGCCAGCTTCCGTCTCTGGCTCCCTGCGGCCATGCCTCCCCTGCCATGATGGGTTCTCCCTCGGGAACCTGAAGCCAAAATAAACTCTTCCTTCTAAAGTTGCCTTTGGTGGTGGTGTTTTATCACAGCCACAGAAATGATACCGTGTCATTCTGTCTCCCCGTGCTGTTAGCTTTGGCCAGGGAGTGGAATAACAACAGCGTCTATTGATGTCAAGTCATCTTGTGGTTTTCTTCCCATTAGGCCAGCTGGGCACTGCCACTGGCTCCTGGTGTACCTGCAGTCAGCAAAAAGCAGCCTGTGGATCTTAGCCACCTGCTGAGACACCAGAGCTAGTTTATTTTAATATAGCGTGGAAAACCAGCACTGGGAATTGGTTATAGGTTATTAGTTTGAATCTGTTTCCTCTTTGACATGTTTCATTTCTACCTACCAGAATATTTTTGGCCATTGATCATACCATGTGCCCCAGGAATCTGCCTTGATTCTCGTTTGTTTACTTTTGTTTTTCTGTGCTGGGCAAGCACTCTGGCTGAATTCAGTCTTTGAGGAACCCAGCAGATGCATCTGTCTGTCTCACATGACTCTGAGGAACCCAGATGGCTACAGAAGACCCCCGAATTCCTTTCTCCCTCTAGCCATCATCCCCATCACATGGATTGCGGCAAGAAGCTGAGCCTGTTGTGGATGCTGGAGAAAGGACTTTTGCCTAAAACTCTAGTTAAAATACCTTCCACCTCTCTACAGGAGCCAGTTCCACTCCAGTCAGGATCGCCTCTTTCTCTGTCTGACTCTGATTCTCCCCCTCTTCCCATCCTGCAGGACCCTTCTCTAACTCCCCATACTTCTGTCCTTTTTGCCCAGGAGCCAAAAAACAAACAAACAAACAAAAAATCCAAAAATATAGATGGTTGGAGTTGCAAGGAATCTCAGCATAAATTAAGTAAATGCAACCCCTTTGTTTACACTCGATGATGCAGCAGAAGGCAGAAGCTCAAGCTCCTGGAGAGCCTGGGGTTAAACTCAGCCTCCAACTAGGCTGTGGTTGGTGAGGACCCCAGCAGAGTGACCACACACGTGGAGCACAGTGGCATATATTAAGAAAATACTAGAACCCCTTGATTTTAATCTTCATACCATTCTACATTTTCTATGTCTAAACATATTTTAATGCACAGTATACATTGGTACAGTAGAGCACATATGTAATTTATAAATAAATGTAATGTGGCAATATATATGTAAGCATTTACCTCTATGTATGTACCACATTGTACTTATGTATGTATGTACCACAATAATTATGTGTATATAAATTATTTTACAGATGGGGTTGTACCACACTCTCTCAAACACACACACACACACAGACACACACACACACACACACACACACACACACACACACACACACACACCACTGCCTGTAGGCTGCCAAACCAATTAATATCCGTCTAGAATCCTCAAACTTTCTGGCCCACTGTTAGCCGAGGAAGTGTTGAGTCATCTTCAAGGAGCACCCCTCCTTTGCACACTTTGAAATGCTTGCTTTTGAAAGCCATTCCAAAAACTCCGTGGCTTCAGGTGATCTCAATCTGTTCAGATTCCTGAGCACACTTAAAAGCACTAGCTCCATTTAGAGAGTTTGTTCCCTAGAACTGCAGGGAGTGGGGGGTGGCTCAGGAGTGGGGCCTCTATTCGCTGGGACACCTGGGAAATATTTCCCTGTAAGCTCACTGATGATGTGTTTCTTTCTAACTTTCTGCAAATGAAGCCAGACCTAGTTGAAAAGCAAGCGTTTGCACATGGGGAAAGAAGCCACCATTAGGGTGGGCAGGCGTCAGGCAGCCCATGCTGGCAGGGGCTCGGCCAAATGCTTATGTCCTTGCTAGCTCCAGAGACGGGGTCATACCAAGCTCTCATCACCCCATGCCAGGTCCAAAAGGGCAAAATGAAGTCTGAGAAAAAGGGTTCAAGTCTGGTTGCTCATCCTGAGTAATAGACATGGGAGAGAGATGCCTGCTGAAGTGGATGCCTGTATTAATTACAAGGACTGTGCAATTAACTCTTTCAAAGAAAAAAAAAATTAAACAATCTATTCTGGCTGCTTGATCCTGGGGCTAGGGTCAGATTTAGGTTCCTAGTGGTACTGAGAGAGAATCATATTTTTTTTAAATAGGCAATCTCTTTAGAAAATGACTGTCAGTCTTGGTAGACCTCAAGGGAAAAATATCAGCTGTGTCTCCTAAAGGGTGAACAAGGATTTCCAAAGGATTACTTAATCTTTCCATACAAGTTGGAAAAAAAAAAAAAAAAAAGACCCCAAACTAGTCATCATCTAACATTCTGTGGAATACTTCTATAAGTATGTCTTTGGGAGAAAATTATTTCTCTTCAGTCATTTATTCCTCGTATCTAGCTCTGGCCCAGCAATTCAGGCAAGTCAGTCTGAGTAGAGTTAATCATGTTTGCAAAGCTCTGTTCCCCAGAGATGGCTGGGCAACTGCAGATGTCCACACCTGTTGACCACATTACAAGCCCAGCCTCACTCAGCCCAGGAAGTTACAATCGTTCCTGTTTCCTTCCTGCAGTCAGACACATGCCAAGCAGCAGCAGCATACAACACTCATCACAACTAGAGTTACAGTCTGCACTGATCGCCATCCCTGGACTCAACCCTGCCTGCCTGCCAGACACAGGAGAAGGACCTTAGGGCATGGGGCAGCCCAAACACTCCCCCCAAGGGAAGCGAGTCTTTGTTCTCATGAAGCTCTTGGACTTTGAGACAAAAGAGAAAGATCTGAATGCATGTTATCATCCAACAAGACTTTGGGTGCTGCTTGTAGAAAGCTACTCAAGGGGATTGAGGAAGATGGGGTTTTTTCTTCTCGAAATTAAAACTAAGCAATAGTTGAGCCTAAAAAGCATATTTGGAACAAAGCAAAGACTGTGTTTTGTTTATGAAGTCTCTAAGAATCTAAAATCCAAGGTAAATGTGCTCAGAACCATCAGTTATGAGGACATTGGCCTCTAACCAAGATCTGGGCATCAGGGACAGAGATAAGAAATCCAAATTAAAGCACACTGGCAGTCAGTGGGCAGAGCCACGGATTTAGAGGGAGTCTCTGCCCTGAGTATGATGGGAAAAGGAGTTTGGAAGAACCACACTAATTAATGAACTAAGATTTGAATTCCTGAGCCATGAAACGAGAAATCGGATTTGGCTGATGAAATCCTTACTCATTGGGAGGGAAGGTAGTTTATTTTCCTTTTTCAAATATGTGATGCTTGGCTGGCCAGTTAACTCAGCTGTGTGAGCTTGAAATCTCATTATGCAAGCCCAGGGTTAGAAACCCACACAGTCTGGTTACTAATAAACCTCACAGTAGGGCCACTGTCACTCACCTGAAGATTTGTCTATTCTCTCTAAACAATATCTGTTTAGAATATGACCATTTTGAGCAAGATAAAAATGATAATAAGTTTAGGGCCTACCAATAAACATATTGGAAGCAATTAAGATGTCCCTGTGACCCTGGGCAGGTTTCCTGTGAGTCCAGGTATTCTGTTTTCAAAGTGCAGCTGATGCTAGTACTACTGATTAGCCAGGGACGCTACAAAGAGTTACTACAGAGAAAACTCTTAGAGGGTGGTAAGGATAACGTTCAGTGTTAGCTACAGCCATTGCTTCAGTCAGGATGGACGCGGAGACCCATAGACTAATGGCTTGGTCCCCAGCTTACCGCTATTGGGGGGTAGTAGAAAACTTCAGACATGGGACCTAATGGGAGCTTTGGGCCACCGGAGCATGTCCTTAAAGGAATACCATCCCTCTTCTTCTCTCTCTCTCTCCTCTCTTCCCACTCCTCTCCTGTCTTCTTTCCTCCCTCTCCTTCCCTCTCCCCTCCTCTCCTCCTCCCTTCCCCCATTACAGCCCCACGAGATAAATGGTTTGCCTCTGCCAGTCAGTCATGGACAGATGTTTCTGGAACAATGAGCCACATAAGCCTTCCTTCTTCGTAAACTGATTGCTTCAACTATTTCTTACAGTAACAGAGAGCTAGCCCACTGTAACACTACTATTTTCTTACAAAATGTGGTGGTAGAATGAAAATAGTTCCAATAGGTTCGTGTATCTGAACGCGTAGTCCCCAGTTGGTGCTATTTTTAGTTTCTCTGTTTCCTGCTTGGGGCTGGAGATGTGAGCTCTCACTGGTCTTGCCAACATGACTGTCACATGCTGCCTTGACTCCCTACCATGATGGACTCAACTCTCTGGAACCAAAAGCCCAAATAAACCCTTCCCTCCATAAGTGTCTTGGTCCTGGTGTTTTATCGCAACATTAAAAATGCAAGCTAACAGAAATACGGGCAGTGAGTCGATAGGATTGTATTCTTTTTTTTTTTTTTTTTTTTTTTTTTGGTTTTTCGAGACAGGGTTTCTCTGTGTAGCTTTGCGCCTTTCCTGGAACTCACTTGGTAGCCCAGGCTGGCCTCGAACTCACAGAGATCCGCCTGCCTCTGCCTCCCGAGTGCTGGGATTAAAGGCGTGCGCCACCACCGCCCGGCGCGGATTGTATTCTTTTGTAAAAGCAGCAAGGAACTTGACACTGAAAGCAGTAGTCACATGGCCAGAGGGAAAAATTTCCTGGAAGTCTAGGCAAAAAGTGTGAAAGTTAAGAGTCTCCGAGTAGGCGGTAAGTGTGGACTTCCTTGCCCAATGCTGAGACGCGCAGGGTGATTTGAAGCTGTACAGTGGCCCTTTCGGCTTCTCTCCAGGCAGAGACAGGTGGTAAGAACACTGCAAGGGAGCCTGAGCCCTCTTCCGTCTCATCCTCCTAGGAAATGCCTTTTCACTAAGTCTAGCTGGAAACACTTCCCATGTGGTCACAGGAGTGCATGTAGAAGAACAAACTCCAACAGTCCCAAAATACAAATGTGTGCAGACAAGTTGCAGTCTCCTCTGAAATCTGCAAGGAGGTGTTGCTCAGGGCGGGGGTTGTGGGGCAGTGGTTGAGTTATTGTAACGGGGCAGAAGCTAAGTCAACTTCCTCGGTGACAATAAAAGCATGCTAAACAAAAGATCATCGCCTGGTGGGAAAGGAAAGGATGTCTTTGCTGTCAATCACCACTCTCTCAGGGAAAAACCTCCTACAGGCAGGGAGCAGCTTCCCCAAATCTGATTATGAGCCCTGTGGGCTTTGACATTGTGGCAGCTTATGAAAAAGTAACCACAGAGTCCTCTGTGGGTGTGGAACAGGGCTCAGGGAGGGAACCAGCTCAAGCCCAGGCCCTCCGGGTCCATTGCCAAATACAGATACTTCTGTCAGCACAGAACCACTTGAACTTTAAAAAAAGTACTTTTTGTTGTTTTATTTTCCTTGTGTAGATATTTGTGGTTAATACAAAACGAGATCCATCCTAAAATTACAAAGATTCTAAACCCAATATAAAGCAATTCAAGCATATAATCTACAACACAAAGAAAACGTAAAGCCTTGGAACTTTTTTTTTTTTTTCATTCATAAATTTCCACAAGGACTGGCCAACTGAGACAGCCAAGAGGGTCCTCGGGAGCGGGTGGTACTCCGTCTTCTTACCAATGATACTGCAGCTTCTCAACAGAAAGCTCCAGGTACTCATTCATCCATCTGAAATAGCATGGAGGCTGAGGCCAAACTGAAAAGTGCTCTAAACAAAACCATTGATAAAGCAGTTCTTTAGACAAGCCCAGAGTGAAAACCGAACATTAGGTGCAAACACTGCTCATTAAACAGCAGGACCCATAAGAAACCCCTGCTGGACTTCCTAAAACATATGGGGTCCCACACCTAGAGCTACTGAACTCAAGCCTCAAGAATTTTTTTTATTTTTATTTATTTATTATTATTATTTTATTTATTTATTTATTTATTTATTTATTTTGGTTTTTCGAGACAGGGTTTCTCTGTGTAGCTTTGCACCTTTCCTGGAACTCGCTTTGTAGACCAGACTGGACTCGAACTCGCAGAGATCTGCCTGCCTCTGCCTCCCGAGTGCTGGGATTAAAGGCGTGCGCCACCACCACCCAGTGAGAATTATTTTCTGATGATGCTCCAGCTACCTCAGATCCTAGACCAGGGTCCACATTGCAGAACTGCTGAGATGGTTTAAGGCCACTGTAGGAAGTTCACAGCGGCTTCCAAAGGTATGTCTAAGCCCCATCTTGGGAACCAAAGGATGCCAGTTCACATGGTGTCGTAGTTAGCTTTAAGATTGCTGTGACCATATGCCAGGCAGAAGCAACTTAGGAAAGTTTACTTTGCAGTGATTTCGGGAACAGAATGCATCAAAGGAAGGCGTGGGGAAACAGCTGTCTGTGGTGGTCTCCTGTGCTGGCCAACCAGGACGTAGAAGCTCAGAGCAGAACCTGTGGTGACTGTCACCTTCAAAGCCTGCCCCAGCAGCCGCTTCTGATAGTTCCACCACAGGACCCCACCTCCCAAACACCTCCAGCGGGGCACCAACTGCTCCAGCATCTATGCTGGAGGCATTGCACAAGTATGGTGACATTCCCTCAAATGACCTTCAATTAAAGGTGTGGGGTGACTTTGCCCTGCTGTGGACTGGGTTTTTATCCTGCCTAAATTCCTATGTTGATGTTTTACTCTCCTGTTGCTAAAATATTTAGAGGTGAAGCCTTCAGAAAGCAGTGAGACTGAGCAGAAGTCATGTAGATTGGGACCCCTTAGCTCTTCGTATCTCCCACCCACCCACCCCACCCCCACACCCGGCTTCACCTGTTTGCTCACTCTGCCATGGGAGGACATAGGAAAAAAGCAAACAGACATAAGACAGGAAAACTTATGAGGGGCCTCACGAGAGCTTAACCATGCTGGCAACCTGGACTTGGATTTCCCATCCTCCAGAATGAAGACAAACAAATGTGTTATTTAAGCCATTTGGTCTGAGGTGGTTTGTCTCAGCAACTTAGGGAGCTAAAACAGGACCTAAAGCCAAAGAAAGCATCCCTGTGAGAGAAAGGTAACAGAAAGTTAGACCTATGAAAAGGGAAGAAGACGTGTAACCATGAAAACAGAGTCGGGGTAAGGAAACTTCAAGCCCAGGGAAGGTGTGACCAAAAAAGGCTAGGAACCAACTCTCCCTGGAGCATCCATGGGGAGCAGGCCCTCCAGACCCCTTTGATTTGAACCCAGAGAAACTGATCTTGGACCTTCTGACCTCTCAAAGCCTCCAAATATCTCATCGTTGGAAGAGTAGAGCTTTAACAGGAATTTTGACAGACATAAACATCCATAGAAAACTAACACACAGTCTTAGAGTTAAGAGACTAAAATATACAAAACAAACTACTGTTGGTAAGGGAACGCAGCCACTGCAGCCACCGCGGCCACCGCAGCCACCGCAGCAAGCAGCCACTGCAGCCACCGCAGCCACCGCGGCAAGCAGCCACTGCAGCCACCGCAGCCACCGCGGCAAGCAGCCACTGCAGCCACCGCGGCCACCGCAGCCACCGCGGCAAGCAGCCACTGCAGCCACCGCAGCCACCGCGGCAAGCAGCCACTGCAGCCACCGCGGCCACCGCAGCCACCGCAGCAAGCAGCCACTGCAGCCACCGCAGCCACCGCGGCAAGCAGCCACTGCAGCCACCGCAGCCACCGCAGCAAGCAGCCCGTGGCACACCAGCCACTGCCACTTTCCACGAGTTTTACCTCTGTGTCCAACGACGCTGAGCCACACAAATCCAAACGCTTTCGAACAACCAATTGCAGAAGGTTGTCCACTTCCGGTCAGCTTTTCTCCAGTCGCCCACGTCCACATCTCCCAAGCCAGAACATTTCCCTCCTTTTCATTATGAACCACTCTTACTCCTTCACCTGCCTTTGAGCCTCTGCCAACTAAGCCATCATGTGCTCCCTGTGGCGAGCTCTTAATAAAGGACTCCAGTTTCTCCTCTTATACTCATTTCCCCCTCAAGGTTTTTGGACTGACAACAAATGTGTACATGTATTTCCTATAGTAACAAATGCTATAGTCCTCTTCCTATAGTCCAAAGTTCTTTGCTCATAGAAGACAATAATTATTTTAAGGTGAACTTATTTAGTACAACCTCCCACCTTACATATGAAGAAATTAAGACCTGAGAGACTTCTTTGCTACAGATTATGTTTAAGGGCAAGATTAGGTCACAGATGTCCAAACCTCTCCCCAGACCTCCCACCAGCCTGGCCCACTTCTGGTTCCAGAGAACAGTCTATAGAGAACTAATGAGGTGAACTTCTAAGACTAGACTAGACTATAAAAACCCTCTGCATGTGGACGATATAAGTGCGCTCTCTCTCTCTCTCTCTCTCTCTCTCTCTCTCTCTCTCTCTCTCTCTCTCTCTCGATCCACTTCAGTAAAGGAGGAAGCCATGATGTAAGCAGGCTTATGGAAAAGCCCATGAGGTGAAGTTCAGAAGTGATCTTGGAAGATGATTCTTCAGTCCAACTCAAATCCTCAGGACCCTGCAGCCCTACCTGATAGCTTGACTCAACCTCGTGAGGGACCTGGAGCCAGAAGCCTCCAGCTACACTGTTATTCTCAACTCTTAGAAGCAATGAGACACTGCGTATTTATTGTTTCAACCCTTTAAATTTGGAGACAGCTTGTTATACAGTGAGAGAACACTAATACATGGACATTTAGGCTGTGGTGGTCCTTTGCAAAGAGTGCTTCTGGCCGAAAGCACATAGAAGTATTTTGGTAGACAATAGAATGTGTATCCCAACTCAGTTCAACAAATATTCATATGCAGAAATCACAGAAGGTGGAAAGTTAAAGCAAACCTTTTGTTTTCAGTGAGCTTCCTCTCACCGTACAGTAGCAGAATTGTCCTGCCGCCTTCAGTACGTCATCCTAAACTCCACAGCCTCATCAGCAGAGCTAAAGGTTACACAGTCATTGGTGATAAGAATTCAACAGGGTTCTACTTTGGCAAAGCATCCATGCCAGCAGGGTACCATCTGCTGGTGACCATTCACACCCACCCGGTACCTTCTGCTGGTGACCTAGTTGTCTTTACCATGGTTCTATTTTCAAAATGCCCTGCAATAAATGTATGTCAAGTAAAAAGCAAAACAAAAGAACACGAAGTCTTTCTGAAAGACCACACATCAATCCATTAAGAAAAGTGAGTAGCTGCGGCTGAACATTGATGATCTGTTTGCGCCCCTCGCTGCCACAGCATGGTTCAGCAGTGCCGCCCCAAATATTTCCCACAGGAAGTGAGGCAACTCTCTCAGAGGGTCGTGTCCCAGAAGGAAAAGAGTAAAAGCTGAGCATCTGATGGGGGTTTATTTTGAGGTCTTCCTGGAACTGGGACTTTGTGTCTTGTTTCTACAGTTCAGAACTGCGAATAGAAAGTGCTGTGGGCCTTGATGTTCTGAGCGCTCACAGCTGCTCAGTGCTGGCTCCTGTACGTGCTATAGAAGCGGGATCTAGGTAAACTCAGGAATCTAGGTGGCATGCGGCCTCATCACTTTTATTGGATGTTGAATTATAACTTCAGGCTTGATTAAAAGCAAGGACCAGTCTAAGAACTCTCCCATCCTTTGCAATCTTCAGGAGGCTCCAGCACACTCACAGTCCCTCCTCTTCCTTCCATCTGTCAGGTACAGCCCTACCCCCACTAAAAACTGTCCATGTTGCTACAACCCAGGGCAAATCTCCCAACACCACACCTAACAGCCCCTGCCCCAGTCCATTCCTCCACAGGTGACATCCCTTCTAAACACCCCCAGTCACCTCACCTCTGAGTCCATGCAGCTGCTATGGCCTTGTGCTATTTGGATAATAGACACCAAAGCTTGTAGCCTTGTCCCCAGTGAAGGGGCTCCTAGATTACAAGCCAAACTGGAAAAGGAGGAGGGGGATCTTGTTTGGGGGAAGAGATCCATGGAAGAAGTGATATTAGAGTGAGATGCTGGCTGAATAGCTAAAGGTGTGGACTCGGGGATTTCTAGGCAGAGGGAACCACACAAAGATTTCGAGTCTGAGAACATGCTCAGTGTACTGGAGCTTACAAGACACCCCACAAGCCATGCAGTTGGGACCAGGAAAGGGAGGCGTTCACTCTGCTGATACCAGGTGGGGACACTGGGCTTTGAAGACCAACAGGACAGTGCTCAGTCACAAACTGACCACACAACATTTAGACTTAATAGTTTGCCAGAGTCTCTGGTTTTTTTAATCTATCTCTAAAATGCAATCCAAAATACCAACTATGTAGTATTATTCTCAAGATTATAAAATTGCAATTTATCGTCAGACTGAACACCTGCCCCTATGCAAGTTTGAAAATTAGTTTCCTTCTGGTTTCCATCTCTTGATTCAACCAATAATAATCCATTCGGTAACCATGGCTCTATGAATTTACGCATCGCTTACACAGTAACAAGTGAAAGTAAGTAAGTCAAAGGGACTGAAGGGACAGCTCGGTGACTTAGAGCAGGTGTCTTGTTCTGGACAGCCAGTAATTGCACAGGGAAGGAGACTTCTGGGGGCCTTCTGAAGCTCTCATGGCTCAGCCAAGATGTTCGACCTTCTGACATCCACGGGCAGGACCTGACACGCCAGTGACTCCCCATGGTGGAGCAGTGAGGGTGAGCAAGCCTCTGCACTGCAGGCCTGAGCCCCCCAGCAGTACCAGTGTATTTTTGGTTTCTTGGTTTGTTTTTGTTTTGTTTTCCTTTTCTACCTTGCAGACCTTTCCAGAGGGTGGTATCCACGAAGCCATGGGCACCCTTTGTAAAAACAAAGTTGTTCTCATCTGCCTCAAACACAGAAAGAGTCAGAGAGGTAGGGCCTTGGTACCAAGTGCACCTGGAGCCTTTCATCTCGTACATCCACCCCCGCAACCGCCATAGGCCCCCGTCTGTGTTCGTTATAAAGAGGAACAAGATCCTGAAACTTCAGTGGGTGCCCTCCAAGCTCAAATCCATGCCTTTCACGTTACATCAGACATTTCTCAACCATATTCACCCTAGAGGGGACCCCAGGGCTGAATTAACTGTTGCCCGTAATTTCCCAGTGTCTCCATCACCACCACATCAGTGATGAGCAGTCTGACCTGGCAGGTCGCTGTTTTCCTATGGACTATCCCAGTGTCTCCCCAATGTTTCTCAGTACCACCTGGCCCCATGGTCCCACAGACGCTTATAAAATAATCACTCCAAGGCTTACATTAATTGCAAACTGTATGGCCTATGGCTTCAGCTTCTAGCTAGCTAAGTCTTTCAACTTAAATTAATCCACTCCTATTAATCTTTATGCTGTCTTGTGGCTGTGGTGTTACCGGTCGGCTGGCATCTTGTTGCTCCTTCGGTGGTGGCTGGCATCTCCCTTGACTCCACCCTTCCTCTCTCTGTGTCTCTGCTTGGATTTCCCACCTGGCTGTAAGCTTCCTTGCCATAGGCCAAAACAGCTTTATTTATTGTCCAATGGGAGCCACACTTTTCACAGCATACAGGAAGACATCCCACAGCACCCAGGTCAGTGATCAGCAGTCTGACCTGGCAGGTCACTTTTTTCCTGTAGGCCACATTTATGGATTTTATCAAATGACCTCTAAGGGACCTTCTTGTCTTGAGGGTCCGAACATTAGAAACTACCATCTGCTTTCTCAGTGATGAAAGAGGCCATTCACCTGCACCAGCTAGGCTCCCCTGTCATTCCTTGGCCTCTGACCTGTGAAGGACTCTGAGGGATACAAGGAGATGAAAATCCATGTCTAAGAAATGGGACCAACTCAGGTATTAGGCCTTGGATTTGCACTGTTGTTGGGTTCTCCGTGAATTATAGACATTTGTTTTAAAAGCTATTGGAATCCACACTATAATCTATAGAAGATAAGTACCCAAAGAATACACGAAGACAAAGTTATGAGTATAGTTTGAAGACCTTTTATAGTGAGTGTGCAAATATGCACATGGGTGTGTGTGCCTGAGTTTGGAGGGCAGAAAACAACCTAGAATGTTGTTTTGATACAGGATCTTTCTCTGGCCTGGG
The DNA here is from genome assembly GCF_049852395.1 of Peromyscus maniculatus bairdii. NCBI lineage: Eukaryota > Metazoa > Chordata > Mammalia > Rodentia > Cricetidae > Peromyscus > Peromyscus maniculatus. The sequence goes on along the minus strand of NC_134856.1, from coordinate 141,205,635 downwards.
TCTTACTGATTAGGCTAGGCTGTCTGTCAGTGAGCCCCAGGGACCCACATATCTGTGCTTCCTCAATGCTGGGGTTGATTTCAAACTCATGCCATTACACTTCACTTTTTACATGGGTACTAGAGACTAGATGCAGGTCTCCAAGCTTACAAGGCAAGCCCTTCATTAAACTGAACTATTCTATTTACTGTATTTCCCAAGCCCTTGAAAATCTTGGTCAGTTTTTATTTGTGGTTCTAGAGTCTATGAACTTGGTGACAGTTTTAAGCAATGTTTGTTTGTGGCTGTAAAGCCACAAGAGGATGAGGGCGACACACAAAACCCAACTTCTCTAAGCGACTTTCTGGTCAGAAGTTGAAGCAAAGTCAACATCCTTCCTATATCTACTACACACCACTCGACTGGAGATTTGACATTATTTCCCACTCTCCTGATTTCTCAGACTGTCAAATAAACAGCTTAGAGGTGACCCCAACTGGTCTGCTAGACCTAGAATAAGAGCTGAGTGCAAACTGAAGGCCTGCCAGGAGTCTAGCAATCTGAAGATCTTCTCCAGGTCTACACAGGGCTTTTGCTTACAAACAGGTTAGAAAAACAAAGCTCAGAGAGGAAAGAGCCACTTTTTCTTTAAGTTAGCCTAAACCTGCAAGTAGGAGGAAAGGCAAGGCCTCAGGAGTCAGAGCGCTGGAGGCCGATGGGCACCAATGGCCCCCAGCTGTGCTGGGATCCAAAGCTTGAGACCATTCCTAGCTCCCTTCAGCATCAGCTCTGGCCTCAGGCTTCTTGCTCAGGCTGTTGGCGAGGTCTTTCCTGGGTGCCTCTGTCCCTCCCTACTCTCCCACACTTCCTTTGGAACAGATAGACAAACCCTTCTCTGCGTCATTATCTTCTCGTTCACTCATTCATTCCTTTGGCTGACATTCAGTGGACCAGTGCAGTGTGCCATCATCTCAAGGCCACGCGTTTTTAAAACAGAAACTGCCCCGTCCTCCCAGAGCTCAGAAGGCTTGAAAACTCAGGAGTAAGCAAGCCATTGGTCATTACTGGAATAAATGCAGAGATGTATGTTCAAATGTGCAGCTTTGGAAAACTGCAAGAGGGTCCGTGACCCAGCCGTGAAAGGTTTGGACAAGCAGCTGCGTTGCCCAGGTCCTTTACCAGCAACCTCCTTGTCCATGCCCGCCTCTCCCACCCCTAGCCAGTAGCTCACAGTAGCAGCTGAATACAGGAAGTTACCAGAACTCTATGCACAGCCCTCCTTCAACCAGAATGAGGAAAGGGCTCTGGTTAGAGGCTTCCGAAACATGTAACAACCTGTGGAGTCTGCTTCTCAAGGAAGGGGCTCTGTGTTCCCAACATTTTAAGGAAAGGCCCTAGGGGAAAAGTTTGTGTAGTCAGCAAACCCATTTCTGATGGTTTAATCTTTGGAGTAGGGGTTGAGGGGGTGGAGCAAGGATGGGGTGTGGAGTAGGGGTGAGGGTGGAGTAGGGGTGAGGGTGGAGTAAGGATGGGGTGTGAGTAGGGATGAGGGTGGAGTAGGGGTGAGGGTGGAGTAAGGATGGGGTGTGGAGTAGGGTGAGGGTGGAGTAGGGGTGAGGGTGGAGTAGGGGTGAGGGTGGAGTAAGGATGGGGTGTGGAGTAGGGTGAGGGTGGAGTAGGGGTGAGGGTGGAGTAGGGGTGAGGGTGGAGTAGGGGTGAGGGTGGAGTAAGGATGGGGTGTGGAGTAGGGGTGAGGGTGGAGTGAGCTGGGGTGTGGAGTGGGCTAGGGTGTGGAGTAGGGGTGAGGGTGGAGTGGGCTGAGGGTGGCGTGGGCTCCTTGGTGCTGTCAGAGGGAAGGGACTGAAGATGAGGGAGATTACAGATTTCCAGACAGAAGAGCATCCGTCAGAAAGAATGGAAAGAAAACAAGATCCTGTTAAAAGTATTTTGCAAGAGGGAGAGGTCAGGGAGGGTTAGTGAAGGTTGGAAAAAGGAATTAAGACAGAAGTTCAATGTCCAAAGCCAGTATAGAGAAGCTAGGTTCTCTCTCTCTCTCTCTCTCTCTCTCTCTCTCTCTCTCTCTCTCTCTCTCTCTCTCTCTCTCTCTCTCCCTCCCTCCCTCCCTCCCTCCCTCCCTCCCTCCCTCCCTCTCTCTCTCTCTCTCTCTCTCTCTCTCTCCCTTCTTCCCTCCTTCCCTCCCTTCCTCCCTCCACCCCCCTCCATCTTCTGTTTCCCTGTCTTGCTATGACAACTCAACATGATAGCAACTGGAAAGAATGGAAGAGATCAGCCATCTCCTTTCGGCTCTAGGTCCTGCTTGATCCAGAAACTGAGCTGAAAAGGACTTCTTCACATAGCTTCCCTGTTGGGGTCATTTGAGTTCACCCACTCTACATTTATTCACATATATATGTCCCTTTCCCAAAACTGTCTCTGGAGAGGGCACAGAGAGCTCTCAGGCTGATTCCAGGTGAGGTCGTTGCAAAGACAGAAAAGGAGACACATTAGTCCACCTGTAGCAATGCTGTCAGTAAAGCAAAAGCTTGAGACCAGTGTAGAATTGAGGCAAAAACACTCACTGTACAAACAGGACTGTGTTAGATTCCTCCTGATGTCACAGCAAATTGCCCCAGATTGCATGAGTTCATTTCCTTACGATCCTGAAAGCCAGAAGTCCGCAGTGTGCAGAAATGAAGGTGCTAGTGGGATAGTAATACTTCTGGGATCCCGAGGGAGAACCCTTCCTTGTCTTTTCCTGTCTCTGGAAACACTATATATATATATATATATATATATATATATATATATATATATATATATATATATATATATATACATACATACATATATATACACCCCTTGGCTTGTGGGCCAATATCGTTCTGGTCTGTGGTTCTGTGGCCACATTTCCCTTTCATTCTCTGTCTCTCCTATAGGAACATTTGGATAAATCAAACCATTTCTCCATCTCAAGTTTCTTGGTTCAATTGCATGTGCAAAATCCCCTTTATCAGGATTCTGTTAATTGGTGCATTAAGTGGGGGGCATTCTTCAGCCTACCAGAGAATATACATAACCATTTCAGAGGGAAATGAAAGCCTTTGGAGCCCATGGCGTAACGCTGAGACACGACAAAAAGGAAGTGATCCTCGTATTGCTTCCCACTTCTCTGACAGAGTGATTGATCCCTGGCCCAGGAACTCAGGATGCATGCCTCCCTCCCAAGCCCCCATAGGCTAACATATCATTATTTTTCCATGGTTTCCCCTGGACCCTTTTGTTTTAGTAATTAATCACTCCGCAGATATTCACTGAGCACCTCCCTTATAGAAACCATGTTACCGGCGACCAGGACACTTGGGGGAACAAATTGCTCAGCTGCTCCCACCCTCAAAGAGAAGAGGCAGCTTAAACAGCAAAGGGGGGAACAGTGCACGATACTGGAAACCGATCAAGTGCTGTAAGGGAAAATGAATCCGGAAAGGTAATTAGAGAGTGCCAAGTGGAGGTCTGTGGCAATGCCAGACGTGGTGATTCAGACAGGCTTCCTTTACCAAGCACTGGGAGGCTGGAGGAAACAGTCTCCCAGACTTTTGCAAAATCCTAAAGTCATTGACTGACCCAGAGAGCACATGTGCTACCTCAGTGCCAGGGGCTGGGCAAGGGAGAGGTTATGGATGGCAGGCCGGGTCAGTCACAGACCAAGCTGGCAAAAGGCTTTTGCCCACGAGACTCCGAGGGACCATGCGTTCAGGACAGCGGGGTCACTTCAGCCAATAACAAGCTGCAGTCGGTCAGTTCTGAAGGAGAGAGCCTGAGCTGAGGTTTCCCACCAGCAAGGAAATGAAACTTGATTTTCTCTCCCCACCTTCATGGAGGACTTCGCTTTCCTCCCTGCACCAGGACGGAGACCTAAGCTGTCAGTCGTGACGCTGTGACGCCGACTCCGCCATGTGGAAGCCTAGGTGAGCTGCTCACTGGCTCCTCACCCCCAGGCCACGGTGGAGACTGTCGCAGCTCCTCTGTTCACCTGCTGGGCCCACCCCGCACTACCTGTGGCAATGAAAGTCCTCCATCCCCAGAGATCTGCCTTTCAATACCTGCCCTGTACACAAGCCTCAGCTGACATGTGAAGAGAAAGCAAGAAAAGGGCGAGGGGGGGGGCGGTGCGACTGTCTGGGGTGTGAGGAGAATGGAGACCTGGACCCAGGCTATTGGGAAAGGGGACGTTATGAAGCCCCTTTGTTCCCCTTGCTGCTGGGAGCGACAAAGGCTTGAGCGATTTGCATTACTGTATCTGTGTGCAGGCCTCGAGGGTCCAGGCTGCTCCTGGGTGGTCTGGTACAGTCTCTGCGACAGCCTATTAGCAGCGGTGTCTCGGCGTAATTTATGGAGCTGTCAAGTTGCCTTCACCAGGACAAGGGAATCATGGGCACAGTGGAAGCCTCACTCCCTCTGAGTGGGATGTAAACGGAGGTGGAGAGAAAGGAAATATCTCCAGGTGCCACCCCCTCACCCTCCTGGTCCTCTAATGACAACTTCTCTCTATAGAAAAACATCCAGCTGCCCACTGGGGACCACATTTACAGAGCCCCTCTGTCTGCAGCAGGCCAGCTCTGAGGGCTGGCCCCATGACCAGGAGGGCAAGGAAGGCTGGCAGAGAGCCATAGAGCGAGCAGCAGCCAGAGAGGGCACAGATGCTGTGTCCATCCAGCTGGAGGAGCAGGAGCAGGGAGCCACTGCTTCAGTCTAAGGAGGTGTGATGGGACAAGAGCATAGTTTGGACTCCTCCACCCTGAAGCTAAGGAAAGCACTGTTCCCAGGGTGTACCAACCCCCACCCACCCACCCCCTCCAACTGCTGGCCAGCATCCTTCACTATCTCCCACAAACAAGGCACATTCACAGGCTGGCAAGGGCTATGAGTTTGCAACAGAAACTGAGTGGATGCAGGAATCCTGTCACAGGTGACGGTGGTGCATCCTCTTTGCCTGCCCTCATCTTGATTAGAACTTCCTTTCAGATGGTGACCCTCCTGAGATTGGTCAACATTTACAACCACCAGACAATCCCACAATCCCAACACACACATACATAACACACACACACACACACACACACACACACACACACACACACACACACACACCTCTATGCTTCATACACACTTAAACACATTTTTATCCACAGAAGCTGTGTCCAAAGTAAGACTGCACCTCTCATTCAGTATCTGATTAACAGGGAAGTAGCTAGAGATGTGCAGACTTCGGAGGCCAGGAGTGTGTGTGTGTGTGTGTGTGTGTGTGTGTGTGTGTGTGTGTGTGAAACAGACAGAGACAGAAGAGGAAAACAAGGGGCCAGGAGAGGAGAGGAGAGGGAGAGCAGAGGGAGAGGGGCCCATGCAGGGCCTCACTTCTTAACATCACCAGGGACATTCTTCCCAGGCCTTTTTCCCTCTCCCCTGCCAGTTGGCATGTGGTGTATTGTGCTTGTGGTTCCGCAGTGGATGGCAGGTGTTTCTTACTGGATTTGATTCCCAGCCAGAGCATTTCAGAGGTGGGGCGAGGCAGAGACCAATTCTTGGTTCTTGCAGGATAAAGAGAGGAGAGAGCTGTGTGCTTTCAGCAAAGGGTAACCATGTGCTGCACATCACCCCCTTTCCCATTCAATACCTTCGCCCACTCTTGACATCATGGGATCCATCACTCCCTAGTGGGGTGTCCTGAAGAGGAAGTCTCTCAGCTGTACTCAGACACAGGTGCCACCAGCAGCTGCATGTCCCCCGAGTTTCTTGACTTGGCAAGAGCTACGTGGACTTGGTCTTTTGACAGTCCTTTCAGCAAAGTCCAGAAGAGACAATAGGCATTTTAATCGGCTTCCTGTTTGCTCAGATAGGTCGCCGCTAATGCCTCACTTCCAAATGGTGATGGAGGTAACCGTGCCAGCATGCCCTCCAGCCTCCTGATGGCTCCTCTTTGCAAGGGACCTTGAGCACCCATTCAACCGGAAGTTTACAAGTTTGACAGTTCAGTTCAGGGCATGGCAGGGCCCCTATTTCCTCCTGCCAGAGGCCTTTTGAGGACCCTGAGGCCTTTTGAGGACCCTGTGCCCTTCTGTTTTCCAGTGCAGCATTCTTCCAGCCTGGATCTGATATAAAGAGAACAGCTGCCCTGGAAGTTGGGCCTGCAGAAGGCCTGGCCAACATTCCTTTTGTAATTCCCATCTCAGCCTCCGGCTTCTGCACCATGTCCAAAATTACACACAGTTCTTGGTTCTTTGTGTTTGTAGTTGTAACTCCAAATCCCAAACACAGAACTTCTGTGCTACCCTCCCAAGACCTGCACCAGCTCCTTCCAGGGCAATTCCTCCCACCACACCACAGCCCATTTGGGATTCACAAAATGCACAGACCCTCAGGGAAGCTGTTTACTAAAGAGTTTCCCGAAGATTCCAGACAGAGAGCTACACAGAGGTAGAAGGAGTCTTTCCATCCTGGGTTACTCTTTAGACAGAAAAAGATGGGTGGCAGAAGCGTGAATTCTGGTTAGTGCTTTCCTGATACACTTCACTAGGGACACCATGCCTGGAAATAATGGCAGATATACCCCAGTGTGATTTTTGTTTTTCCAGTTAACACTGGAATATTTTAAGTCATTTCTAACAAGTTTATGTAAGGAGATAAAATTTCATACTAGAGTCTTATGCCTCCTTCCCCAGGAGCTGTGAGGTCAGCCCCACCTGTATTTTTCCTGGCCTGAGTTGTCTTCTGGAACAGACTTTAAATCTAATCAGAAAGTGATTGGTTACACCCACAACATTCATACCACTGCTGCACTGATGGACCTCTCTTGCCAGGTCAACTGGTGTTGTAGGTTTCTGGGTTCACAGCTGGGTAAGACTGTTTGCTGATTAATTTTCTTCCCTGGGAGCCCCTTCCATCACCATGAAAGCTAGCCAGTAAGAACAAAGCTTCCACGTTGGCACCAGCTTGATTTTTCCATGTTTTGTGACTCGGGTATGTGGTGCCTTCACCAGTAGAGTCTTACCACCAAGTTCTGGAGGGTGACAGAGCAGTGGCAATAACCTGAAGTACCCCCAGGAGGCACAAATCAACAAGGAGCCTAGGGGGAGGGGACCCAAGGAAAAGGGGATAATGGAACAGAGAAGGTTAAATGTGGTGGGCAATGGGAGGGTGAGGTAGAGGAGGGAGTATGAGCAAAGACAACTGACATGAAAAACCTAAGCATCCTAAAGCACATAAATGGAGTTTAAACAGAGCTACCCTCCAACAGGGAGAGAGCGCCTCTCCAGATACCACAGGCATCACATAAAAAGTCCTGTTTCAAATTGTTAATCTCTAGGGTTCCGTAGACAACCCCCCAAATTGTATCTAAAGTTGACTTGTGGACACCGGTGACCCAGAGATCACACACAATTATGTGTACCATGGAAGAAAATATAAGGTACAGCAAAGATCAGAGAGGTGGACAAGCGGCCCGGGGCTTGTCCCCAATGACTAACTTCCTTCCAGTAGGCTCGACCCACTGGAAGTTCTCCACTTTCTTGGTTGCCACAGGCTGGGGACCAAGATTTTGGTGGCATTTAAGATCCAAACATAACTGGACATACGCCCATAGTTCCAGCACTTGGGAGGCAGAGGCAGGTGAACCTCTGGGTTCCAGGACAGCCAGGGCTACACAGAGAAACCCTTTCTCAGAAAAAAATCCAAACATTACAGACATATAAAAATTATAAATTAGAACTTTTATAGTGATTTTTTACTGCCCCACTCTTTCTAAATAATTGCATAAATTTCACGTGTTAGTCAGGGTTCTCTAAAGTAACAACTGACAGAATCGACGGGCAAACCTCCAAAGGGCGGTTGTTGGAGTGGCTCACAGGTTGTGGTCCAGTTCATCCAACACTGGCTATTCCTGATGGCAAGAACCCAGCAGTTATTCAGTCCACACGGCTAGGTGTCTCAGCTATACTTCAGAAGCCCAAAGAAGGGGGCTCTAATGCCAGTGAAGGAATGCCTCAGCCACAGAGTAGATGAACTTGCCAGTGAGAGTGAGGGTAAGCAAGCAGAAAGTAAAAGCTGCACTCTTCCATGTCCTTTTATGCAGGCTGCCACCAGAAGATGCAGCTCAAATTTAGGGTGGGTCTTCCCACCTCAAATAGTCCAGATTTAGGGGGGGAGCTTCTCACCTCAAATAACCTAATTTTAATAAAACCCCTCACAGGTATACCCAGCTGTTTAGGGTTTAGTTGACTCCAGATGTAGTCAAGTTGACAATAAGATCAGCCATCACAGCATGGTAACAAAACAGTGGGATGCTTAGGAGGCCATAAGCAAACGTCTCAGGAGCCAACACATACAAGACACATTTGGAGATGAAGTTGACATGTGTACTTTGGGCAATACGTCACCACACCAGCTGGGAACGGCGGCCATCATTATTATCCCCAGTTCACAGACTCTGGAGAGCTCGTCACTCACACAGACAAGTGCATCTGTCATGCAGAGCCCAGGTCACTTCTGAACCAGCACAACTCTAAATTTTGTCCCTTTCTTCCAGACAGAAACCACTCCCGCCAACTGTTATATTACGGAGGGTGTGTATCCACCCATGGGCATGAGCCTCAGACAGCACTGACCTCGTCTGTCACAGCGTCTTTTCCAAAAGCAGAAAATGTCAGCTGTGCTGAGGTTCACCATGTTTGCCCCAGCGGAGAAAGACTAGCATGACCTCCTGCACCTCTCCAAGCCGGTATCAAAGCCGGCACTGATCTCTCAGGTGTCACCTGCACAGTGGTGTATTATAGGCTTTCTTTTCTAGGTCAGATATCAAAAATGTCACGCGTCCAAAACCACTGAACTATGGCCAATCAGGCCCCAGATGATGGACCTCAACACTGCCTTCCCCTCTGAAAAGAAACTTCTCTTGTGAAAACTCTTAAAAGTATCCGGACGTAGTGTCTCCACACCACAACCAAATCTGCCAAACGTACCTTCCTTAATCACCTCCCAGCATGAAAGGGCAGATATATATTTAAGCCATTCCATCTCCCAATATATGTATATTCTGAGTCATTGCACCCAGTAGTATCAAGTATTTGGCTCAGCGTTTCCCCCGAAACAGTTCATTCCAGGTCTGGCTGGTTGCTGCTGCCCCATGCCACTTCCTGTTTATAGCCCCAGATGGGAACACAAGCAGAGTCTAGACTAGTCTTAGTGGTTCAGAAACCATTTGTAATGTTTTCCTGATGCTGGTTTTGAGCCCTTTTCTCCCAATTATGCCAGTCTGCAAGAGAGGCAGAGACAAATGACCCAGGAAGCCTGTTGTCCGTCCATCCATCTGTCCACGTATGTAAGACATGAAGGATTTTTATTTGTTTTACATTCATCTCTTTCTGTCTTCATATGTTTTCCCATCAATGTTCAATCTGCCCAGAAAAGGGTTCATGTTTTATGAAGTGAAAATCTTTCCCATTTTTGCAGTGGTCAGAGGATGAGTTAATGAGTTTTTGGTAAAGTGCACTAACATTTTAGACCTGTGGGTCTCAGAGCTGCTAAAATATTAAAAGCAACTGGTGGAGTACTGAGATTGAAACAACCTAGGCCTGCAGAGAGGCAAGCTGGCCCCTCTTCAGCCCCTTTCCTTTGGGTGCCTGTGTACCTGTGCTGGCTTAGGAGGAAGAAGCCCTCAAAGAGGTAGAATTGCCCACCTCTTATTCAAAGTGCACTGCTCTCCGCCCCACGGCTTCCTCCCTGCCGTGACTCCTGCTGTGCCCTCATCTTGCCTACGAGTGCTGCTTTGGGCCAAAATCATTTTCTTTAAAAAAAAAAAATCCATTTATTTATTTATCTATCTATCTACTGTGTGCATGCGTGCGTCACCCAGCCCCAGGGCCAGGATCTTGTCAGCTATTTTCTCTGTAGCTCCAAAGGGAGTACTGAGAAAAAGGTTTCCACAACACAGACACTTCCGTGTAGCACAAAATCTATAAAAGTGTTCTAATTAAAAAAACCTGGGAGCCTGATATTGGGGTAAATGATGAAAGATCAGAGAGATAAGGAACAAGCCACTGCCACATCTTACCTCTTAGACTCCTCAGCCTGAAAAGTCCATTAGCCAAAGGACCTCTCTCTAGCCAAAAGGGCTTCAGCACAAAGGGGCTTCCTCAGCCTAAAGCACCTCCAGCCAAAAAGCTCTAGCTCCTGTCTCCTCACACCTTATGTACCTCTCTCCACCCAGCCATCACTTCCTTCCTAGTGCTGGGATTAATGGCATGTGTGCTTCCCAAATACTGGGATTAAAGTGTAAGGTCTCAAGTGCTGGGATTAAAGGCGTGTGACTCCCAAGTATTGGGATTAAAGGTGTGTGCCACCACTGCCTCTCTGTTTCTCTCCTAGACTGAGTCAATCTCATGTAGTCCAGGGTGGCTTTGAACTCACAGAGAACTGCCTGAGTGCTATGATTAAAGGTATGTTCCACCACTGCCTGGCCTCTAGGTTTAATATAGTGGCTTGTTCTGTTCTCTGATCTTCAGGCAAATTTTGTTAGGGTACACAATGAATCACCACACTTCCTGATTTCTACTCACAGCTCCCACACAGGAAGCCCTGACCTTCTATAAGACTTCACCATACTCTTGGGATTGATACATATTCTCCTGAATATAAATGGGTGGTGGGAGTGGTTTCCATCTGGAGGAAAGGCACAGGACTTAGAGTTGTGCTGTAAAAGTGACCAGGGCTCTTCAAGATAGATGTTCTGTGTGTGAGTGGCAAGCCTGTGAACCTCAGTTTATTTGTCTGTAAACTGAGGATAATAATGATGGCAGTTGCCAGTTGCTATGGTGATGTATGCCCCAAGTTCACATGTCAACTTAATCCCCAAATGCATATATATTAATGCACATGAGGTGAAGTTTGGTGGGTAATTAGGGTTAGAGGAGATTGCAAGACTCTTGTATTGGAATTAATGGCTTAGAAGACAAAGGGAGAGCTGAAGAGGTGGCTGAGTGGGTGGCCACTGAGCGGGAAGGTCCAAGTCCTTCCCTGAAACTCAGAGGAGAAGACCACCTCCCAGAAGTTGTCTCCCGACCTTCAAACATGCCCCAGGGCATGAGCGTACACCCTCATGCACAGGAAGTAAAGGAGGGAGACCTAAGCTAGCACTCTTGTATCACCTCTCTGTGCAATGCCCCCTCACCCCCACCCCAACCCGTCCTCCAACCCCCCACCCCGCTCCTCCACACCCCCACCCCCCACCCTACCCCACCACCCCGCCCCTCCACCTCCCAACCCCCACCCCACCCAGCTCCTCCACATTCCCACCACCACTCCCCCTCCTCCACACCCCCACCCCACCACCCCTCCACACCCAACCCCCACCCCACCACCCCTCCACACCCAAACCCCACTCCACCCCGCCCCTCCACAACCCCACCCCCAACCCCACCCTGCTACTCCACCCCCACCCCACCCCACACCACTCCTCCACCCCCCACTCCACCTCCCCACCCCCCTCTCCACCCCCCACCCCCCATCCCACCCTGCTCCTCCACCCCCCACCCCACCTCACCCCCACTCCTCCACCCCCCACCAGCAGTGTGTACTGCTGTGTTATGCTGGCAGCCAGCAATCCCCAGTGATCATTCTGTTTCCAGTCCTCAGAGCACCAGGGCTACAGACACAAGCCAGTCCTCACCCAGCCTTTACGTGGGTGCAGGATCTAAACTGGGGTCCTCATAGATGCCCAGCAAGAACTCTTAACTAAGCCGGGTGGCAGTGGTGCATGCCTTTAATCCCAGCACTCAGGAGGCAGAGCAAGGCGGATCTCTGTGAGTTCGAGGCCAGCCTGGTCTACAGAGCAAGATCCAGGACAGGCACCAAAACTACACAGAGAAACCCTGTCTTGAAAACAACAACAACAACAAAAAAAAAGAACTCTTAACTACTGAGACATCTCTCCAGCCCAGCGTCCTATATTTTATCTGACACCAGCATTTGTAAGGGAGCGGCCTCCTCCTCACTCCCTGTGCCCAGAGACAGGTCCTCCCTGGGCAGTTCCACGAAGCAAACACCTGATCTCATAGATCAGGAAAGAGTAAGAAATCTGTCTTGCCAATTCTCCCATCCAAGGTAGCACACGAATGTAGAAGTAACCGTCTTATTAAATAAGAAACACAGAGCCAATGTAAAGATAAAAGCCCAAGAGCTAAGAGCCTTACCCTTCCTGCTTCAGCGATCCTCTTCAGCCAAGAGAGACCTACTTCCTGTGTGTTTGTCTTTATGTGTGTTTGTCTTTATATAGACTTTCTGTTCTGCCTTCTCATTGGTTAGAAACGCAACCACATGACCGCCTCGTCACTGCCTGTCTGTAGAGACCTCCAGGTCTTCTATGGTTGGTATTGAGATTAAAGGAGTGTGTCTCCAATGCTGGCTATATCCTTGACCACACAGAGATCTATCTAGCTCTGCCTACCAAGTGCTGGGATTAAAGGTGTGCACAACCACCGCCCAGCTTTTGCTATGGCTCTAATAGCTCTGATCCCTGGGCAACTTTATTTATTAACATACAAATCACATTTTTTTTTTTTTTTTTTTTTTGGTTTTTTTCGAGACAGGGTTTCTCTGCGTAGTTTTGCGCCTTTCCTGGAGCTCACTTGGTAGCCCAGGCTGGCCTCGAACTCACAGCGATCCGCCTGCCTCTGCCTCCCGAGTGCTGGGATTAAAGGCGTGCGCCACCATCGCCCGGCCAAATCACATTTTAGTACAAATAAAATAATCACTATATTTCCCCTTCTCTATATTAATAAAAAGGAAAAAGGTTATAACTAACATAAGAAAAACTATATACAAAAATACAATAACTATATACAATATATACAAGTAATAAATACCAAAACAATGGCTAGTCCATTTGTATTTGACAAATTCAGAGGAAATAATTCCATTATCTATCCTATTTTGGTAAGTACAAAATGTATCTAATTCACTTTCTATCCTAATTAATCTTCAACTATAACTAAGTAATCTTCAACTATAACTAATCTTCAATTCCCTCAGAGATCCAAGAAGGAAATAATATTAGCTAACAAAAATAAAAACAGGAAGTGCATGCAAGCAACTTCCAAAAAATTTGTGAGTTGACAGAAACAGCCAGCTGCCTGGGCAGTCACCTGAGGTTTCTCCGCAGTGTTGGGGCATCATCTTCAGCCTATAGGCTTAGCGTATCTGACAGATTTATTTGTGAAGTAGGATGTACACAAGGTCAATAGTTCAACTTCACATTGGGTGAGAGCAGTCCATGTACCAGAAACACCTGAATTCCACTAGTGTCATGTCATGATTCATGATTTTAAATTCTGGAAATTGTTGATGTTTTTTAAATTCAGCTGTCCATTCTTCTTGGCTGTGTATATATGGCTTTATCTCAGCATCTCCTTCTTCTCCACATCCCTCTATTAAATACCAGTCTACTATTGAGAGGCGTGAGCTTAGTTATTCTTCAAGAATAACTATTTCAGCTTCTGTTCCATTGCACATCAGAAGCCATCAGCCCACTGCCTGTTCAGCTGCCTTCGAAGAAAAGGGCACTGTACCTTTTCCAGATTGTGAAGGCCACTTCAGGGATGGTGCCATATTGTCCTAGCTTCAGAAGATGCCTTTTGATAAAGCCATAACCACACTTGTTTTGGCAAGAATCAGTAGTCCTTTGTTTTGTGTCCTATCTGTCATGTTTGTCAACAGTTGATTCGAGGAAACTTTGTTGTCCAGTGGCTAACTTTTGCCACAATGAAAGTTAACTCCATATGCAGTTTCTTCAATGCCCATATTTTCTCTGAAGTAGATTGGTACTGCCAGGAGCCGGCATGTCTCATAGTCATAAAAAAAAGAAAATTTTTCCAAGTTATTAAAACATTTCAAATGCCATATTCTGTAGATCTCTGAAGGGTTTGAAGATGACCTATCTAAAATATATCTGCTCAATCTTGAAAACATACCTAATACGACTACAAGTTCTATTGTAATATCTAACTATTAACTTTCATTTCTTTATATCCTAATAGTTGGTAATAATAACATTCAAGGATCAGAAAATTGCATTATTTGTTAAATGAATGGTATAAGTACAATTAGAAACATACATATAGCATTTTCTAACAATATTAATTTCAATATATATAATTTATATATAATATAAAAAATCCAATCCAATGTAAAGTATTTAAAACTAGTAATTAACTTTTTCTCTTTCTTTTTCTTTCTCTTTTTTTTTAAGCAAGAACCTTAAATCCAATCTCCTTTGCTTAGCCCTTTTCCTTACCCTTGACAATAACTTATAACCAACCCCCCTAAACAATGAAAATTATCCCAGACCCAAAACCCATTAAAAGACCAAAAAACCACTCACCCCACACCACCTCTTTGGGAATGTGGGCATCATATTCTTAAAATTGCTTCCTGCTGGGTATGGGCAAAGGTATCTTTATCCTGAAAAGAAAAATTTTAGGTTAATTGTCAAATTCTAGGAAAGGTAACTATATCCTTCATTATCCAGTCTGTGTATAATGCCAAAGTTCAGGGTTTATCTCAAGTCCTTATTCAAGTAGTCTTTGAGACTGTATCATCTCAGCTAGCACTCTCAAAATTGTTCTGAGCACTTTGTAGTTCAAAGCTGATCTGTAGATGATGTTTGTCAGCTTAGTGATATTATTATTATCCATATGGAATTGTTGTTGTTGTGGGGCCCCATCTTCTTTCTGGAGACTTCAGTTGATGTTAGGCCTGGCCATGATTTCCTGCAGAAAACTGATAAGAGACTCAAACACAAAGACATATATGCACCTAATTGAAGCCTTTTTTCTAAAATTAGTTAGAGCTCTATATGGCCATTCATATCTTAACAAAGTTTAATATATATATATATATATATATATATATATATATATATATATTAATCTTGTAAATTTTGATATAAAATTCATACTTTAAGAAAAGTTTAAAGAATAAGAATAGAATCAAAGAGTTGAGATTAGTAATAGAATAGTCCCTTAATTAATTTGGTTTTTCTCCTGTCCCATAGCAGAAGATGGCTCTTTTCTTCTGACATGATACAGGGAGTTTGCATTTTCCTTATAACAACATGCTTGAGTTTAAAGAAGGAGAGAGCCATTCTCCAACTCCAAAGTCAGCTTTAAATTTTAATTGAACCGAGACTATTAGAAGACCAATAGTGTTAGAGCAGAAACAAACATTTAGGAAGACTTGTAAAAATTTTTAGATGATATACCCATACGCCATTTCACTGTTTCCTGGGATAGATGATTTGTCCCTTTTCTTCAGTTGTCTCATTTGTCCAATGTTCTTCAGATTCCTTAACCTTCATTCTCCTAAAAGACAAAAACAAAAACCTTTCCCCAAGACTAATTTTGGGGATGTTCCTTTTTGGTAAGTTATTATCTGATTAAATGAAAAGGCATGTGTTACTGGTATAAGTTAATTTAAATTGGATGTTCATGCTGGTTGATGAACTATCACCTCCTCTAATTAAGAGGTCTCTCTTGTTCAAATCGAACCTTTATCAATTTTGATGGAACCCACAGCTTATGTTCTCCTGTAGAAACAAAAGCAAAACCTCATCCCCAATGTAACACATATCCTGGTTTCCATTCTGAGGTCAGCACATCCTTAAAGTATATAGGCTGATTTAATTCTGTAGTTTTTTCTATTATCCAATGTCTCTCTGCAGCTGTTGTTCCTTTCTCATTGGCATTGAGAAAATTCAAAGGTAATAGAGCATTATGCAGTCTATTTCTGGGGGGTTTTGTTACCCCTTTCTGTTTATTTAGCATATCCTTTAGAGTTCTGTTTGATCTTTCTATAACTACTTGACCTGTAGGATTGTGTGGTATATACCTGTAATATGCGTTATATTGTAATAAGCAAAAAAAAAAAAAAACTGTTTCATTTTAACAGAGACATATGATGGAGCATTGTCAGTTTTAATTTGTGCAGGTATGCCCATGATGGCCTTAACTTCTAGCAAATGAGTGATTATAGAATCAGCTTTTTCAGAACTCAAAGCAGTTGCCCATTGAAATCCTGAATAAGTATCGATGGTATGGTGTACATATTTCAATTTTCCAAATTCTGCAAAGTTAAACACGTCCATCTGCCAGGTTTCATTCCTCTGAGTACCCTTTGGGTTACATCCTGCTGGTAACGGTGTTTGATTGTAGAAGGAACAAGTAGGACATTTCTTTACTATTTCATTGGCTTGTTGCCAAGTTATGGGAGAATCCTTTTTTAAACCTTTACTATTGACATGATGTTTTTTATGAAATTCTGAGGCCTCCAGCACATCTCCTATCAATAATTTATCAATCTCATCATTGTCTTGTGCTAGAGGGGCTGGCAGACCAGTATGGGATCGAATGTGAGTTATATATAAAGGATGACTCCTTTTCCTGATTGTATCTTGTAACTGAATAAATAGTGAAGTTAATTCTGAAGCATCAGGGATAAATTCTGCAGTCTCAATATGTAATACCACTCTTTCAGCATACTGAGAGTCAGTTACTATGTTGAGAGGTTCTGAAAAATCCATTAATACCAACAGAATAGCATACAATTCTGATTTTTGAACTGAATTATAAGGACTTTGAACCACTTTACTTAAATTTTCTGATTTATAACCTGCCTTTCCTTGTTTGTTGGCATCTGTATAAAATGTACAAACTCCAGATATGGGCTTTTCCCAAACAATTCGAGGCAAGATCCAATCAGCTCTCTTTGTAAGATCAGTTCTATCGCTTTTGGGATATTTGCTGCTAATTTCTCCCAAAAAATTACTGCAAGCTCTTTGCCAAGGCTCACTTTCTGCCCATAATTTTTCAATGTCCTCCTTAGTTAAAGGTACGACAATTTCTGCTGGGTCTATTCCGGCTAATTGACAAAGTCTCAATTTTCCTTTCCAAATCAAGTCAGAGATTTTTTCCACATAAGTTTTTGATTTTTTATTTGGTTTATTTGGTAAAAATATCCATTCCAATATAATATCTTCCCTCTGTGTTAATATTCCTGTAGGAGAATGCCTAGAAGGTAAAGTAACCAAAATGCAATCCAGCTTTGGATCAATATGATCCACGTGCCCTTCATGTACTTTCTTTTCTACCAAGGCCAATTCTTTCTCAGCTTCAGGTGATAATTCTCTTGGACTATTTAAGTCCTTGTCACCTTCTAAGGTTTTGATCAAATTATTCACTTCATCATTTTTTACCCCAACAGTTCGTAGATGAGAAATGTCTCCATAATCTTTGAAATTCATTAAGAGTCTGTAGTCTATCTCTCCTAATTTGCACCTTTTGGGGTCTAATTTATTGTAGCTCTATTTTATATCCTAAATAATTAATAGAATCTCCTCTTGGTATCTTTTCAGGAGCAATTTGTAATCCCCAGCAAGGCAAAATTTTCTTTACTTCTTCAAATATTCTTTCTAAAGTATCTGCATTTGAGTCAGCTAGTAAAATATCATCCATATAATGATAAATTATAGATTTAGGAAATTTTTTACATACCACTTCCAATGGCCGTTGTACAAATTATTGGCACAGAGTTGGGCTATTCAACATTCCCTGTGGGAGGACCCTTCATTGAAATCTTTTAACAGGTTGAGAATTATTATAAGTAGGCACTGTGAAAGCAAACCTTTCTGTCTTTTTCTTGTAAGGGTATTGAAAAGAAACAGTCTTTTAAATCAATAACTATGAGAGGCCATCCTTTTGGTAACAGAGTAGGCAAAAGAATTCCAGATTGTAGAGAGCCCATTGGCTGAATTACTTTGATAATTGCTCTAAGGTCTGTTACTATTCTCCATTTACCAGATTTCTTTTTAATAACAAATACAGGAGAATTCCAAGGGCTGGTTGATTCTTCAATATGCTGAGCATTTAACTGTTCTTCTACCAGCTCTTCTAAAGCCTGGAGTTTCTCTGTTGTTAAAGGCCATTGCTGAACCCATACAAGCTTGTCTGTTAACCATTTTAAAGGTAGAGCTGTTGGTGTCTTTGGGAGATCATCAGTTGTTCCTTGTTCTTGTATAATATGGATGGCTGGTGACCACTCAGAACAATGCCTTCTAATATTTCTCTCAGAAATATGGGCTAGTTTTTTATTTGTTTCTGAGATTGGAGGGATGTTAATCTGAGTATTCCATTGTTGTAACAGGTCTCGACCCAACGGGTTCATAGCTATGTTAGCCACATATGGTTTTAATTTTCCTCTCTGTCCTTCTGGACCTATACATTCCAGCCATCTTACACTCTGTTTCACTTGAGATAATGTCCCAATTCCTAACAGTTGGAAGTTTACCTCCTGAAGAGGCCAAGTTGGATGCCAAATTTCTGGTGCAATTATGGTAATGTCCGCACCTGTGTCTACTAGACCAGACAACAAAACAGTATTTATTTTTATTGTTAATTTTGGTCTGTGTTCATTAATAGAAGTTTGCCAAAAAATTTTCTTTATGTTTTCTCCTGAATTTTCTATTCTCTCTGTTTCATCATCCCGACCAGCATGATTTATTCCAATAGGCATTTGGTTATTTAATTGCTTTGAGTAGGGGTTTCCTCTATGACTGCAGGAAAGGCCTGAACTGGATTTGGCATGGGGGCCTTCGTGAGGCCCCTCTGGGAGTTTCCCAAAGACTAAGGCAAAGGATTACCTTGCCTGTCCCTTGTTGATCTACATTTGTTGGTCCAGTGTTTTCCCTTACCACACCTTCTGCATACTCCAGAAGGAAGGGGCATTCTGTTGCCATTGCTCCTTGAAGAAACATTGTTTCTAGGAATGACCTGTTTACAGTCCCTTTTCAAATGTCCTTGCTTTCCACATCCAAAACATCTAACACTCCTCAAACCTTTTGAAATTGCTTCTTCTACCCAAATATCATCATAGTCATGAGCCTCAACATTAACCATGTCTCTAATCCAATCTTCCAAAGGTGCAGATCTTGCCTTTAACAGCCTGATTATTCTTTTGCATGCTGTATTCGCATTCTCAAAAGCCAAAGATTCAATTATTATCTGAATTATTAACTAGCTTCTGAATCCAGGACCATTCCCTTTACTGCTGAAGCCCATCTTTGTAAAAAATCTGTGAAAGATTCTTTGGAGCCTTGTATAACCTTTGTAAATGACTCAGTTTTTTTTTCCTGGTTCCTCAACTCTGTCCCATGCATTCAAGGCTGCTGTTCGACATAGAATTAGGGCTTGGACATCATATAAACATTGTGTTTGTACTGAAGCATATTGGCCTTCTCCAATCAGCTGATCCTGGAAGACTTGTGTTCCTTTCTCCCTTGTGGGGCGTTTTACCCACCAACATCACAGCTTCCCAGAGTTTTCTTGAGTGCGAGCAGCAGGAAATATTAAATAGAAAGATTTATAGCGGAGAATCTTGCGGAGATAAACAGATAGAAAATAAAGGAGAGCCTCGAGAGGGCCTGGAACCTATTCCAACGGGCCCCAACTGTCTCTGGCCCAGGGTTTTTATAGAGACGCCAAGGGGTGGAGCAAAAGACCTCCTCCCCCAGCACAGCCAAGTGCAGACCATTTCAGACACCTGCACTCAGGCCCGTGGTCCTGATCATCCTCTATGCAGACCTGCTGGGCAAAGCCACAAGGAACCCGAGAATGGGCTCCCACAATCTCTCCATTGTTTTTCTATGTTTTTAGCCTCATCCTTGAACCACATTTGCCACTGGGTTCCAGAACAGCCTATGCCAGCTCCTGCCAGTCCTGTGGTATAATCCTATTATATGTTGACCAAGAGTTTAACATTTGCTTTACATATGGGGAATGCATGCCATAAGATACTATTGCCTCCTTAAACCTTCGTAAATCTAACATTTCAATTGGAGCCCAAATATTTTGTGTAGTCATTTGATTAGGCAACTGCTGTATGATTATCAGATAAATTAAGGGTGACTGTGTGAAAACAGGCTTTCTTTCTGTAACCTTATGATCCAATCTTGAAGCAACTTCACTGTTAATTTCTTCAGTCTGAATTTGAATTTCTCTATAATTCATTTTTACAGGTTTAACAGGTTTTCTAAAACTGTTATCCTGGCACTTAAATTGACTATCTTTTTAAATAGTAAAATGAGGATAAGAAAAGTAATAAACTGCATAATTCGATCAACATTAATCTTCTCATATAGTTGTTCCATTGTCAGACTGCCTAAAATTTCAAACAAAGCCCAATTTTCTTCCAATGTACACAGAAATCCCATTTTTTTTTAATGTGGAAAAAAATTTCTCTTTTAAATAGTTTCCTTTAAAATATCTGATATGTTAATTGACTTACCCAGTCTGCGTAGAACAGTAGAAATCCGAGGGAATTTCAAAACAGTCACCGAGTGTCCGAGGTGTGAATCCAGAGAGAGAGAGAGAGAGAGAGAGAGAGAGAGAGAGAGAGAGAGAGAGAGAGAGAGAAGAGAGAGAGAGCAAGAAAGTGTAGCCACAAGTTCTGGTTAAAAGCTTAAATCAGCCATGTGTTCTTGCTTGAGCTGAGTCAAGCCTGGGCTCTGGCTTCCTTAAGCTCCGACCACGTGCGTTGGCTTTACAGGCAGGGGCCCTGTTCGGCAGGGCAGGCTGAGTTGCTTGTAGCACAGGCTTTAAGCAAGTAGCTCCAACTGTAGCTAACCCCTTCGGGCTATGATCAGTCCGGCCTGAGACCAAGCCGACCTGGGCCCAAGCTAGGGAGCTGGCTACCTAGGCGGGAAACTGGACCTGCTGCCAAGCCAAGTCAAGCAGTTTTTAATGGATTCTTGTCACGTTGGGTGCCAAATGTAGAAGTAACCGTCTTATTAAATAAGAAACACAGAACCGATGCAAAGATGAAAGCCCAAGAGGTCAGAGCTAAGAGCCTTACCCTTCCTGCTTCAGCGATCCTCTTCAGCCAAGAGAGACCTACTTCCTGTGTGTTTGTCTTTATATAGACTTTCTGTTCTTCCTTCTCATTGGTTATAAACCCAACCACATGACTGCCTCGTCACTGCCTGTCTGTACAGACCTCCAGGTCTTCTATGGTATTGAGATTAAAGGAGTGTGTTTCCAATGTTGGCTGTATCCTTGACCACACAGAGATCTACCTAGCTCTGCCTACCAAGTGCTGGGATTAAAGGCATGCACCACCACCGCCCAGCTTTTGCTATGGCTCTAATAGCTCTGACCCCTGGGCAACTTTATTTATTAACATACAAATCACATTTTAGTACAAATAAAATATCACTATACATGAAGTGAAGCCAAGCCCCCCACCCATTCCTCTATCCACTTAGGAAAGCTGGCAACATACAATGTGCTTTGCTTTAGGCCATAGATGAGTCTCTGAATGGGATATGAATGACATCACATTTAACTGGAATAGAGTATCTTCATCTAAAACAACCCTGGAAGAGATGGCCCAGCAGGGAGGAGCACTTGTTTCTCTTTCAGAGGAGCCTGGTTCATTACCCAGTTCATAACCACTTGTGACTACAGTTCCAGGGAATCCTGTGCCTTCTTATGACCTCCTTGGGAAGCAGGCAAGAATGTGGAGCATACACATGCTTGCATACATACATATAAAACACTCACACACATAAAATAAATATTTTTTTTAATTTTAAATAACCTCTTGAAGTAAACATATACATATGCATGTACAAAACTCCTCACTCTCTTACTATAAAAGGCCACTCTAATTAAAACTATATTTCATTTCCATCATAGTTTTTTCTGAGACTGAGAACTATCTACATGCACTTGAATACACACACACACACACACACACACACACACACACACACACACACCTCTTAACCACCACCTGGAATAAAACATCAAGCAATTCTAACTGTTTTCAATGAAAAGGAAAACAGCACAGACCTGCTCACACCCCACATCTCTGCTTCTGTTTAAGCAAAGAGTTGCCCAAATTTTCCCCAAAAAATGGGTTCAAATTTAATTACAGCTTTTGTTTTAACTCACACTGCATGGTGACTGAGACAGCAGAAAAACCAAAGACCCTAGAAGCTGCAACTGAAGTCTGCTCCAACCAACTGGAGAAGTGTCTTCCTTCCCACAGTCTTTGTCCCTGTGAAGTAACCCGCAGTGACATTAAAGACTACGAGAAATGTGCCCATTACAACCATTTGAAGATAAGCTGAGATTATTTTCCTTGGGGAACTTAGAAAGGTTCTCAGAGGCTTCTCTGTGTTTAAGTCAGTGGCAGGCTCTTCCTGATTCCTTACAAATTACCTCAGAACTATCCAAAATCCCACAGCAAACACTCAATGGATAGGCCTGTGTGCAGGCAGCTGGTTAGTGTTTGAGGATTAGCCATGAAACATCCCCCTTCAAATTGGTCTGAAGGAAACAACGGGACAAAGGGCTTAGCAGCCAGCCTGACTAAGAGGAAATCTGATCACATGCGGTTAGAGTCGTCATCAGGACCAAGCCCGCCATTAGATCTGGTGTCCGATGAGTTCCGACTAACCCTTAACAGCAAACAGAGCAGCTGTCATTTCCCATCCGGCCATAGCCAGGGCCCAAGCCACTCTGCCCAGAGATCACGCCCCCACAGACCCACAGGTCCTGGGCAGTACAGACCTTTCCTGATATGCCTTGGGAAAACAGTACACAGCATTGAGTTCAAGCACACGGTCCTTAATGAGTAGGCCAAAGTCTGGGAACAAAGAATGAAATAGCCTTTCAAAAGACCCTAGAAAGGTGTGCGCCTGCCTCCAGAGAGATGGGCTAGCTAGACTTCAGAGGACATGATGTAGCCCCTGTGTGATCCACCTTAGTTCAGTTCCTTCTCTTTGGAGGAGGCTAAAATGCCCAGAATGGGTGAAGGGTCTTTATCACAGGGAAACACCAGCGCTGTCTATACTTCAGGCTGCATAAAAGGAGTATAGATGTCTGAGTGGTGCTTGGAAATCAACTCTCAAACCAGTTCCCATGTGTGCGAAATTGCCAAATGCTGACACTGGTGTGAACAGTCGGTGTTCTCTTTGCTAGAAACTAGAGGTGAACGAACATCCTTGGAAGGAAAGACGGACTGCGGTTACAAACCAGGGGAGCTAAGAATAGGAGAGGTGCAGTGAGGCTCCTGCTCGGACAGTCTGTCTGTCCTGGTACATTAGTTACTTTTCTCCTGCCATGATTAAAGACCACGACCCAGATAACTTATAGAAGGAAAGGCTTATGGGGTTTATGGTTCCAGGAGGTTAATAGTCCATCATGGCAGGGAGTCATAGCCACAGACAGCATGGTAGCAGGAACAGCTGGGAACTCACATCTCAACCAGAAGCAGGAAACAGAGCAAACTGGGAATGTATGAGTCTTTACCCTCTCAAAACCTGCCTCCTGTGACATGCTTCCTCCAGCAAGACCACACCTAAAACTACCCAAACAAAACCTATACCACCAACTGGGATACCAAATATTCAAGCATCTGAGCCAATGGGGCCCATTCTCATTCACACCACCACACTCTGCTATCGGAATGACTACCAGCATAAAAACCTCACTGCCAGCCCCTTCCACACTGACTTCGCTACGGAGGCATCTTCTCCAAGGTCAGGCCCTTCCTGGGGCAGCCACAGGCAGTCACTACTCCATCTCAGCCAAATGTGGTCAAAGTGTACAACACCGCTTTTATCGCCAAAGCCTCTGAAATACAAGTATGTTCCTCCCTGTGGCTTCTCCTTGCTCTGGGCACTCCATAATAAACATCCTATGCACCACACTCTACCGAGGGCTCTGCCTACCAGGAAACCCAACCTGTCATGGCCTCTGATCTCAGATTTCCCTAACAACCTTGTGGTGCAAACTCCCTAAATCTCCATCAGAGCTACTGGTCACTTGGGCAACTGAATGCTCAAGCCTGAAAGTAATCCACAGGAAACGCAACTCACCAGTTTGTGGGGCCATTTGACTGAAGGACACGTGCGGGTTAT
Source organism: Peromyscus maniculatus bairdii (assembly GCF_049852395.1). Lineage (NCBI taxonomy): Eukaryota > Metazoa > Chordata > Mammalia > Rodentia > Cricetidae > Peromyscus > Peromyscus maniculatus. The sequence continues at coordinate 141,181,637 of NC_134856.1, read as the reverse complement.
TGGTATTAGCACAAGCAACAGACAAGAGCAACAGAAACAGCCCGGGAGAGCCGACGAGGGAGGACCATGAGCTATTTTGGTTTAGTGCTTTTTCATCTGTGAATCATTTTGCTGTGGAGATCTGACCTCATTCTGGTAATTCAGCATAGATCCCTTTAATTAAAAGTCAGGCTGAGGAAAAACAATAAACTACTTAAGTTCTGTTTGCCATGCACCACTGTTCAGCTTCCTTGGGGAGGGCAGGGAAGGGACACTTGAGAACAAACACCAAGGCAGACCCTTCTGCCTTTCATCCCTGCAATCTCTTGTCATAAAGATCATTAACTTCAAGGGCTTCCCTGGGTTTTGAGAAGCTCAGCCCTTAATCTTGGGTCTCTTTAGCAGCCTCTGGGCAGAGTATCTTTGGCCACTGACAGATACGCATGGATGTAGACGGGGCAGACTCCATGCCCAAGCTTGAATCTGCTTTCAGCTCTTGTCCACTTCTCAGGCCTATTTCAAAGCAATGTCGACCCCTGAAGACCATAAAGCAGAGAACCCTGCAAATCCGAACAGACCTAGACTCTGGGTGCTGCCTGTGTTCACATTCCAAGCTTGTGGGAAAACTGAGACTTCAGGAGGGACAAGAGTCTGGCACGTGTTCATGGGCTCTCTGGGCCTCCCCAGGCTCAGCCCATCACCACCTGTCACTTCCACAAGACAGCCTTTGAGACAGGCTGTACTTGAGGATTTTGTGTTAAGGATCATGTTTCTTCGATGACTTTTCAACAAAGGTAGCCTTCTTGGCCAACATTCCCACAAGGACTAGTGTCAGCCTGAGATGACACAGTTGTGCATATGCCACAGCCCTCCCTGTCAAGGGAGGGGACAAAGAGGGGACCATGAAAGGCAATTAAGGAGCTAAAGCCCCAGCAGGAAATTCGAGAGATATCTTCTCTGCCCCAGCTGGAACGACTGTGTCCTCTGACCTCCAAAGCCAGGGGAGGCAAAGGAACCAGGAAGGAGATGGCAAATGACGGGGAGCAGAGCACAGGCCTTCAGACATCGCAGGCTGGCTCTGGGCTCTCACGGAGGAGGTTCCTCAGAATGTCCAAAGCCCCATCCCTGCTTCTCAGTGCTGGACTTTATGCATTCCCTTGGTTTGGATTGGGTTTTTGTTACTGTTTTGTTCTATTACCATCTGCTTTGTTGTTATGGAACAAATCCAGGGCCTGTGCATGCTAAGCCGATACCACCGAGTAAGTTTCCAACTACTTTATATGAGGATTGCTGTTGCGGGCCGCAGGAATATATCATAAGAACTCAGCTGGTTATGGCAAAGTCACTACCTGGAGGGATCATGGAATTCCTCCAGAGGAAGCCAAATCCCAAGGAGTTTTTGGTGTTACTTGGCTTGTTATATATCAGCTGTATTCTGTTATGAAATTCATGTGTGCCTTCATAGCTTTCCCAATTGACTTTTCCCTAAGAAGGACTAACAGTGTAGACTGAGCACTCTCTGGACATACACATTCCAGGTAATTTGGAGAACAGCCTCAGAGAAAGGCTTTCTCTGGAATCAGATATCTCCCTTGGCCACTTTCAAGGACTACAGGATACACCACCCAGGTGGACGCCCAACTTCCAAGGACTAACAAGTGATAGCAGCCCACGTACAAGTCTCCTGACTTACAGTAAATTCACAAGAGGACACCGCCTAGGCCAGGTGGACACTAAGTAATAGTTTTACACAATTTAGCTTAGGCCCTTCTTTCTTACAGCCTTACTAACTTTATAGACCTCTAACTACTTACCTAACCACTTCTAGGAATATTTACATAAACTTCTGTGCTAACAGCTATGCTCAGCCAGAACTCCCAGTTCAAACCTCCCTGTATCACCAGAGGCATCTAGCTGTACACAGGTTGCCTAGAGACTGAGCACACTTTCCCCCACCCTGCAGAAAAACGGCAGACAGCTTGGACAGATAGGAGCCACAGGAAAAAAGAAGACAGTTTTATTTTCTCCCATTGACCTAGCAACTTATAGATTTTTAACATCCTTTACCAAACACATTTAAGGTTATAGTTGTGCACGTAAGACCCCTCTTCTTAGATATTACCCATATTTAGCCTTTAGTTGATTCATTAGTCACTTCCCCTTTGGGTCACAAATGGTAATTAACAACTAGTGCCCTTCTTTGTAATTCTTATCAACCCTCCATTTGATCCTGATAGTGGACAATCACTGCCTGAGGAAGTTCAGGCTGAGTGTCCTGGGTGGAGGGGAGGATTGTGATTTTGGGGAGATATATAACTGTAAAGCAGAGGACAGGCGGGAGAAGAGAGAAGAGAATGGAAGAACGAGATGGGTAAGAACTTGATAGGAACAAGCTGAGATGGGGAAGAACTAGATTGAAGAGCTAAAAGAGAGGACTAGAGGAACGAGATGGAAGATGAGGAAGAGCCAGATGGGGAAGAACAAGATGAGGAAGAGCCAGATGAGAGAGAAGGAGACAGGAGAGGAGCTGATAGGGGAAAGAACTAGATAGATGAGAACCTAGAAGGGACAGAACTAGATGAAGGAATTAAGATAGAACATAGAGGGGACAGTAGATAAATATAGAGAGAAATCAGGCAAGAAAGGAGCTAGACATGAGAACAGAACTGAAGCTGTGTATAAAGGATGTTATGCCAGAGGAATTAAAGCGAATGGATCAAAGAACTCTGAGTGCGTAGACTGATTTACCGACCCTAAAGATTCTCTGCTGGTTGATAGAGCCTTCTGCGGACCCTGGGAGGGGACTATCGAGGGGCTGGACCCCCATAGTCCTCGTTAGATTGCCAGCATATGTGTTTAAAAAGAGGGTCATGGGGCTGGGAGGGGGCGTGGCTCCATGTGTGAAGTACTCACTGTTCACACATGAGGACCTGAATTCAGATGCCCAGCACCAACAGAGGAAGCAGGCCTGGGGGCACATGTCTGCAACCATAGCACTGGGAGATGGGACATGGGCAGAACCCAGACACTGTCCAGCCAGTCAGTCTATGCAAAGTCAAATGGTGAGCTTCAAGCCTCAAAAATAAAGCAAAGATCAGAATCCAAGAAAAGGAAAGCTGGCCTTGATCTTCAGCATCCATGGGCACATATATGGAGACACACACCACACACACTTACGTATGTGTCTATATACAAATACACCATGTACATACAGATACACACACACACACACACACACACACACACACACACACACACACACACACACTACTCCTAGAGTGCTAAAGGATGATCCTGGAGTGAGGGCTCCATCTTCACTTCAGTGATTCATTCATGTGTACCGTGAACTACAGGTGACCCAAACGCCTGCTCACAGCCTGGGAAATGAGAAAGAGTTCGCATCTGTGGCTGTCCCCTCCCTCTGCGTCTGTCTGTCTCACTCACTTGAAAGCTCATTCTGGCCCATTTCAGGCAGGCCAGGCTAGACTGTCGGGCTCTGTGGGTTAGACACAACACAGTCGCTCTCGCTCTCGCTCTCTCCTTTCTGACATGGTCTAGCTGTGTAGCTCAGGCTGACCTCAAACTCATGCTCCTCCTGCCTTAGCAGCCCAGCTGCTGACACTGCAGGTATTCAGCACCAGGCCCAGCTTGAATGCAGTCTCAGTTCAAACACTTTCAGCCAACAGTGGGTTAATTGGGATGTACCCCACCTCACACTTGCAGTCAAACAGAGTCATCTCACACTGAGCCAATGTTACAAGTGTTGAGTGTCTCTAGCAAAATATTCAGCACCGGACAGAAGGTCAACATGCTCACTACTCACAGAGCTTGAGACACCTCTGTATAGTTACACACGTGCACACACATACCTGTTTCTCTCATATAACTGAAATAAAGATGTCACAAAACTGATCATTTTTGCATGTGCCACCAGATGTTCAGTATCCAGCCCCTCTCTGTCACAGTTATTTAGACCTGTTCGGGATCCAGCAACCCTGTCTCATAGTCCACTCTGGACTGGTCTTGGCCGAGGCTATGAAGGACATGAGCTGGCTGGGGCTGTTCTCTGTTTTCATTTCTTCTCCAAACACTGGGACCACTTTCCTCAGAAAAAGTTATCTGTGGAACTGACCCACTCCATCCCATGTCACTCCAGCTTGGCCCACCACTGCCTCAGGAGGCCACCACTCCAACCCATGTCATTCAGAGCTCAAAATCACAAGATTTTGCTTGCAACAGCTAGGCAAAGAACAAATGTTTACTGCCCATGGGAAGTGATAGGATGAGATGTCCCACAGAAAGGGACTCCAAAGAGAGAAAAGTCCATCTAAATCAGCCGTTCTCAACCTTCCTAATACTGTGACCCTTTAATACATTCCTCAAGTTGTGGTGACCCCCAAGCAGAAAATTGTTTTCATTGCTACTTTATAACTTTGATTTTTCTACCATTATGAATCACAATGTAAATATTTTGGGAGATAGAGGTTTCCCAAAGGGGTTGTGACCCACAGGTTGAGAAGCACTGATCAAAATGCAGAGAAAACCTGGTTTTGAAAGTTTCTTTTGACCCCTAGATCAAGCCATCCCTGAAACTCCACCCCAATCTACCATGGATCTTTTCAATTAGGAATCATTAGATTCTCCTTTTTCCTCCAGCCTGAATGAATTGGGTGTTTTGTCACTAGAAACCAAAAGAAGCTGATTGATAAAACCTCTTTGTGTGTCACTGCAGAGGCTCGGTGTCTTTTTATGGTCTGCCCTGGCAAGACTCCAGGCTTAATTTCTTTCCCAGCCAGCGCCTGCCCTCACAATGGTCCCTCCCTCTGTCCTCGAATTCACAATCCCTTTTCTCTGCATTCTCTTCCCCACAGTACAAATGTCTAACAGCTGTCTTCACTGAGCCTCTCCTGGGGATATTTGCACTTTTTATACCCAGTCGTCTGAGGAGTTCTCTGGGCACAGGGGGCAGTTCTGCAGTCCATGAGGCCAGAGGAGAAACAGGAGACAAAGATTCACCCGGCACCTGCTCTGTAAGACTGTGGGTGCGCAGCTACCCACAGGGCTTCTTTTCCTAATTAATTGGAAGGTCACATTTGTATTGTTTTGTTGTTGTTGCTAGGGAGGGACTCTGAAACTCTAAGCTCCCCTCTGGGTAAATGACTCTCCAAAAATCTCTTACTTAATTTAAACAAGGTACCAAAGAGCCTTCCTCCAAATGCTTGGGTACTTAAAGCTTCAAAAGTAAAGTCCCTGCCAAAATTTCAGGATTGCAAACGGTTGTGCCTAAAACCATCAACGGTCAGAATTAATCACTGAGATATGGAGAGGGCACCATCAAAATTAATCCTTCCTGCCTCCATCTGTCTGGACAGAGAACAGGAGGAAACCTGCTGAGCCTGCAGGCCTTGCCCTCACACGGGAACATTCTCTTTAGCTCACAGCAGTTATTTTACATAACACTAGTCAGCTGTGAGTGAGTGTGTGTGTGTGTGTGTGTGTGTGTGTGTGCATTTGCTTTATATAAACATACTTTTTATCAATACACACAGGTCATTTCACATCAACTAGAAGATATTGACCAGGTCATCATTATGACATAAATTACAATACAGAAGAAAATAATAATATAAAACCAGTGTGAACCTTGAATTGCTATCCCCACTGCTTGGGCCTAGAAATGGTGTCTTGTTCTCCTTGTTTCTTCCATCTCAGATGATAACAAACTCTTTGGGGTTATTCTGTGGATCCTTCAACAACTCACCCCTGTTGGACCTTCCATGGCTATCCCTTCCTGGTACATCTTTATAGTTTTATTGCCTACTATGGACCTGATACCCTATAGCTTCATCTAGCTCGGCTTTCTACTAGGAACATCTCTATTTCTGCTCACAGTTCCCTCCCCGTCCATACTCCCTTTGCTTTCAAGTTGTCCTAGCCTCCTTTCTGTGGCTGTGATAAAGACCATGACCACAGCAACTTGGGAGAGTAAGAGTCAGCTTATCACTTCCAGGTCACACTCCAGCATTGAAGGAAGTCAGGGCATGAACTGAAGTGGAGTCCTGAAAGCAGAGACACAGTTTACTGGCTTGCTCTCAAGCTGTGTAGGACTGTTTTTCTTATGCACTTTAGGACAGCCTGCCCAGGGATGGAACTGCCCATAGTGGACTGGACACACCTACACCAATTAGCAACCAAGAGAATGCCCCTACAAACATGCCCACGGGCCAATCCTATGGAGGCAATTTGTCAATTATGGCTCCTTTTTCTCAAGTGTATCAATTTGACAACCAAGATTACCCATCATACAGGATATCTGTTTAGTAATCCAGCATGCTGTTTAGGAGTTTGGGATCAGTCAGCTGACCTTATGCCTTCCACCTCTCATTTTTTTCCTCCCACCCTTATCATGTTCCAAGCTTCCTGCCTTGGAACTTGGACACTAAGTAGTTAATGTTGACGAACTTCCATGCATCCTCTGACATTTTTTCTACACTGCTCAATTACACACAATTCCAGACAGACAGACTCACTCACATATTCACGACAGCCATGCCTTTATGCCGGCTGTCATTGCAAGCCTTTGCATGTCCTCATGGCAACTCTGTGAGGTGGGTATTTCTGTTGTCCCCATTTAATATGTAGAGATCACTATGTACAGGGGTCTCAGTGAGTTCTCAGAGTCACACACCAGTAAGAGCTGGAGCCAAGACAACCTCAAGCACTCAGTTCTGGAAGTGAGTAAGCACAAATGTCAAATCACACCTACTCCTTGGTCCAGAAAAGGATTCTATTATGCAATCTTTGTGTGGATATTTTGGGAATCCTTACAAGTCAGCCCGTGAACGTCTGACTGAAAATCGACCAGGGCCTGTATTTTTATCCACTTTGTCACTCTGAACACAGAAGACCGATCTGAAGCACAGAACTTCATGTGGAACTATACATGTGCTTTTCCCAGCTGCTGTCCACTGACTTCTGAATCCAGCAGTGACACTCAGGCACAGCCAGAAGACAGCTGTCACCATCTCCTGCTAATGGAGCCTCTCTGATGAGAGCTGAGAGATGCACTAATCTATGGGTGTAGAGATAATAATTTAGGGAGCAGCTTATTACTATGTCCATTTAGTAGAATAAAGTACTGGGTTATGGCCTAGGACCTAGTAACCCATAGATTTTTGGCCCGTTAACAGTACCAGGTATGATGAGTTCTGTCTCACAGAGCAAGGCTTTAAACCCAATCAAAAAGTGGTTGGTTACTGTAGCATAATATTATTTTAAGGTGTGTTACTTTTGTTTATGTTGCATTTATTTAACTCTGTAAAGCTGTATTACTGTGCCTGTGTAAAACACCTGCTGGTCTAATAAAGAACTAAATAACCAATAGCAAGGCAGGAGAAAGGATAGATGGGGCTGGCAGGCAGAAAGAATATCTAGAAGAAGAAATCTGGGAGGAGAAAGAAGAGAGGAGCCAGAGAAGAAAGGGGACTGCAGGGGCCAGCCACCCCACCACACAGCAAGCCACGGAGTAAGAAACAAAGAAAGGTACACAGGAATAGAAAAGGAAAAGCTCGGAGGTAAAAGATAGTTGGGTAATCTAAAGTATAGAAAAGCTGGCTAGAAACTAAGCCAACCCATGACCCGGCATTCATAATGAAGAAAAAGCCTCCATGTGTGGATTTATTTGGGAGCTGGGTGGCTGGAAAAAGAGCCAAAAAAACTAAAAACAACAGGTTACTCCCAAATTTGTGCCACTATTGCCAAGTCAGTTCTTATGATGGCTCACAGGGTTCACAGCTGAGTAAGACCGCTGCTAACTTTTCTTTGCAATAGCATGTGTAGCCCCTTCCATCACCACGAAAGTTAGTCAGTAGGAATGAAGCTTCAGTGTTGGTACCAGCTTTATTCCTTCATGTCTGGTGTATGTGGTGTTTTCAGCAATAGGGTCTTACCATCCAGTTCTAGAGGGTAACCAAGAGCACTGACAATTGCCTATTTGTTTGGAGAGGGGGGTGTCTATGGAAGACCACTGACCACCAACTTGAGAAAAGGTAACCTATACCTTGCTCTGGGCTTTTCATCTGATAGTCTATGGTGTCTGTGAGAAGAATTGCCCCTCTATTATAGGGTAATTTCATTTAAACTCTTTACATACGTCTTTGTCTATGTTTAACTTTAGGAAGCCTCTACTACAGAAGCGGGCTTCCATATAGAACTGTCAAGGTCTTGAGTGTTAGTCACCCCCCACACCCCCTCTTCCACCCTACCCTCCCATCTCTGCCTTCCCTGGAACCCCATTTAACCACACATGTGTAAACATTCAAAGGTGTCATCCACACGTGAGAAAGAACACCTAGTATTTGTTTTTCTGGGCCTGGGTTACCTTATTTAGAATGATGGCACTCACTCATTTTCCTGATTACTTCATAATATCATTTTTCATTACAACTGAATAATAATCCATAGTGTATATGCACCACATTTTCATTATCCATTCTCCATTTGATGCACATCTCGGCTGTTTCTTGGCTATTGTAAGTAGAGTGATAATGAACATGGATGAGCAGGTGTCTCTGTAGCAGATATAGAGTCCTCTGGGCATGTGGGCAAGAGTGTTATGCTGGATGTGATAGAGTTAGTTCCAGCTTTTTGAGGAAACCAGTAAGCACACTGATTTCCACAGTGGCTGATCCCCCCAAGCCATGAATAAGGGTTCTCCCTTTATCCATACCAGCATTTGTTGTCATTTGTTTTGGGTCTTTTGCTGTTGTTTGAGGCAAGGTCTCTCTATGTAGCCCTGGCTGGCCTGGAACTCACAGAGTTCAAACTGTTTCTCAGGTACTGTGATTAAAGGCATGGCCACCACACTGGGTGTCATTTGTCTGTTTCTTTGTTTTATATTAGCCATTCTGAATGGGATAAGAGGAAATCTCAAAGTAGTTTTAATTTGAGTTTTCCTGAAGGCTGAGGATGTTAAACATTTTAAAAGTATTTCTTAGCCATTTGCATTTTTTGAGACCTTTCTCTTCAGTTCCATGCCCCAATTTTCAATTGGTTTGTTTTCGTGTGTGTGTGTGTGTGTGTGTGTGTGTGTGTGTGTGTGTGTGTGTGTGTTTAGTTCTTTGTATATTCTAGACACTAACCCTCCGTGAGATGAGTATCTGGTAAAGAATTTTCCCCGTTCTGCAGCTTGCCTTTTCAGTCAAATGATATGCAGAAGCATTCTGCCTCCATGAAGTGCCCTTTGTCAACTGTTGCTCTAGATGTCTGCACTGTGGGGTCCTGTTCAGAGAGTTCTTTTGGGGCGCCAATGAGTTGCAGCATACTCCTTACTTTCTCCTTGAATAGATTTGGGGTGTCAGGCCTGGTGCTATCCTTGGCCCATTTGCCACTGAGTCTTTTGAAAAGAGAACATCTGGATTTTATTCCTCTCCATGCCTGTCCAGCCTGACCAGCACCAGCTGCTGCTGATGCTTTCTTGTCTCCAATGTGCATTTTTGTCATCTCACACAGTTGTCACGGTGGTAGAAAGCCAGCCAACACAGGCTTCAGCCAGGTACAGTCCAGCTCAGCTGCCTCCTGCTGCAACAGAAGCATACAGAACTGACCCAGGTCTCAGAAGGGAAAGGACCTCCCACAGCCCCAGGGCAAGTGACCCCACCTGACCCTCCTTTTAAGGCAAACACCTCCCTCTTCACGAAAGGCTTCGATGAACCCAGTGTGTGAAGCACTCCATCCCAGGCATCTCTACTTCCACGGAAACCAGAAAGCAGTACCAGAAGCAGCAGACAGGCATGGAAACTGGATACAATGGCTCCTGCACAATCCTTTGGCCCGGCCTCAGCCTCCCAAACCTCCAGTCAGTCTCCTCCAGACCACCCCCTATTCAAGGTGCTGGGACCAGGGACACAATCCTGCAACATAAGCAGCCAGCCTATCTGGTGACTCAGGTCACCTTAAGATCCAGTAGAATCTGCAATGTTCCCTCCACACACACAAAAAAATAAAATAAAATAAAATAAAATAAAAAATAAAAATAAAAGTGAAGGGGCAGGAGAGAGTGGTTTGCTTCCCACGGCAGGACATACCTGGATTTCACCGGCTGGAGACAATTCAGGTATGTGCCACTGATCGCCTAGTGTGGGTGTCATTTCCCGCTTGCCTCTGAGGCTAAAATATCAAACCTGGCACCTTCCACACATTCCCTCCAAAATGACCACAAATAATTTTATCATAAACAAGTCAGCACAAGGGTCCTGAGCTCCCAGTCGAGTTTAGGAGATGCAATGCTAATCCTTTAATTGGGCAGCATGTTCACCTGTCAGACTGACTTCGCCTCTACTGAAAAGTACTTTGCAGCCACGGAGGCTGTTGATACGTTATCCTGCTCAGATAATTTATACTGTTATGGGGGGGGATCCCTTCTCAAGAAAGGAAAGGAAAGAAAAACACCAGCAGAGAGGGAAAGACATAATCCTGTCAAGGAAGCAAGTGCTACCCAGGCCTCTACCCCCGACAGCATCCACTCTGAGTGGCCCGGTAGCCAGCATCTGGCTATTCCAGAAGGGTGCTAGAGGATTTAACTGGATAGAAGTCATAGAAAAGCCCAGAATCTAGCTCAGCTTCACTTACTCCAAGGCCTGAAGACGAGGTCCTGGTTAAGTCTGCAGGAGGATTCAGAAAGGGGGCAGCTTGAGGTAACGGCTCAGTACTAAAGCATCTGAATGCACAAAGGCAGCTAAGGGTTCAGGGAGGATCGGGGCCTGTGTGATGCTGGCCAAACTCCTCACCAAAGGTAAACAGGACACAGAAGCCGACCATGAGCAGCTTACTGGGGCTCTTGCACTGTAGAAAGGAGCTGAATTACCACACAGAGAGCTCCTTCTCAGTGCCACAGAAACTCCAAACAGAGACCAGCACATCACCCAAGCAAGACTGCATAGTTAAATGTGTTCAAAGCCTGTAACAGTTAGACTTCCCTAATGCCCTAGAAGGTGGGTCGCTGGGATAGACCCGTCCAAAATGAGGCAGAAAAGCATTTCAAAGAAGGAAGTAAAAGATAGCACAAGGTGAGCTGGAGAATTGGCTCAGTGGTTTAGAGCACTGTCTGCTCTTCTAGAGGATCTGGGTTCGATTCCCAGCACCCACACGGCAGCTCACAAACATTTGTAACTCCAGTTCCAGTGGATCCAGCACCCTCTTCTGGCCCTCATGGGCACTGCATACACACAGTACACAGATATATGTGCAGTCAAAGCATCCATATACACAATAATATAAAACATAAATTTAACTACAAGAAAGGAAACGGATGCCATCGCCTTTGGAAGCCGCAAAGGGCTAACTGCAGGGTCACTCCAAGTGTGCCTGACTGAAGTATGAGATTCTTTGCTGTGGCATGAAAAGATGTACTCGGCAGCGGTGGTGGCAGGGAAATTTTTGTCTCCTATGGTAGCACAACACACAGAGAATTGCCTTAAACTCCCACCTCTGGAATTCGTCTCCAGACAATGAAAAGACCTTATCCATCTAATTCCCCAAGTCTTCCTCAATACCTGGCAAATTGTAGGTATTTTTAAATGTCCATCAAGACTAAATTAGACTCACAGGTGATTTCTAACCTTCTGCATTTGTCTGGATCTCCTGAATGTTGTACATCACAGATTCAGTAAGGCACATAGAATGCACACCATTTCCAAAAGGTGTTTGGCTATAAAACAAACTTTTCCCTACAAAGTTCCCTGCAGGAATTGTAAAAATGAGGTAGTTAAAAGTGGGGTGTTGGGCCAGTGAGGTGGTTCTACAGGGAAAGCACTTGCCATAAAAGTCCAACAGCCTGAGTTTGATCCCTGGAGCCCACGCAAAGGCAGAAGGAAATTGCTGAGTCCACATAGTCATCCTTGACCTCTACACCTGTGCTGTGACACATACAGTTGTGGGAATCCCTGAACAGTGCACATCAGTTTGTTGTGAGGAGCAATAGTAGTTTCTGTTGAACTAAGCCACTAAGATTTCAGAATTCTTTGTCACAACAACATAACCTAGTTGTCATGACTAAATAAATTAATGATCATCATGACATTTCCTCATATAGCAAGTGCTTACAATGCAGAGAGTATCTGAAGTATCTCATAAAAAAATATTTTAAACTGTGAGCTGACCTCAATGTCTTTGTCAGAGCAGTTTCTCTTTGCAGCAAACAGAATGGCAGAGATTCATGGCTGTTCAAGGTGCTGAGAATGAGTGATGGATGAGTTCTTCTCTGTGAATAGCAGCTATGCCACCCCCTTGAAGGCTCGGGGATCAGCACAGAAGAGAAAATGGAAAGAATGCAAGAACCAGTAGAGAGTAAGACTGCAACAGTCACCTGGGCGAGACAGCCATTGCCACAAGCTCAGAGCAGCTGCAGACGCATGGGCTGGGTCTGCACAAGAATGGGCCTGTCAACAGTCAGGCCCTGTGGTGACGCCGCATGAAAGAAGAAAGACTCACTCTTGGTGTCATTTACCCAAGAGTGGGCCGATGTATTCGCAGTCTTGGTCTGCTGTTGTGCTCCAGAAGAAGTTTAGTCTAAAGTAGTGCTGAGCCAAGGCGGTCTGGGCTCTATGTGGAACAGCACAGCAAACAAAGGAACCAAGGGCCTCTGCTCACGGGGCTCTGGAAGGAGGAAGTCGTTCGTGTGGCCTTCCTGACTCAGAACAGGACACAAAACTGTCAGATGTCGTCACTCTGCACCCACGTGTTGCTTTCAACATATCTGGGGAGAGGGGTTGCCTTTAGCATCTCTGCTTCCAGTGAACGGTCTAAGACCTGAACACCGCGTCTCACACACACCACACTGTTCGGAGTCAGGGCCGTGAATGGTTACAGCGTAGGAAAAGTAGGGAACGTGGTACATGGAAGGCTGTGCATTCAGCTGAGCTTGTAGGGGTGGATTACATTGGAAGTCCAAAAAAGAGTAACACTTATTACAACATTTTCATTAGAGGTCAGACAATTCTGAACAGGCCGTGTGTAAGCAGAATGAGCACGTAGCTATTATGACTTCAAAGCACACTATCAATTTGGTTACAGCAGGGTCAATGAAAGTTTGATTTGTAAAGACAAACTTTAAAAAGCCTCTCTCAAAAAAACATTTCCATAAAGTGAGGGTGGGGGGAGGACTCAGTGGGTCCTATACTAGACTGCTGATGGATTCAGGAAGAGCAGGAATCATTGCATTGGATTACAGCCTCTCAGATACCCCAGCAGATACACAGATGGCCCTGGTTAGACTCAGTAGGTCACAAAACTAAACCAAAAGTCATGAGTCTTAGCAAAGAACCACAGTGATGGGGGCCCTGATACAGATGAGAGGGGGTAAGAGAGGCTGGTGAGTAACAGAACGCTTTGTCTACGTGTGTGAAATTGTCAACAAAATTAACCAGTTTTAAATAGTATATTATACTTCAGGAGGCTGAAGCAGTCACAAGTTGGTGGCCAGAGACCATGTAGCTAGACCCTGTCACGGATAAAATGACACCCTACAAAAGTGTGAAAAGGGAAAGTGGGACCCACACAGAGGAAGTCACTGGATGCGCAGCCTCAGGCCTGAAGGAAAACTGTTCAATGGGGAGGCTTTTGGTCTCTGCGAACCTCGTAGTTATTCCAGAAGCTTGCTCTGTTTCCAGCTTGACTGTAGAGAATGGGTTTGTCCCAGATCCATTATCTGCATTTCCCCAGAACACCATATGCTTTCTATGTGAAATTGGGACCTGTAATCCAATCGTATGTCTACTCTCCAGTTATAACTACAGAGAATTCTCAGATTAAAAAACAAAACCTTACAGATAAAAAAATAATATGGCAAGTGGCCTGGTATATGTCAGAAATTCTCACCAGGCCTTTTCAATCAATGCCCTGTGCTTAGATACTTGGCAGACAGGGCTGTTTATAGACTCATAACCTCCAGGGAACAAAATGCTCACCTGATAAAACATAAAATAAAACAACATTGTATTTCTACAAGTGCTTCATGAGGTGACACACTGGAGAGGAAGATCCAAAGTGTTGAGACAGATGAATACAAGGCCTGTTGATAGCTTGTCCATTTTGAGAGGTGAGAAGTCAGAGTAAATGGGAGGAGCTGTTTGATGTCTCACCTCTCGGAATCCCAAGGATCTCTTTTAAAGATGAACATGATTTAATTTAAACAATTGTCATGATCCAAAAGAGACTGTCATTTCATTCCAGGTCATCAGAGAACCCCCAAGCCATGGGGGAACAAAATATTTTATTAATTTTCTGCTTAGTGTTCTTATCAGCTTCTGCACATCACTTGATTAAACATCCACAGCCCTCTGTCCTGTGTCTCCCTTCTTCCTTCACTTCCCTGTGTGGCAAAATCTTCAAAGGGTTACTTCAAGAGGCCGTTCACAGGCCTCTGTGTCCTGGAAAGGGTTAAGCTCCTGGCCTCTTCTTGGAAGCACAAGAAGAGTCCAAGGAATCTGGTGCTAGAGGAGCAAACCTCACACCTTGACCAGCCAGGCTGCACCTGCCTTGAAAGCTAAGCCCTGGAGGCAGAGTCAGGGTCAGAGCGACCTGAAAAGCTGCATCCCACGGGCACTAGGGAAAGCAGGTCTGGAGCCAGAGCTAAATGCATCTCCTCTCATCCTCCTCAATTTCACTCCCTCACAGCTAATTTTACATTATTAACCCTCCTCCGACCCCACCCCTGGGCAGGTAGCACGGTTCTCCTCTGATGGGTTTATAAATGACCTTCCAGCCTTGTGAGCTACCAGCCTTCTTCTTTTCTCTCTTTTCAAAAGCTTCACACACACACACACAACACACAACACACAACACACACACACAACACGCACACATACACACACACACAACACACACATACACACACACAACACACACAACACACAACACACACACATACACACACATACATACACACATACACACAACACACAACACACACAACACACACACAACACACACAACACACACACAACACACACAACACACACACACAACACACACACACACAACACACACACACAACACACACACAAAACAACACACACACACATACACACACAACACACACACAACACACATACACACACACAACACACATACACACACACAACACACACACATACACACACACCACACACACACAACACACACATACACACACACAACACACACACAACACACACATACACACACACAACACACACAACACATACACACACACACATACACACACACAACACACAACACACACACACAACACACACAACACACACACACACACAACACATTGATTTTCATAAATGAAATTGTAACATGTTTGACAGAGAAATTTTCCAGCTTATTCTTATTTTCTGTTGTCATGAATCCTCAATAGCCTATGATTATATCCTGAGACCATTGCCTTGTTTGTCTCCACTCACATCATCGTAGACATAAGCGCACACACAAAATTTTATTGTGCTGCATCTATTTTTTAAGTTGGTCCTTTTATACAGATTTCTCTGCTCTACTTTCTTCTCATTTGATTATTTCTGGATGGCGATGGCTCTAACCCATTGTGGTAACCCTCTAACTACGTTTCCCAGCCAAGTGATACCAATGAGCCCACTGCCAGTTTCTCTGTGGCTCTTTTTTCTAGCTAACATTTATTTCCTCTCTCTTTACATTACCAACAATACTCAGCAAGCATCCTTGTAATCTAAATTTTCTTGTGTACACTTCAATTTCTGAAGAATACCATGGGCATATCATGCTGATTTGAAAAGCACAGGCATCTTTCAATCTCAAGAGGTCACTTTGGTGGTTAAATGCACCAGAGCTTGCCGCATCATTTTCCATAAACCTGGTGACAGTTCTTATCACTATTAGCCACAGAGGAGGAGGCCCTTTCCCAGCATCTTCACCAGCAGTGAGAAGACTGGCACATCACTGTTCCATAGAGCTGCCTTTTTCTAGTTACTAGTGGATGCAGACATCTTTTCATACTGGATCACACCAGAGCATTCATCTAGTAACTGCCAACCTTCTAACTGAGTTGTCCTTTCCTAAAGTGCCTCCTGAATGAGCAGAAAGTGGGTAGAAAGCCCCGCTGGAGTCTGCATAAGGAGATGTGTACTAAGACTGGAGTTAGAAAATTGGATCACATCCAACTTCCCCTAAAGGCCAGTAGGACCAAGAAGGAGGTTGGGCGTCGAGACTCCATCCCTGAACAGGAGCAGATTCCCAGAGTTCAGGAGCAGAACTGGCCTGAGCTGCAGAAGTGCAGTCTTCTAGGAGGGAAAGAGACAGGAGGGAGAAGGACAGGAAGGGGAAGGAACAAGTGGACGCCTAACTGCCCAGATATGGAGTAGATGCTGAGTACACAAATCGCATCTGTTCCCTGCACTGAACCCGCAGGACAGAGTAGATCCGATCTCCGCAGAGAGGCAGTTTTAGTAATGACAGGGAACATCTCCTGCATCATTCAGTTAGTAAGACATGGAAGTCGGAGCACAGGAAGTCGCATGTGGCATCTAGCCAGCACAGTGAAGGCACCAGAAGGACCTGGCCAATGCACTTTGCCCACATAGAAGACCCTGGAGACTTGAGGCTCCACAGCATCCTTAGGAGCCCTGCCTGGGGCCTGAATCCCTCTGACCCCTCACTCGCATCATCAGACACCACTTGTACCAAACTGATGGGATTTAGTAATTCGGGCAAAGGTTTTGGACTTCTGAAATTATTAAGACTCTCTCTTGATTCAGTCCTCCTTGGGGTAGGAATCTCTAAAATTTCTCAGATTGTCAAGTAAAAACAAATATTCGTAGTACCTCTGACTCTGCGCCAGCCAACCAGACTTGTTATTTGCCAGTTATCATTATACAAAGTGTTCTCTAAAGGGAAGGTGGTTGTGTAAGGAGGGTGAATATCAGATAGCTCATCTGAAAGGAACGCCTGTGGAATGACAGCGTAAGGCACCAATGTGGACATCACATGTCTGCAGGGGATCTCAAAGGTCTCTCAGGAGGTTTTCGGAACCATGTCGTGTCTTCTTTTACAAAGTGTCAGTCGCCACTGACCATTGTTATTAGTCTTGCCTCCTCGCTAATCCAGACTTTTTCAGTACTATGCATGAAAGACTCATTCTGGAGTGACATGCAATTGCTCAATATTAGTCCACAATTTAGAGCGCTTTAGATTTCTGTGTGAAGCAATTAATTATGGAAAATAGAAATGACTCCTCTGACAGAAGTCAGCAGCCTATGCTGACGAAGGGACAAGGGAGCCCACCCCAAAGGTTCCAGGGGTGAGCATCTGCTTGGGCTCGCATTTTCCTGTCAAGCCTCATTACATAAAGGTGGTTTGTGTTTCACACTAATTAGCTAAAAGGTTCTGACATTAATCCAATACCAAATAAGTCACCCTGTGCAATGAAGTATTTGAAAAGACCAGTCCCAGCTCTATTGGATTTATCAGAGAAAACAGACATGACACAATCTTAAACACCAGCCGAAAGGCGTTGCTACATCACACTTTTAAACAAGGGATGTTTCCTCCTGGTTCGCTTGTGCCCTATGGGCACATCACTCAAGTGCACAGTAAGAGGGAAAAAAACACATGAGAATCTCGGAAAAGAGGAAGTGTGCATGATGGATTCACATGATGGATATATAATAAGCCCGTACAACTCAATAATTAAAGACAATGCAATTAAAATATGAGCAATAGCTGTTTCTCCAAGGAATGGCTGTGCATGGCCAGTAAGCACACAAAAAGATGGTGGGCATCATAGTCATTAAAGAGGCACAAATAAAAAACAGACAAATACACTTCACACTCCTTGAAAAGGCTAAAGTCAAAATGTCAGGTAATGACAGAGGCCAAGAAGATGAGATGGCCCTGGACCTCTTGTCCTGCCCCCAACCCCGTCCCCATAATGAGAGTTCAGAATGGTGCTTTAGAAACAGTCTGGAATTTCTTCTAGAAGTTAAACCTGTGACACAGAAATTCCATCCCCAGATATATAACTAAAGAAATGAAAATGCATGGCCATATAAAACTGTGTTCATGGACTTCTATACCAACATTGTTTATTCCTTGTCACCCTAAATCAGAAACAATGGAAATACCCAGCAGCTGATGGATGGTAAACAAAAACAAGATGCACCTGTAGACAGAATGTGTTCGGAGAAGGAAGGAAAACTGATATATGCAACAGCATGGATGAATCTTGAAACTCCTGTAACTTGAAAGAAGACAATAGGCCTGAAAGATCGCATGGTACTGAGTTTCATTTGTGTGAAGTGTTCATAGTAAGGAAATCTACAGACACAAAAAGGAGACTAGAAGTTTCTTTAGGATGGGAGGAGAAGGTGGGAAGGACACAGATAGAGGGGTTGGGGTTCCTTCTTGAGACAATAAATACAGCTGAGAAACCACTCAATTTTGTGTTTTAGAGAGCCAAATTGTATGTGGATTACATCACAGTGAAGTGTAAATGGCAGTTTCTGTCCCGGCAACTCCCAAATACCCAGCAGCCGCTTCCCAATTATCACACAGAGGCTTATATTGATTATAAATATTGGCCAATGGCTCAGCCTTATTATTAACTAGCTCTTACATTTAAATTCACCCATTCCTAGTAATCTTTATTATCACGTGGTCTGTGGCTTACCTGTCCTATAGCATCCTGCTTCTTGGACAGCTTTGGGCATCTGTCGCGAGCCCACCCCTCTTCCTCTGAGTCATAGTCTAACTCTTCTACCTAAACTTATTCTGTCTTGCCATAGACCAAAACAACTTTATTATCAACCAATGAGAGAAATATATATTTACAGCATACAGAAAGACCATCCCATAGCAGTGAAGTTGTTTAAAACAAAAATCAGCTTGAGAAATGTAAGCATCAGAAACTGTTCTGGCTGTCCCAAACAGAAGTGAACAGCAGGAGGAGGGAGGAAGAGATGGCTAATTCTTCTTTTACAGTCAGTTCCTGAGAAATCCATTACAGATTGAGAGACTCATCTGTACCATAGCCCTCACCCCAGCTCAGGAACAGCATAGAAAAGAGAACAGAAAGAACGTAAGAGCTGGGGGTGTGGAGGAGGGCTGTGATGCACTAACTTCTGGACATGGCATGGCTCTGCTCACAAAACCTTGCTGTAGCTGTGTTCACCTTGCTTAAGATCTGCATTTGACAGAAGCTGATCTTCTGAGTCCCCACCCTCTGTGGAGGAGCTATCGGCAGTTGATGGCTGCAAAGGGAGAGAGAGTCAGTCATTTGGGGACATGGACAAAGATAGGTTTCCCAACCCCACTGATAACTGATGGCCACATACCCACACAATAAGAGCAGCACTAATTGGACTCAGGGGGCTCTATAAAAGAGACATGACTATGGGAAGGAAGCAGTGGAGAGCATTAGAAGGAGTTGGAGGGAGGTAGTGACTAATATAAGTATATTATATAAGTACATGAGATTATCTATGCCTGAACAAATGCATTAGATAAGTATATGAGATTATCTATGACTGAACAAAAATGTTAAATGTCAATAAAATACCTACAGCATATGTCATACTTAAGAACAAGTAACTCTGAGCCTTCCTACTAGAGTCAAGAACACAGACAGTTCATCTCCTCTCATTACTCTTTTTTGTATTTTTTATGTATATGGGTGTTTTGCTTGCATGTACATCTGTGCACCATGTATATGCCTGGTGCTTGGTACCTATAGGGACTAGAAGAGAGCATTGAATAGCCTAGAGTTATAGATGGTTAGGACCCACCATGTGGGTGTTAGGACCATGTCCTCTGCAAGAACAGCCAGTGCTCTTAACTGCCAAGCCATCTCTCCAGCCCCTCTGACTGCTTTCAGCATTATGCTAGAAGTAATTCTAATGCAATAAGACAGTAAAGGTACTAAAATCTACCTACAATTAGATAGAAGAAATCAAATAAAACTATCATTTCATGTTGATATATTACCATCATGTAGAAAATCCGAGTCAACAATAATAACCAAAAAACTGGGACTAGCAAACAAGTCACAGGATATAAAGTTACACATAAAGTCAGTCACTTTCCTTCCTGCAGTTAAACTGTGCATGCTTAAAGCATGCAAAAAAAAAGAGACACTTAAGTCTAAATCATGTATAATGTGTATAAGACCTGTACAAAGAAAACTACAAAGTTCCAACGAAACGTACCAAAGAAATAAATGGAAAGCTATTCATGTCCATGGAGAGGAATGCATAACATTGTTGAGACCTAAGATTCTCCCGACTCAGCCTTATATATTCAGAGCAATCCCAGTTCATCACAATAGGTCACGTTGGAATATTTAAAGACTACTTCCAAAGTTTACGTGGAAAAACAAAGGGCTCAGAACAGCTTGTAAAATACGGGAGAACAAGCTGGGAGAATGACATGCTTCTAAAGATTCAGTGATGAAAACAGTGGTGTCGGATAGAGAACCAAGAAACAGTCCCACATGAAGATGCAACCGATCACCAGTCTTCACCAGTCTCCCAGCAAACAACCCTGGAGCCGCTGCGCACCCAGGGCCAAGAGAAGTCAGGCTAGGTGAAGGCTCTACCTATTTATGAAAAATAAAGTCAGAGGAGATCACAGACCTAACTACAAGGGGCAAAACTATAAAATTCTAGACTGTACTACATCAGAAAACCTAGATAACTGTACATGGTGATTCTTCTGAGATGCCACACAGAAGGTGGAGCCTGGGGAAAGAAGCATTGATAAGCTAGACAATGTTAAACAAAAAAAGTCTGCCCTTCAAAAGTCAATGAAGAAAATAAAAGGATAAACCATAAGCTAGGAAAAAATATTTGCAAAAGACATACCTGACTTTAAAAAAAAGTCTTAAATTTTATTTATTTATTTTTTCTGTGTACATTATATGTGCCCCAGCTTGTCTGCATCAGTACCACATGCATGCATGTGCCAGAAGGTGGCAGCAGATCTGGAACTGGGGTTACAGATGGTTGTGAGGCTCTTGATATGGGTGCTGATAATTAAAGCCAGGTCCTCTGCAAGATCAGAAAGTGCTCTTAACTGCTAAGTCACCTCTCCAACTCCCTCGTAAGGTTATTATCTTAAAACTCAACAAAAAGACAACCAACCATTAACAGAAATCTCCCCAAGAAAGACACTAGATAACACTTCTGTCACTCGAGAGTTTCAAACTAAAGCAATGGTGAGACACCCACTAGAATGGCTAAAATCTAAAAGTGCAACATGAAACATTAGTGAGGATGTGGAAAATGCCCAAATACTTCAGAAAACAGCAAAGCATTTCCTACAAGACGAACATGTTTCATCATACAGTCTAACAACAATACTACTTGCTATCTATCAAAGAAATTAAAAACAAGTCCACAGAAAAGCTGCCTCTCAAGCTGGGGAGAGTGGCATGGACCTATCATCCTGTCACTCAGGAAGCAAAAGCAGGAGAATCAGGAGCCTGAGGCTATTGTTGATTATGGAGTGAGTTCGAGGCCAGCCTGGGTTATGTGGAAATTCTGTCTCAAAAAAAAAAAAAAAAAAAATTCCATGTAGATGTGACTTTCAAATGCAGGTGAATGAGTGAATGACAAAGGAAATGGAAGGGCTATCAAGCCCTGGAAAACCTGCAAAGTGCTTATGATTACAACCGTGCTTAAGGCAGCTCTCAGCCTTAGTAAGTGAAGGCTGAGAGCTGAGGGCGATAGTGCATGACTGCATTCCCAACACCAGGAAGGCAGGACAGTCAAGGCCAGCTTGGCTACATGATGAGACCCTGTCTCAGAACAATGACAGCAAAACTGGAGGAGAGCCTGTCTGAAAACATGCGTGCTCTGTGATCCCACCTGTGTAACACTGTTCAAGGGAAAACTACGAAGCCAGTAAAAGGAGCAGAGTTCTCAGGGAACAGAGGGGGTGCAGGGACAAAGCACGGAGAAATCAAAGTAACGTCTGGTGCTGTGATTGTATTTCTTAAAGGTCACAGATGCAGAAAGTCCAGTGGGCTCTAAGTGGATTAGGAATTTCCGACAATTACGATGTGTAAATGTAAGTTCATTAACTGTGGCAAAGGCATCACTTTGTGGGGGATGTTGACAATGGAGGAGGCTTTGCAGAAGTGGACGCAGGAAGAGCACAGCAGCTCTGTTTACTTTTTCTAGGAATCATATATGCAACCATATATGTATACTATATATATATATACATATATATTTATATATTCACACCTCCGTGTGTAATAATAAAAGCACATGTTTTCACTAAGGAATGAGTGCAGGAAGACAGGGTAGGGATGTATTTGCTTGATTGTGTGCTGTGCCTACCTGCCACACACACACTTTATGAGACTTGACCATTCACTTCTTACACACCTTGATATTGCAAAATTACGAACAAGAAAAGGAACATTGGGGAAGTAACTAAGAAACTGAAGCCATGTTCAAATTCACAACCCTTTACCTTCAAGTTTGTTTTCACCAACAGTATTGTTGTGGGCTCACTACCTAGAAATGAGCACCCACCCAGCTCTCAGGAAGTTGCATTAAAATGGGAATCAGCTGTGGGACACAGAAAACGCCATAAAAATCTCTCTGTAACACTGTGAGAAGGCTACTGTGCAAAGATTGATTGCCACTGTCATTGAATCCAGGACCATTTGTGAGTTTGGGGACAGAGCAGGCAGGAGAGTCTGGTATACGATAGGAAATAGGAAACTAGCAGAGCTGAGACTCCCAAACCATTGGCATGTTCCATGGGCCGAGACTCCAGTCCATTGAAATGTTCCATAGGCTGAGACTCCAGTCTATTGGCATGTTCCATAGGCTGCATTTGCTCTTCCAAACTCCAGAACTAAATTCCAGACATTTCCTTCAAATCTGTAAAGAACTGGAAACTGAAAGCCTAATTAAAAGATACATTTATTTATCTTTATTTTGTGTGTGAGTGTTTGCTTGCATGTATGTTTGTGCACCATGTGTGTATAGGGCCTGCAGAAGCCAGGATCCCCTAGAACTAGAGTTACAAAAGGTTGTGAGCTGCCTTGTGGGTGCTGGGAACCCAATCAGGGTCCTTGGCAAGGGCAGCCAGTGCTCTTAACCATCGAGCTACCTCTCTGGTTTCATAAAAGCCTACTTTTTAAGCAAATTACTCTTCATATGTGACCCTCCTTTGACTATACAGTGAGATGTGTATTGACAGTACCATACTTCAAAGGCATTCTGGGGATGTGGTTAAAGGCACAGTCCCTGAGCACAGAGTAACTGTGTTCAGTTCTTCCCCTCCCTGATTTAGACAGTTCCATGCAGTTTAGCTTCCCCACCTAAAAGGCAAGGACTAGAATAAAATTACTATAGCAGTTATTACAAAGATTAAACATGTAAATAAAGATAAAATATTTTAATTGTACCTGGTATTACATCACATAATTTTTTGCATTAAAAAATTATTCAGCTGGTGAGATGTCTCAGCTGATAAAGGTGTCTGTTGCCAAGCTTGATGACCTGAATCCAATTCCTGGACTGACAAATGGAACCTGTTATTTATACAACTATACATGCCAGCCAGGAATAGTGTGGCACAAGCTGGATCCCCAAAGAGAATGCCACCAAGAGGAGCCACAGGGCTTGACCCCTATCCAGCATTTGTGGCATGACTATAAATTACAGTCTTGAGCCAAATTCCAGACCAGAAAGTTCACCCCATTATCTGTTGAATGTAAGAGGCTATCTACATCAATGTCTGATCAAGTTCATATTCAACCAAAACTATTCACACAGCACAGGTCTGAGAGAAACACACACTGACAGAAAGATCCAGTAGGTGCAGAGCTGGGCTCTAGCTCACACCTGTAATTCCAGGACTTGAGAGGCTGAGGCAGGAGAATCATGAGATCTGGACCAACCTGGATTACATAGCGATTATAGGATAACTATCTCAAAAAACGACAACAATAAATTCTGAACAGGACACTTCTCTTTCTACATCTTCTAGAGTTTCATGGAATAAAAGAGAAGACTTCCTCGGAGTACATGACTCTTGAATTGTTTTGTTTTGTTTCAAGCC
Source organism: Peromyscus maniculatus bairdii (assembly GCF_049852395.1). Lineage (NCBI taxonomy): Eukaryota > Metazoa > Chordata > Mammalia > Rodentia > Cricetidae > Peromyscus > Peromyscus maniculatus. Next base: position 141,157,568 of record NC_134856.1, on the reverse strand, counting down.
TTTGGGTAGGCAAACAGAGGTGTCAATGACTATGGCTAACTGGCCATAACGCTAACTGGTCACTGGAAACTCATGATGTCAGCAGTCCCTTTGTGGCTCAGTGATTAACTTCCAAAGCTCTCTCTGTGGTTTCCATGGGGAAATGCAGCACGCTCCCATAATGCAATGTTCGGTATACCTTAAGAGCACACACCTTCCATTCCTTCATGTTATCATTCTTCAGTCACAACACTCTTCCAGTTGTAACAGCACACTGAAACCTAAGATTACAAAGTTTTTGCTCTTTGTTTTATTTTGTTTTGTTTTTCTTGTTTGTTTGTTTTTAGTTCAGAGCAAAAATAAGTACACACCTCAAAAGTTCATAGGGGTCAGTCAGAAAAGAATCATTGGCGAGTTCCATGGGCTGAGACTCCAGTCCATTGGTGTGTTCCATGGGCAGAGACTCCAGTCCATTGGTGTGTTCCATGGGCCAAGACTCCAATCAATTGGCGTCTTCCGTGGGCTAAGACCATTTGGGCTTGCTTTTCTATGGAGGCTCTCAGCCTCCCATGTCATGTGTCAACTGACCAGAGTTGAAGGGCTGATTTCTCAGGCAAGGATAGAGAGTAGGAGAATTAGAAGGTAATAGGCAAGCCCCTGACCTTTCCTATCACCATCCCCAAAGGACCACTAGTCAAATTATCCTTAGAGTTGCTGCAGCAACTGAGAATAAACCAATACTCTCAGCCTGGGAACGCTGCCGGACATCAGGCACCTTGCTGTCCCCTGCAGTATGATGAAGTAAGCCCCTGTGTAACCAAACCCCTCACCTGGTTTTGATCTGCCCTTCTGGGAGCTGCCTCTCCATCCCGCATGAGTAAAACTCCTCCTCTTACGGCCCTGTATGCCTAGACTGCTCTAGGGGCCTCGAAGTCATATTGTCATAGACAGCCATAAAATTTTTATAGCTGCCAGGACCCATTGATCAGCGAGTCAACCGTCCATGCAGTAAAAGTGCTGTGTGTGAGAATTCAGAAGCCAGGGCACAGCAGGTCATACTTCCTGCTTGGCAGCTGGGGTCGAGTTTCCCTGTGTCACAGAGCCCCACCTGTTCATTCACCTCCCTCTAAACAGACAATACACATCCAAAATAATTAAAGAAAGGCAGACTTTTTTAATTAAGTCAGAATAGAGAAACATAGGTGACAGATCATGTTTGTTTGGGGGCTTAAAGTATCTGGACATAATCCTTAAGCCACCCGAGATGGCGAAAACTGATGGGGAATGGACAGGGAAAGAGGAGAAGGCTTTGCTGTAGGAGCAAAGGGTCTCCTCCTCCAGGCAGGGTCACTCTGTTTTCACAGTTGCATTATAAAAACAGCAGATAATGTCCCCAATGGCCTAGGAGCAGCTCTAGGTGGCTTATCTAAGGAGCCACGCCCAGGCTCTCACCCTGGCTAGACCAAGCTGGGCTATCAGCTACCTCTATGGATTAATCAGGAACCTATTCTGACAAGCCTGGCCTAACAAACCTGGTGCTCTGGAAGCTTCAGGAAAAAGCAAAGATTGCTTTCCACCACTGACAACTCTCAGGCCTGGCACTTTCCATTCTACCCATGAGAAACATTATCTTTCACTCCCTACTAACACTGTCCCTGAGTCTAATTGAAAGAAAGAAGCCATCTCTAGCCCAGCTCTCAGAAAATGCCCCAATCAGAAGGCCAAGGTCTACATGAAGATCCCAGTGGGACCTAATAGAGTGACCCTGCCTTGAGGAGGAGACCCTTTGCTCCTGTGGCCACCACCACCATGTGAATGAAGGACTGCTGTTATTGGCTTCCCTTCCTGGGCCCAAACAAGCACACCCATCTAATAGGTATGCAGTTGGTACCACAAGACTGCAAAATGATTGAGAACTGTCCCAGCCAATAGGACATAACACTCAGGGAAAGAACACACTCCAGTGAGAGCTGTGACTGTCTGGAAACCTCTCGCTCTGCTCTGAATATACTGTTGTGGGAACCTGTGTCAACCATAGGCAACAGTGCAGGGAGACTGGGCACGAAGGCATGTCTGCCCCAGCTCACTCACTGCACACTCATCAGGTATCTTCCACGCCTTCCATTACCACTGCACAGTGTTCCTATCAGTTCATTTAAGCATTATATGCCCACGTACAAAAGGAGATCAGTGAAAGACAGGGCACAGCTACACAAGTTGCAGGTTTGGTGCCACACATGCATTCCCAGGGAAGTAAGTGAAGACTAGAGTTGAGGACACACCCTCTTAGCAGTCCAAGCCCCCAAAGGAAGCTGTGTTCTAATGTCAGTGGCCCTGAGAGGAGAAACGGCCCACGGGCAGATGCTATGATTTCCCATTACCTGCTCTGTCCCTGGAAGATGGCACAAGAATGGATGAGCCTCTTAATTTGTCATTGCCTCAGTCTCCCTATCTGGAAGACGGAAACATTGTCCTCTGTGGGTCATGCCTTGAGATAGTCATTGTAAGGAGCAAACCGAACAGATTAGGAAATCTTCAAGAATACCATATTGACATCAACACCAAGTGTAAGAATCTACTTTCTCTTTCTGGGTGAAGAGGGTGCTTGTTCTTTATCAGCTACAGATTTTTCTACAGTGGGAAAATAAATGCTTTTCATAGTTCCTGGCAAGGAAAATGAACTGAAGTTTTTTATTTCATGAAGGCCACACTAGCCAGGATATGATACTGTGCATTTGTGATCTCAGCACTTAGAAGGGTGAGCCAGGAGGATTGTGATCTTGGGGCTAGCCTGATCTACACAGCAAGGCCTTGTCTCACAAACATCTTTTTAAATTAAAGAAAGACCTGGGTAGACACTAGCTACATTGCTACACTTCTATCCAGAGGCTCAGATAAACTCTCAGAAATCAACTGTTCTCTCCTGCCTCACTTGAGGTCACACAGGAGACTGGCAATAGGTTGGTGAGAAGGGGCACAGCGTGGCTCCTCTCCTCCAAGGCACTTGGGGACCTGAAGGGAAATGCTGGCACTCCAGTCAGTGTTTGCTGACACTGTGCTGCCAAGCACCCTTCGAGGGAGAGATGTGGACTCAGATACTGAAGCTAAGAGAGTCCTGAATAATTCATACAAAATAATCCAATTTGGCTAGGCCTGGACAGAGGGAACCTGGGTCCTTATTTAGAAATTTCTTGCTCCCCTCAGAATTCAGAAGGTATTAACACAGTCAGAAAAGATGGCCATGAAGTCACCAGCATGCCTCTGTTTGTCCCAAGTGTGCAGAGATGAAACACCTACATTTAAGAGGTACTGATGTAACCATTCGGGTGCACTGTCCAACACAGGTGAATTTGTTCTCCTGGGCACAAATCTAAATGGACTAATGTTATTGTGCGGGCCATCTCTAACCCCTTGCTCTCAGCATGGTGCTTTGGAATTGTTTGACCAGTTCATCTATCTTCTAGTTACACATTGTGTTTTCAACCTGAAAAGCCAAAGGATGCTCATTATCTTTCTCTGATACAACCTCAGGACTGTGGCAAAGGAGAAAATCCTGTTCTGTGGTCTCAGCCAGAGATCCCATGCTGGGGAACTGTAGAACTCATGGCAGGAAATCATCAGCATGGCTATTGGTCATTTTCATTTCCCACCTGAACGTTAAGGAAGTTGTTTTTGAGAGACATTCCCACAGAAACCCTCACTCAGTCTCAGTGTGCTCATACTGGGTCCAATAGCCTCAATTCCAACCACAGATTAAATCATGCTTTGCCACTTCATGGCGTCACTTTACTTGAAGCAGACAGATATTTGAATGTGTTCACTGCCACCTGGTGGCACAGAAAAAAAACAAGAAGAAAAAAAATGAAATAAAAACAACAAAAACCACCTTCTTCATAAAGAGCTGATTGTGCTCAGTTTGGGGTCATTCTTCGAAATGTCAACCACTTTTTCTTCTCTGTAGATGGAGGAGCCTTTGTGTTGATCTTGTTACAGGATCAACTCCCTGACTGGGGGGTGGGGATAAGGGGGTGGAAGGACAGAGATACTGATGGTTCCTGGACTGCCATGGTCAGTGAAACGGAGCTGTAACACACACAGCAAAAACTTCACTCCCAGCATCCCTAAACCTCTCCGGTGGTGCCAGGATTGAGCTGTAATCCCAGATAAGGAGAGTCACTGCCCATAATCTGCCCCCAAAACAATGTCATCCACATATGCTTCGTAAAGAAGTCTGCATACACTGGTTTAGCCATGTTCACATTTTGATCTTAGCCTAGAAAACTAGCCCACCAGTGATGCAGTGGTGTCTAAAATCACCTGCTCTCCTGGGCTGCATGGCTTGCTTTAAATGCTGTGTATAACCTGGCTCCCAGATCCAGTGTATTTTCTCTAGACCTGTGCTTCTCCAGATGAGCCTAAGAAAGGGATTTTAAGATAAATATTTTTTTCTTGTGATGAGCTATCTCACTGTGGGAAATTTAACTCTGTTAAACATATACCTTCAAACATAAAGATTTAGTTATAGTCAATCTCTCTCTCTCTCTCTCTCTCTCTCTCTCTCTCTCTCTCTCTCTCTCTCTCTGTGTGTGTGTGTGTGTGTGTGTGTGTGTGTGTGTGTGTGTATACACTCATATTATGTGGCTCTACAGTGTCTTGTCTCTGTGGTTACTAAAACCATATGATATGGATAGCAATCATGAGCCACAAAAACATACCCAGGAGCTGGAATCTTCTGAACTCTAACATTAACTCTAGTGAGGGGTGTGACACTTATGTGGCCTCAGAGGCTCTGGAGTTAAAAGTTCAAAGCAGGAGGAGAGGGGGACATGAGACTTTGACAGGAATGCTGGAGAATCTGGAATACAAACAGGAACATTTGAGAAAGACTCAAGATTGAAACTGGGAAGGACTCGACAGTGACGGGACCTTTTCCCTGGTGCGAATGGCAAGCACTGGCAGGTCCAGTCCCCACTCTTCAGAGCGTCCTCACAGCTAGATGGGGACACACAGGGTCAGTCACCAGGAACAGAAGCAACACCAGGCAGATGAAGTCAAGGAGAGTGGCAGACTGGAAAATAGCTGTGCTGTTGGTGCTAGAAGTCCTTTATCACCTCAAAGTTTTCGAGAAGGGACTAAAAGAGAACACAGTGCAGTGGGAGAGGGAGAGGCACTGTCCAGGCAGCAAATGTTTGCTCAGTAGGCTGTGGTTGTCACTGTCAACGACTGTCAATTCCCCCAGGCTTCAGGGGAAGGTGGCTTGTACTTCCTGGCTGCTGAGTGGTTGGATGAGACTGTGACCAGTTCTGGTGAACAGTGAAGGTCAAAGTGACTTGTGCCACTTCCAGGGCACATTTGATTAGTGATGTGAGGGTTAGAGTTCTCCACTCCCTGCACCACTGTGGCCTTCAACTCAAGACAGCAGCCACTCAGAGGGTATCAGAGAAAATGCTGTGACCACAGCATTTATGAGTACACATCTTGGCTTATCTACACTGGGAATGGACTGTCAGTGAGGAACAAACCATTGTAATTTAGGCCAGAAACATCTGGGTGGTATTTGTTAGGGCAGCATGACACAGTCAATCCTGACTAAACCATATCTGGTTTAAGAAGAAATTATGGTTGTCTTTTTGAAGTTTGCAGACAGATGTAGTCCTTAGGTTGAAGCAACAAAGGCCTGAGGCTTCGGGAAGGTGGACAGGGTGTTGGCTAGCATGGAAAGTGTTTTATGTTTCCAAGCAGCTCTCTATCATCTCATGGAAGATGGATGCTGCCTCCCGGGAAACTGTTACTTTATTTTAGGAAAAACACCAAAATGCACCCTGCATTGCATGAAAATAAATCAAGAATAATCTGGGCAGTTCTTAGGGGGAGGAGGAAGCCTGTAATTGAATCCATCTCTCAGAAGGAAGTGAAGCCTTGGTCTGGAAATGAGAATTGCTTCACAGAGCTGAATCAGAGCAGTGATGTACTGGCCTCCTGCTTTTCTGAGTGAGGGAAACACATTCTTTCTTCTTCCAGTCACTTACTCCCTGTGAGTGGAGGCAAGCTGACTACTGCTTCCTAAAGGCAGCCAAAAGAGCCCTTCAGGAGAGTCTGCCTCTCTGGGCTTGAACCGAGCCGTAGGTTCACTTTCTCCGCTTCCCTTCTCTTCCGATCCCTTGACCTTAATAAGAGGTAGCAAAAGCTGCAGACTGGCTGCACACTGGGACAGGGAGCAAAGAGAAGAGAAACTCCCAGCTGAGGTGCAGAGGTAAAGGGTCCCGCAGAACCTGCCTGTAGTGATCTGATGCCACCAGCCAGAGAAACACCCACTCCTTCAGCCTAAGACACTGTTGGGAAGACAACAAAAAGATGACAAAGATCTCAAAGAACTCCATCCACCCAGGTCCATCTGCATGGTGAGGATTCTGAGTTAGTGGGTAGTGACCACACCTAACTAATGTGCTGGCAATACCTGGACACATCCAATTGTTCTGTTAGGAGTGTCCATCATGAAACAATTGTCTAACACTCATGAGGACTTAATGGGCGCCAGGAGCAATCATCCAGTCTTCAAATGCACGTACATCCTCACTCTGTGCCAGCAGCTGTGAGGAGCACTAGGGATGGAACCAGGAATGAAGCCCACGGAGTCCCCTCCCGAGGGCATTGCTCAGTTTACAGCTTTTAAGAAACAAACAAGCGGTCTGGTTGTAGTTGTGCTTTGGGTCTAGTTTGCCCCCAAAGCCTCGAACGATGGGAGCTTTATCCTCAAGGCTGTGGGGTAAGGTGGTTGGGTCTTTAAAAGGTGTGGCTCAATGAGAGTCCTTAGGGCTCAGGTTCTCGTCCCATCCTTGGCACAGGATTGCTACTGTCTCCTAAGATGAGTCAGGTCTTGTGAGACTGGATTAACCCTGCTGAGAACAAGCTGTTATAATAAAGGCTGCCACCTCCCTTGAGTCTCCACATCACAAGCTGTTCACCACTATCACACACACACCCCTGCCATTGCTACCATGTTTGCCCTGAGGCCCTCAGGAGAGCCAAGCAAACACACACACCATGCCCTTGAGCCTCTAGAACTTTGAACTAAGTAAATGAAGTTCTTTTCCCTATGAAGTGCCAGGAGGCATTGGGTATTCTGTTTTGGTAACATAAAACAAACTAAGTTTTATTTCATTATATAGTTATTACACATTAGATAGTTATTTTATATATATACACATATATATTCTATCGTCTATAAAGAAAGCTTGTAACATAGGTGGGAGAGGAGAATGGGGTACTAAGTGAGGTACTAAGACCCCTCTGAGGTACCTACTCACTTTAATGTTTCCTTTCTTTCTTTAGACAGGATGTAACTACATAGCCCTGGCTAGCCTCAAACACAAGATCCTCCTGCCTCAGCCTCTAGGAGCTGACGGTTGAGCTGAGATGTGAGAGATGTGGAGACTGAAGATGTGTGGGGCTCCAGGACACAGAAGCATTTCCTTCAGATAAGCAGGTGTGATGATGGACAGGCTATGTGCTGTAAGGCTGCAGTTCAAGATCAGAAGGTGGCTCTGAACTTCAGACGTAAGTGGGAAGGCAACATCATCTCATTGGCACTTTGTAAAGATGATTATACTCACAAAAGAGCATTTCACAGTTCGAGCTCTTGCTTTGTTCCAGGAATTCTAGGTACCCTAGATAATCTCTTTGAATTCTCACTACTGTCCCTGGAGGTAACATTAGCCCATTTCACTCATAATGGCATCTGTCTAAAATGACGCAGCTGGTGAGATGGTTAGATGTCACTCGGTGCACACACGGCTCTGACACCTGACCGTCACAGTTGCTTCCTGTGAGTTTAGGGTGGGCTCCCATGAAAGCAGACCTCAAGGTGCCTCAGAAACCATGCTCCATAAAACCCACCAGTTTTGTCTGTGCACCAACAGATCATACATGGCTCAGGTTTTGAATGTGTACTCATAAAAGAGTAGATCCACTCTATCTTGGGGTCATTTTGTATTTTCTCAAGCAATGAATACTCAAAGTGTATGCCACGAGCATCCAGGGTCCATTAAACTGTCTAACTTTAAGAGGAGTTTGAGTTTCATGACCACTGAGGCATCACCACTGTTAAAGAAGTCTTGAAAAGAGAAGGTTCACCACAAACACTACTGACTGCTTCTACCCTACTTCAGCCTCTATAAACATCCTGACCTCACACCACTTAGTGCTGCACCCAGAAGGGCACAGTCCAGAATGCAAGTTCATCCCAGAGCAGACCTTGAGAAGACCAAAACTGAGACAAGGCCAAAGGGCCACAGACAAGGCCCTGCCCATACAGGTGCCAGGGGGTTGTCAACATTGGGTACCTCAATCTCCCCCCACCTTACTTTTTGAGACAGGTCTCACACTGAATCTGGACCTCTGGAGATCTGTCTGTCTCTACTTAGCCAGAGATGAGATTATAAATACATGTTAAGGGGCAAGAGTGACAGCTGAGCAGTTAAGAGCACTGGCCGCTATTCCAGAGAACCTGGGTTCAGTTCCCAGAAACCACATGGTGAATCATATCTGTAATTCCAGTTCCAGTGTATCTAATGCCATCTCTGACCTTCATAAGCACTCCAGGCACATGGTGGACTGGCATGTAGGCAAATACATACACATGCATATACATACATAGATACAAATGCATGCACATACACTAACACACGCTGCCACCAGCTTTTCTAATGAGTTCTGGAGATTCAGATTGAGGTCTTCATGTTGACATGGCAGTCACTTTACCAAAGGAGCCATCTCTCCAGCTCCTAATAAGCCCTTGGGACAACTGGGGTGCCACTTAGCCTGGTCCTTACATTTCATGGGATTCAATAGGAGGTACGACTCCTATCTCAGCTTTCCTTGGACACACACAATTAAATGAAAGCAAGACAAGGTTTTCCACACTCTGCGACTTTTAGGGCATGGCACCAGCAGACTTGTGCTGTCTTCCAAACCTATTCTCCAAGGCTTGCCCTCCACTTCACCCAGAACGTTATGCTATCTATAGCTAACACTGCCAGGCTCCAGGATTTCAGACCCAAGCACACTGCTCTTCTCTTGTCTGTATTACATGTCTTCCTCGTGACTAGCATTATTATTAAATTATTTGTGTCACTGTCTTTATTAAGTACAATAACCCCCCTAAAGCATAAGATGTTCTTGTCCCCATTTTATGAGTGAGGGAAATGCAGCTTTAGGAAAGGGTTAGTAAGCACCTTGAGATAAGACAGCAAGCCAGCTCCTTAGCTGCTGTTCAAGAACAGATCTGCTTCGGAAGCCTAGGTCTGTATTTAAGCCCTTCTTCTTTCTGCCCAGAAACTGCAGTCTTCTGTTTGGGGCATCACAAGTCACTTTTTTAAAAGTTATAAGAATTCTCCTTTGAAAATGGTGACTCTGTGTCACCTTCAAAGACAAGAGTATCAGAGAAGTTTGAATTATGAAATCATGGACCTGGAAAGTGGCCTTGCAAGTGAGCAGTGATGTGTTGAACTCCGTCATGTCCTGAGAAGTGGACAAGACAGTACTGAGAACTAGCACAACATCTCAACAGCCAGAACAGCAGACGGGTGTTGTCTCGTACTGTACCATGCGACCCTGCCCACCAGTTCTGACTATGCTTCCAATGCCCAGCAACACATTCATGAAGCCCCAAGTGCTTACAAAGGCTCTTTAAAAGTTCTCACTAATCACTCCCTCTGTCCAAGCAGATTATCTCACTTAATTACATTTTTACTTACCAAACTTGGTTCTAAATGGGTCTTAGTTGTTTTCAAAAAAGCTAAATCAGGCTTCTAAAAATGAAGATGACCTATCAGCTAAGAATACTCAGTAGAAATTACTTGAAATGAATATTGAAATCGTTTTTTAATCAAGGTTGTAATGCTGTGGTGTTGTGTATAAGAATGGTCCCCATAGGCTCACATATTTAAATACTTAGTCATCAGGGAGTGGCACCATTTGAGAAGAATTTGGAGGTGTGGCCTTGTACAAGGAAATGTGTCACTGGGAGTGGGCTTGGGGTTTCAAAAGCCCACACCTGGCCCAATTCTCTCTCTCCCTGCTGCCTGTGGATCAGGATGCAGAACTCTCCACTATTTCTCCAGCACCATGTCTGCTTGTGTGCTGCCATGCTTCCCACCATGGCAGTAGTGGACTAAACCTCTGAAACTGTAAGCAAGCCCCAGTTAAACACTGTCTTTCATAAGAGTTGCCATGGTCATGGTGTCCCTTCACTGCAATAGAACACTGACTAAAAAAGGAGCTGTGGAGAAGGCTTGGAGCATGTGGGAGAACGCTCCTCTAAGCCTGAGTCTGACTCTGGAACCCACATAGTAGAAGGAGAAAACAAACTCCCGGGAGCTGTCCTTTGGTGGCCACCCATATGTGCACAAGCGAATAATTGTAAAGAAGAAGAAGAAGAAGAAGAAGAAGAAGAAGAAGAAGAAGAAGAAGAAGAAGAAGAAGAAGAAGAAGAAGAAGAAGAAGGAGGAAGCCAATATGTGGTTGATTTGTTGAGATGGGGGTCACTATGTTGCCCCTACTGATCTTAAACTTGGGTTCCTCCTACCTCAGCCTCCCAGTTTCATTTTAAGTCTACAACAATACAGATCTAATCCAGGAAAACGTTTGATTGTTTGTTTATTGGTTTGTTGGTTTGGGTGTTTTCAATGCTAAGGATCAGACACAGAGTTTGGTTCATGGCAGGCAAGTTGTCTACCATTGAGACACACCCCAGACCCCTGCTACATCTTGGAAAATACGTGCAGTCTTCCAGAGTAAACCTAGCTTTTCCCAGCTTGATTGAGGAATAATTGGCAATAATAATTGTATCAAAGCACATATTTACCATTTGTGCACACGAGCTTGCATCCAAGTGTTCTCACAGTTCACTCTGCTGGAGTCAGTTACCACGCTGCACATGGTCCCCAGTCTCACTCATTTTATAGACCAGCTATTTATGCACTGGATATTTGCAATCAAACCTAATGGTTACTGCTTCATTCCATCCCCACTGAACAGTGAAAACTTATTCAGTATATAAATAAATACAAACATAAACAAACAATTAAAGCCAGGTTGTTATTCATTCATTATATACTCAATATTTGAGAGAAACACACTAATATAATAAACGTAGATATTGTGTTAGACATCTTAATTTCATATAATAAATATATACAAAGAGTAAGATAGAGTTCATGCTAAATAATTGTCAAGTTTTTTATTTCCTCAAGTTTTGCTGCCATTTGAATGTGAAATGGAAGACGCAGGTCACTAGAGTTGGTCAAGGTCACCTTGAGACTCAGTAGCCCTGACCCACTTCCTGTTCATTCTCTGCTTCCTGAGCATGGATTCAATGTGACCAGCCAGCCTCAAGTTCCTGCCACCATGCTTCCCTGCCTCTGCTGTGTTATCCCTTAGCTTAGGGTTATAGGCTATCCTCCAACAAGCCAAGCTCAGCCACCTAGAAGTCAATTAAAAGAGCCAAATTAATAGTGAAAAATAGAAAAGGAAGATTAATTCAATGTGACCACACTGGCAAAAGGAACAAAGGGCCCCAGAGATCCTACAAATCTATCTTCAGGGTCCTAACTGAAAGGATTAAGATGGAGGATGTACTGGATAGTTTTATGTCAACTTGACAAAAGTTAGAGTCGTCTGAGAAGAAGGAACCATAATTAAGAAAATGCCTCTGTAAGATCAGGTTGTAAGCAAGCCTGTAGGGCATTTTCTTTTCTTTTCTTTTTTTTAATCTATTTAACTTTTTTTATTTTATGTGCATTGGTATGACAGTATCAGATCTCCTGGAACTGGAGTTATAGACAGTTGTAAGCTGCCATGTGGGTGCTGGGAACTGAACCCGGGTCCTCTGGAAGAACAACCAATGCTCTGAACTGCCGAATTAGTTATTGATGGGGAGGGCCTGGTCCATTGTGGGTGATGCCAGCCCTGGGCTTGTGGTCCTGGGTTCTATAAAAAGTCAGGCCCATGAGTAGCAAGTCAGTGAGCAGCTCCCCTCCATGGCCTCTGCATCAGCTCCTGCCTCCAGGTTCCTGCCCTGTTTAAGTTCCTGTCCTGACTTCCTCCAATGTTGAAGACTGATTATTGAACCTGAAAATCACAAGAGGAAGACAGTTCCACAATTTTTGAGCCAAATATGAAGCAAGCTTTAAATAAATACTGGCCAGGACGATGGACTCTGGCCAGGTCCATTCCAGGGTTCCCAGAAAATGGCGACAAGACATATTTTGTAGAGGTTGATAAAGGCACACCTGTACGGCCACCACATTTCCCACCAGGTCCAATCAGGGCAAGCATACATCCTGATGTATTTCCTGCCCATGTACCTACTGCCTACACGATCAAGCACATCCAGCACAGATAGGTCAAAGAAATTTGTTTAGGAGAGTGAAAAACATACACCACAGCCAGAAAACATACACCACAGCCTCCAGCTAAAAAACATACACCACAGCCTCCAGCTAAAAAACATACACCACAGCCTCCAGCATTTCAGGAGTGCCTGTCCTTGGGCAAGGGCCTCACAGATTAGAGACATTTTTGTTTTATGGATCTCTTAGGCACAGTCATTGAAACTTAAAATGTAGCTTTGGCTCTCACATGATTTGGAAGCATAAGCCAAATAAACACTTTGCTCCCAAAGTTGCTTTGGTCACAGTGCTTCTTCTTCACAGCACAGAACCCTGACTAGGACAGGGGTCTTCACCACAGCACAGAACCCTGACTAGGACAGGGGTCTTCATCACAGCACAGAACCCTGACTAGGATAGGGGGTCTCCACCACAGCACAGAACCCTGACTAGGACGGGGGTCCAGGAAGGACACTGAGACAGGTTCCTGGGCAGGAAGGGGTTTACCAGAAAAGTTATTAACACCATGTTGCTTCTCTGTCTAGAGGCAAAAACATGGCTGAAGAGAGGAAATGGGGGCCTTTGGGCAGAAGTGGGAATCTCTAGCTCAGTGGTTCTCAACCTTCCTTTAATACAGTTCCCCATCGTGGTGACCCCCAACCATAAAATTACCTTCGTTGCTACTTCAGACTATAATTTTGCTACTGTTAGGCATCATACTGTAAATATCTGATATTTGACCCCTGTGAAAGGGCCCCACAAAGGGGTTGTGACCCACAGGTTGAGAACCACAGCTCATTAAGGATGAAGCTGGGTACACAGCAGGAGCCTCCAGCCAGCTCTGCTTTCCAGGCAGGAGGCAAGGATGGTGTATCACCTTCGATGAAAACTCACTTCCCTGAGTGAGAGATGTGGGCCCAAGAAGTGGGTTAACTGGGTATTCACAGACAGCATCTCAGTGGGCACCTCTCACATCTGTGAAGGGGGAAAGGCTGCTGCAAAGTATTGTGCCACCCCAGCAGCAGCCGGACCCTAACACCACTTTCTTACACTGACCTGTGGGTGCGGTTTAAGTAGAAGGCAGGAAACTCACCAACTGAGCAGTCTAGCAGGGCGCAGTCCCATTTCAGCTCCTGCACTGATAAGTTAAGCTTCTTTCTCCCAGAGACAAGTTCCTCCTCCGGCTGACATCGGGCTTCAACCTCTTCTTGTAGGGATCACTCTCAGGAAATTCCACTGCTTCAATAGTCTGATAGCCAAAGGCAGGGACACAAGCCAGGAACAATGTCTTCCTCACCATGGTGGGTGGACTGCACCCCGGAACTATCAGCCAAAGTCAACCCCTTCACCCCAACATTGCTTTTGTCAGGATTTTATCACGGTAACAGCAGGGTAATGAAGACAAGTTTCTCCCTTAAAATCTTTTGGGTCTGTGAATAGCGCTAAGGCAGCCTCTTTTATCCCCCACCCTCTCTTATTTCAGTGTGTTCAGGAATATTAGAGAAACTTCGCTGAATTCTCACAGAATGAAGACCCCTGTGTAACTAGCACCGGGGTCATGGGACACAGCATCACAATCTCTCCGTCCCCTCCCGCTTTCTCCTAGTCACAACCCTCCCTGGGAATCCATCTGGGCTGAGGAAACCGAAGTTTTATTTGGTCTCCTTTCAAGCTTCACGTAAATGAGACACGCCGCCCATTCTTCATTAACCTGCCTTCCTTCGCCGTATGCTTCTAGAGTTCATCTCTGTCTTGGACAGAGTTGCATTTGTTTCATTGTTGTGTTATATTCCCTTGTATGAAATAGAATACAATTTCTTTCTCCAGTGTGTTCTTTCATAACATACTAAAATATTACCTGTTGTTTTTCTGAAATTCAGATTAATCAAGCCTTCCATATTCTGTCTGAGTGCCCTGACTCTGGCAACACTTTGGTCTGTCTGCAGAAGGGCCTACTCTGAAGTGTTTTTGGTTTTGTTTTAGGAGCAAAAACAGTGTACTGTGATACATTTGTAAATGTTGTATCTACAAAATAAAAAATAGAGATTTACAGACATTTGATTCATCTGAACACTGCGGACAGGGAAACTGGTTTATTCCAGAGTGCCTCTTCCTCTGGGAGGGGACAGGTCAACTTCACAAAATGAATTACGTCTTTCTGCATTTATCAAATGAACCAGAACACGGAGAAGCCTCCCTTGATTTTTGATGTGTAAACGACCTCAATTGTGTTAATAGTTTGCTTACAAACACAGAAGTTGTAACAGTGTTTAGTGTTTCTAGAAAGTCCTTTTATTCTTCAAAGTATATTACAAATTACAAATTAATTAAGTCTACCTCTACCCCAGGGAAGAAAGGAATTACTTATTTTTAAAGCTCAGACTCCCCGAAGCCCAGTGTGAGCCAACTGGCTGGCAGCCACGGAGTAACTTAGAGTCTGCAGGTCTGGGCTCCAGCTCCACTACATCAAAGAGATGTTCAGATTCTTCCTAACAAGACTGTTGCTATTCTCTTTTCCATCCAAAACTATGGAGAGCTAGGGGTCAGGAAGCTCTGAACTGTCAGCAATTGTTTCAAAATGAAATCGCCGTTTCATCAGGAAGATCTCAGCCTCAGTTGGGTTCTGGGTTTTCCTGATTATAAAAATGGCCTTTACTTTTAAAAGGCTCAAGGATCAGACAACTGATAGCAATGTGGAAACGCTAGATCATGAAACTCCCAAGAAGTCTGGATGAAATTCTGAGATTACACTTCTTGTGATGGTTTGCTGAGGATGTGGCGATCCAGAATCATCCTGCTGCTGCCTTCTAAACTAAAACAGGCCTGTTTCATTCTCCTAGCCACAAAAATGCTGGCATTGCAGAGGAGCTGAACACAGCCACAGAGCCTCAGGTGCACAGTGAAACCCATTGTCTTATACAATCAATATACGCTACTAAAAATAAGTGCTAAAATATTAAAGGTTAGCACGGGAGAATGCTTGTCCTAAATGGCTACTGCTCAGCCTAGGCCAGCAAGTGAGGCTCTGGGTCCTGCTGGAGAACAGCTGGAACGGCTCTGGGGAAATCTTTCTCTGATTCCACATTTTCTCCAAATATTGAGCAATGCTTTATGAAGCCTTCCTTGACAATCAGCGTTTAAAGGAACAAAAATTACGTTTTTTCTCAGAGCAACCTTCCTCTAATTTCCTTAGTAACTCCAGAAATGTCTCTATCAGATTGCTCACAGTTTCCATGCTCCCTCTTCCACTTGTTTTGTTTGTTTGTTTGTTTACACTGGACTATGTTCTTTTAGACACAAACAAACAAGCAAGCAAGTAAAACCCGTCAGAACAGAGCTGGTAACAGATGGAAAAAGCTAAGTGACTGCTGGGAGATTCCCTGGATCTCCATGGTCCACTCCCCAGCAAGGGGCAGAGTCCTGAGGGGAGCCATGTTTCCAGACAGATTCCAGCCCTGACTACAAGGCACAACCTAAAGGAACAGTAAGTACGTGGGGCTGCACACGCTGCAGCGGAACTGAGCGGCCAGCCCTCCTGCACGGCCTGGGGAAGCTCCTGCCCAGTGATGATGCCCACTTCTGAGGCTGCAGCCTGGGATGTATGCCCAGAAGGGTGTCCTGAAGCTATGCCTAGGCATTGTGGACCTCCCCTCATCTGCCAGAAGCCTTCCAAAGACTCTTGGTATCTGCTGTGAGTACCAAGACAAAGAAAACAAAGATGCAAAGATTTGGATAAATCAGATACATAATGTTTTTTTTTTTTTAATTTATGGGGCATCCTGTAGGGAAGGCAGACCCCAGAGGTTCTGCCAAATGATTACTTCCTCTATATGTACCTACTCGCCAGTCACTGAGAAAACCACTCTCATGGGTCTCACCAACCAGATCCCCAGGGCAGGACTACTACCCATCAGTTAATATGATACATGGAGTCTCTTTGGTCTGTGAGAATGGTGGCCACTGTGGCAGGACCAGGTACTGCAGCAGACCAGGTACTGTGCAGGACCAGGTACTGGGCCAGTTTGGATGGCATGAGGCATCAGCAGCTCCCCAAGCAGCTGAGCTGCAGCCATGTAGCTCTCAAGATGACAGAAGTGCAGGGTAGGGCCACATCCCTGTAATCCCATCACTCAGCAGACTTAGGTAGGTCTAGAAGTTTGAAGCCAACCTGAGCAACATGCAAAGCCACATGGGGAGGCAGGAAAGAACAACTGGACCCAGAAAAATCACAAAACATGAGCCCATCACAGGAAAGAGTTGATGGATTTTTGTGTAAAAGGATTTCCTGAGGTGGTCCTTCACTGATTCACGGTGAGGCGGGGTTGGACGGCAGCCCCAACGCTCCGTCCATCCATCATCTGCCATCTGTTGTTAATACACATTTAGCATCCCTTATCCAAAGGGCTCGGAACCAGAAGTGTTTCAGATTTCAGATTTGCTTGGATTTTGGAATATTTGCATACATAATGAGCTGTCTTGGGAATGGAACACAAGCTGAGCCAGGGAAATCACTTACGTTTCATTTGCAATTTATGCACATAGCCTAAAGGTAATTTGGTGCAATATTTTCTGTGCACCTGCGTTTTAGCCAAGGCTGGTCACATGGGGCCTGCTGTGGAATTTTCCATGGCAGTATCATGCTGTTTCTCAAAATGTTTGGAGTTTTAAAGAAACTCAGTTTTAGACTTTCAGATTAGGAATACCCCTATAACTCATTTCCCAGTTCTCATTGTGTGCTCAATTCTTCTCAATTATTCCTTTGTTTGCTGTTAGAAGACTTATGTTCAGGAATTCCTCAAGAGTATTTATTCATATATGAACTGAAGAAATACCAATTTCAACTACATTTCAGTAAGCATGAAGTTAATAAACTTCACTTGCACTGTCTAGACAAAGAATGCTGGGCATTTGCTTTTTTGACAGGAGGTTTTAAAGGACAGTTTAGGAACAGAAGCAGCACTTAACTGCGAGGAAAAATAACTGTATTTGTGAAGGATAGGTCTGTGGGACAATTATTGCTTGTCTACTGATAACTATGTGCCCAAGTCATCTGAGACAATCACCAATGAATGACGATGGGAAAGTCATGAAAACAAAGAGAAGTCATGCGGAAAAGACAGATTCCAATATCAAGCACCCACTTGAAAATATGGTTCAAACTTTTGGAATGCTTCCTAGGGACTGTATGACAACAAAAACAAAAGCCAACACATGTACAGGAGACTCTAGTAAACCATCATAGGGATCGGCAGATCCCTGGGGGAGAAATAGGATGAGCCGAGTGTGTTTGTTTCAAATCAAGAATTGCACTACTGTAAATGTGAACTAGAAGGGCAGGAATCACTGAGAGCATCAGAAAGCAGACTTCTTTTGACTTCCCACTGCCCGTTTAAATGTGTTCTGTAGGGCCGTCTCTTCCTGTGACTTCAGGTGAAAATGTGGCCTACACTTTAATTTTCTGATCCCTTTTATGAAATGCAAACAGTGGGCATTTCAAGACATCATAGCAGTCTTGGGTTCAGATAAAAATGTCTAGGGTCATATAATGGTTAAAGCTTTATCTTTCTTTTCCACCTTTGTTCCACCTCTGGATTCACAGTGGGATTAAACACAAGTTCACTGGACTCACTAAACTGCTCAGGGCACACAGTAGGATCTTCAGTGTGTCCCCTTCTGGTGTACTTCCCTGGACTTTAGGTAAAAGGCAGGCACTCACAGCACTCTCCTGCAGCTGAGAAAAGACTTAGCACACAGATGGCTCTCCAAACCTTTCCTTCAATCTCAAAGACTGATTCTGTGATAATCTTGATGTGGGTAAGAAAGACAAATGAGTCACAAAATCAAGGCTTGCCCGTATTCTTAAAAAATTCTGCATCTGCCAGGTGATGTTGGCACATGCCTTTAATCCTAGCACTCAGGAGGCAAAAGCAGGCAGATGTGACTTTGAGGCCAGCCTGGTCTATAGAATGGGTTCCAGGACAGCCAGAGCTACACAGAGAAACCCTGTCTCAAAAAACAAAAACAAAATTCTGCATCCAGTCTCCATCTTCATTGTGGATGGATGGACAAATTGATGACTAATAATAGATAGATAGATAGATAGATAGATAGATAGATAGATAGATAGATGATAGACAGATAGATAAATTATTGATAGATAATAGGTAGATTGATAGAGTATAGGTAGATAGGTGCTAGACAGACAGACAGATAGATGGGTAGATAGTCTTGGCCACTGCCCATCCTGTATAACATAGATAATACTGTGTAGTGTTTAACTAGCATTTCCAATTTAGTACACTTTGTGAACTAATTTCTTCAGAACATGCCGCTGCGGCTGATCTTGGCTTCAGTTGCATCAGTGGCTGGCTGTGGGCAGAAGGAAAGAAGGTGTGACAAACACTCAAACAAGGTCCCACAGGCCATCAGGACACCAACATATGTCTACATGGGGCGAAAGGAGAAATTAGATTCACTTCTCACATCATTGCCAAGTATAAAATGCCAAAAATGGGACCCAGTGAGTGCTTCAAACACCACTGGGAGAGCCCCTCAGCCAAGTCTTTTACCCCATACTGGAAAGCCCCCAAATACCTGTCCCACCCTTCTCTTTGCAAACACTGAACACAGGTTCACAGGCTCAGATGCCTTCACCACAGGTAAACACGGATCTCAGATCAGTCACCTTGGGTAAACAGAAGGATTACCATCACCAACAACCACAGACACTAGTGAAAGCAAAGGTCCTTCCAGCTCGGAAAACCCTCCAGGAAGGCAGACAGACATGCTGGTGTCTGCGCACCCAGCCTGTGCTCCTGATGGCAAGGCTCCCTAAACCAGTGGTGGCTGGGCACTTTATCACGCCTCCTGAGGCAATGTAGGACATTAAATGTGGAACAGGTAATAATTATCCTATGATGGCCAGGATAGAGAGCTTTCTGAGTAAGGTCACCTCCTGACTCCAAAACAGCAGCAGGTCACACTTATCCACGGTGGGACTAAACCCCTGAGCATGCATCCGCTCTTGTTGAGGCTAGCTGGTTCAGTATCTCGGCTTCCACTGGGGTTTGTCACTTACAGCATATCTGTAAGGATCAGGTCAGATCTAAGAATAGTCTCAGTTAAGCCTCGGACTCTTCCCATGGTTTAGAACCAAGATAGCATGGAACAGTAAGTCTCTCAGTGTTCCTAAACTGCCTCTGGAAGTCCCAGAAATACACACTATGTCTCAAGTCCTCCACACACATGAAAATTCTCTTCCCAAAGAAAAGCAAAGTCAAGTCCAGAAAGGATCACATTTATGGGAGAAAGCACAAGCAGAGACGCTTGAGCAACCTCAGCCCACAGCCTTCTTGAAACAAAACTCACACATAAAAATTTCGGTGTGAGGCCGGGCGGTGGTGGCGCACGCCTTTAATCCCAGCACTCGGGAGGCAGAGCCAGGCGGATCTCTGTGAGTTCGAGGCCAGCCTGGGCTACCAAGTGAGCTCCAGGAAAGGCGCAAAGCTACACAGAGAAACCCTGTCTCGAAAAACCAAAAAAAAAAAAAAAAAAAAAAAAATTTCGGTGTGAATATCCACATGTGATCACACATAGCTTCATGATTAAGAGTTCCTACGTCTATAGAAGACATTAGCTCTTCCTGTTATAATTCGTAGTACAGGACAAAAGCACAAATAACCACCTGACTGTAGCACTGGTCTGTAGTGAGGAGCAGAAGCCAGCTTCACACACGGATGAAGTGCCAGCCCCGCTGAAAGAGAGTGAAAGTGTAGCAGACTTCCTTTGGGACCAACAACCAGCTATCAAATCATGACATGAAGACTTATTATTAGTCATGAATGCTCAGCCTTAGCTTGGGCTAGCTTCGTGCTAACTCTTATAACTTAATTTAACCTGTTTCTCTTCATCTACATTTTGCCTCGGAGCTTTTTACCTTTCTTTCATTCTGTGTGTCCTACTCTGTCTGGTTGGCTGGCGGCTGCCTGACCCCAGGCAGCTCCCCTCTTCCTCCCTCATTGTCTCCTCTCATTCTCTAGAACAAGCCTAGATTCTTCCTCCTATTTATTCTCTCTGCCTGCCAGCCCCACCTATCCCTCCTCTGTCTGGCTATTGGCCATTCATCTTTTTATTAGACCAGTCAGGTGCCTTAGGCAAGCAAGGTGAAACAGTAACACATCTCTACATAATTAAACAAATGCAGTATAAACAAATGTAACACATCTTTACATAGTTAACGTAATCTTCCACAACAGGAAAGCAGCAAGCTTTAACATTAATTAAATGACTAACAAGCTGAGTCGGGAAATACAAGGTTACACAGGATCTGAGACAGCAGTACAGGCACTGAGCTGCGGACTTCTCTTCTGAACCTGCCTTCCCCCTCCTCTTCCTGAAGAGGGTGCCATCTGCTCTTCTTGCTTGAGAAGTGAGCACCACCAATACCCTCATAGACAGCAAGTTCTATTTGCTAAGACACAACTGTCTTAACTAAAAACACAAACCTCGGCTCCTGTAGAACCTGACTAGCCCCAGAAGAATCTTCCTGGGGACATACAAAGACCACCCCAAGATGGTTATAACAATGCCTAACCCTACACAAACCATAAAACATTTCTGATGGAGTCTAGTTCTCTTTGAGTAATAGTAGAGGCTACGGCTGTGTGCTAATTAATTTTTCCTTTACCTCTGAACGCTGAGAATTTCCAGTTGAGGAAGGCTAAGGCCTAGCCTTAACTCCACCACACTGAGCCAGTGCCTCTCCAGAGACTCACTGCATCTGGACCTTCACTCACCTAAAAATAAGAGAGAGATGAGTGGTGGGAGAGAAAGAAAAGAAACGCTGTTAGACTATTTCTATTTTTATAAATTTGTCATCGTTTCCTTTGTGGTGAAAATTAAGCAAATTTCCAGATTTTATTGAGCATATTAACTTAAGGATTTTGATTGAGAGCTCCAAATAGAAACCGTGTTATCTGTTGAAAAGGAAAATAAAGGCCTATGGATTGCTGCCAAGCTTAACTAGCTGAGTTGGATTCCTGGGATCCAAGTGGTAAAAGGAGAAAATAGACTTCAAAAGCTGACCTCTGACCTCTGACCTCTGACCTCCACACATGTACTGTGGCACGTACACAGTTAAAAAAAAAAGTTAAGTAGAGGTGAAACAGTAGACAGGCATGTTAAAACACACCTGTAATCCCAGCACTCAGGACTGAGGCAGAAGGATTGCCATGGCCAGCCTGGGCTCCTTGGTAAGTGCTAGACCACCTTGTCTCAAGAATATAAACAAAGGACAACAGATTGTTAATATCAAGCCAATGATATTAATCGAGTTATGAACTATTTCTATGGAGTGATGTGTAGCTCACTGGTCTACCTATTCATTCTGTGTTATCAACTTTCAGCAAATGATTATCGAAGAATAAAAATTCATTTTCTTGCTTAGTATTGTTCTCTCTCTCTCTCTCTCTCTCTCTCTCTCTCTCTCTCTCTCTCTCTCAATCTCTCTCTCTCTCTCTCTTTCTCTCTCTCCCCCCACCTCTGTTCTCAAATTCTGCAGTTACCTATACATTTCTTCCTTTACAATTCACACTGCACTGATTATGAGGGGCTCCATTTGTAACAGATGTGTTTTTTACCTCCTCCCCTTTGAGAGTTCCTCTGAGCAAGAACATCACAGTGGAACACAGTGGGTCCCTGATTCACATCCACAAGATGCCAGGCAGCTTGGTGGACGAGTATGTCTTTTGTTAGGGCAGACAAGAATCTACCTCTTTCCAGTGCAAAAAAACTAATAAAGGAGATGCTGAGGGTTTGGGGGTGTCGTGGGAGCGATGCCAGGCTGACTTAGGTCCTCTGAGGGTTTGGGGGTGCTGTGGAAGCCATGCCAGGCTGACTTAGGTCCTCTGGGGGCTTGGGGGTGCCGTGGGAGAGATGCCAGGCTGACTTAGGTCCTCTGAGGGTTTGGGGGTGCTGTGAGAGCCATGCCAGGCTGACTTAGGTCCTGTGGGGGTTTGGGGGTGCCGTGGGAGCACTGCCAGGCTGACTTAGGTCCTGTGGGGGTTTGGGGGTGCCGTGATTTTAGAGAAGACAATGACAGATCCATTCTGGCTGCCTAACATGTTCCTGTGAAACACTGTCCCGTTTGCTCCCCACAGTGAGGACAGAATGGAGTAAGTGACAGAATGGAGATTCCCAAGGGTTAAGAAACTGGCAGAGCACCATTCAGCAGGTGCATGGCCAATGCTTAGAAACCAAAGTTTTCTCCTTTTGTTGTTGTTTTATTGCTTCTCAAGTACAATAAGTTTGAATTTATAACTCAGGGTTGTGAAGCACCTTCCACAGAAAGCCAGCAGTGCCTGTGTCTCTTGAGGTGTTCTATAGAAAAGATCTGAGCCCAAGAACCACAGACACCACCCTTATCGAAGCTCAGGAAGGCAAACTCTGAGAACAAGAAAAAAAGGCAGTCAAAGGCATACAAAGAGTCCTACTGTGCTCACCATTGGCCAGAGTTGTCAATTTCCCCTTTATTAGACAATTATGCATGAAATTACATGGCTTCCCAGACCAACTGCTTCCCTTTAAAGTATTTCCTTTAAAAAGAAGAAGAAAGAAAGAAGGAAAAAGAAAGAAACCCTTCTCTTCTTTTTTAACAAGGGTCAGTCCTTGCAGTGGGCAGGGAGCCACCATTACCTTACTCCTACTGTTGAATCAGGCCACAGAAGTTCCCAAGATCTGAGCCCACACGGCACCGTTTCTCCCACATACGGCAGCCACTGCACAGTGACAGTGCTGAGACCAGGAGGGCAGCCCTCCAGGCTCCTGCGACTGCACCCCAATAATGAGCATTTAAAAGTCACAAAGAGCCTGAACGTGAGCATCCAGGAACAGGTAATGATGGACTAAGTCAGCCTGGCACTGCTCCCACAGTACCCCCAAACCCTCAGAGGACCTAAGTCAACCTGGCATCGCTCCCACAGCACCCCCAAACCCCCACAGGACCTAAGTCAGCCTGGCAGCTCTCCCACAGCACCCCCAAACCCCCAGAGGACCTAAGTCAGCCTGGCAGCGCTCCCACGGCACCCCCAAACCCCCAGAGGACCTAAGTCAGCCTGGCATCTCTCCCACAGCACCCCCAAACCCCCAGAGGACCTAAGTCAGCCTGGCATCGCTCCCACAGCACCCCCAAAACCTCAGAGGACCTAAGTCAGCCTGGCAGCGCTCCCACAGTACCCCCAAACTCTCAGAGGACCTAAGTCAGCCTGGCATCGCTCCCCAGCACCCCCAAACCCTCAGAGGACCTAAGTCAGCCTGGCATCGCTCCCACGGCACCCCCAAACTCTCAGAGGACCTAAGTCAGCCTGGCATTGCTCCCCAGCACCCCCAAGCCCCTACAGGACCTAAGTCAGCCTGGCATCGCTCCCACAGCACCCCCAAACCCTCAGCATCTCCTTTATTAGTTTTTTGCACTGGAAAGAGGTAGATTCTTGTCTGCCCTAACAAAAGACATACTCGTCCACCAAGCTGCCTGGCATCTTGTGGATGTGAATCAGGGACCCACTGTGTTCCACTGTGATGTTCTTGCTCAGAGGAACTCTCAAAGGGGAGGAGGTAAAAAACACATCTGGACAGCACATATTCAAAATGCAGAACAAGAGAATGTTCCCCAGGAGACATAAACATATTTATGATCCCTAAGTTAGAGTTGAGTAAAGCAAGCTAGGGAAAACTTGAATTCCTTTGTAAACTAAATTGGTTAAACATGTTGTATCTGGGGAGAGGAAACAGCGCAGAAACACACATTCACTAAACCTTCTGGAACATTCTAGGATTGTTTTCTAGAGAAAAAGAGTGCATATGGGCCTGAAAACAGGGGGTTCTAGTTTCGCTTTTTAAAGCCGGCCAGGCCTGATGTGTTTTTTCAGCTCTGTCAAACTTCCTCTTTGAGCCTGGAGCTGAAGGATAAGTACCAAATGTTCGAGGCAGAGTAGAGCACCTCTCTCCATGGAGGCCATCTCTTCCTGTTTCTTATTTAAGGCACTAGTAATTAATCTGAGCTGTCTTCCTCAGGCATGGAGAAGGCAAGTTCTAAAATTCCTTCCTCTCCCTCCTGCCTCCCTCCCACCGTTTAAGGAGAAATGGGAAGCATTTTTTCTCTTCTGAGTTGCATTGCTGATGAATGTTGTTCAGCTTTAGGCTGTCTGGGCTCTGAGGTACCAAGTGGCAGGAAGTGATTTGCTAAAGATTTATCCTCAGAGAACAGAGATTGGAACACAATAGTGATTTTGTTAATAATATGAAAAGAAATTTTCTAAATATAAATCACATTGGCATGTGTTTCTAGGTTAAGTGTCCATAAGGTTCCAATTTAGAATAGAAAGAGAAAAAAAATCACACAGCAATCTCATGTTGATATGAAACTAGTGAACTTTATTCAATAAAATCATCAACCATCAGTTGGCTAAACCAAAAATGTTGTTAAAGCAAATGCTAAGCTATTTTGAAGAGAAAAATACAAGGGGGGAAAAACCCTGAGATCTCTCCTGGAGCACACAAGCCATGCTAATTTATAGAGAGTTTGACATTTAATAGTACATTTCTAATGATCTTTATTAAAAGTCTCCCTCTAGCCAAAGGGCTGTGGGGGACACATTCTTTCTTTTTCAGCCAAAGAAGGGGGAGTGGGGGGAGTCTGGTATCTATACTCTTTCAAACTATTTCCTTTAAAAAAATGATTTTAAAAATATCTGAAGTAAAAGGATCTGGGCTCCTTCCTTTATTAGCTGAACATCGTACATCGGGAACATTTAGACGTCAGACATGAATAAGGCCTGAGCTGTCCTGAATGAGTTCTCAGAGGGGTGGGGAACGTGGCGTGGATGCACATAGAACACAATATCTGAGTGCTATCACCAGGACCAAAGGGTCCACAAACAGCTCTAGCTGTGACTGGGTTTGTGGCTCTCAGAATAGAGAGGCTATTGGCAGCATCCCCATGTGCAGGAGACTGAAGGTTACAGTCTCCCTCACTTCCACACCTCACTCAGCCCTGCCATTCCATTTTACACATGAGAAACATCGAGGCCCGGTGTTTTTAACTCACATAGCTGTTAGGCAGCCAAGCAATTCCTGAGACTTAAGATGAAGATGTGAGTAAACCCAATGCCTGTGAAGGTCTCACCTCCGCATGTCTAATCCAATCGCTATTGCTAATAACAGAATCCCACTGACTAGGAAGTTATAAACAAAGAAGGCTTATTGGAGCTCATAGCTCTGCCCAGGTCAAAGGTCATGTGAGGAGACAGCCACCAAGTCCTGACGGGAGTGAGGCCAAGTGTAACGTGGTAGGAGACAGGAAGCATGCGTGTGTGCCTCTTCTGGTCTCTCCATCTTTGCAGAAACCCATCAGGGCTCAGTCTTACCCAGTCCTGATCACTTTCCAAAGTTCCCTGCATGGAGACCACAGTCACATGAAGTTTCTACCCTTTTAATTGTTCATAAGAAGGACTGAGCATCAGCAAGACGGGGCAAATTTATTCAAAACAGAGCAGAAGATTACACTAAACTTCACTAACCCTTTTAATCTCTTGAGTGAATTCTCAGTGTAATTTGCTTTTAGAAAGTTATCTCTTTACTCAACCATAACATGAATTATAATAATTACATGGTTTTAGGGCTTACGACCCAACTTTAATATGAGAGCTACAACAAGAATGTCTACACATTTTGAAGCATCTGAGACGGTCTTTACCTTATTCTACCCAAGTAGCTCAATGACCCTCTTTGGTGTATCTGAAAGATCACAGGAGTTACATGGACTCTGGTAAAAGCATCTTTGTAGACATCATCAGGTCTACAGCAGAAGTCTAGAAGCTGATGAGCTGGTGTTTGGTCACTTGAATAGGAAATGGATTAAATAGTTAATTCTCATGTTTTAGTGAGGAAAGGATTTCTAGATCAATTCCTCACCATCACACAATAACCCAAACTTACAGACAAAATGGTTATCTATCACCTTGTCACTAGTGTCTAGTCTCAGAAATGTAGTGCCATCCACTTGATCCTTCCCTTCAGTACCTACATCCCCAGCATATTCTATAGGTTTAAAGGAGAGCTAGTCTGTGTCTCTGTGATAAACACCATGACCAAAAGCAACCTGGGGAAGGAGACAATTTGCTTAGCTTACAGTTTACAGCTCAATCACTGACAGAAGCCAAAACAGGAGCCCAAGCAGGAACCTGGAGGCAGGACCTGAAGCAGAGCCCACAGGGAATGCTGTGCACTGGCCTTCTCCAGGTTCAGGGTCACCTACTTTTCTTTCTTATACAACCTGGAACCACCTGCCTGGAAAGGGGGGATAACCCCTACAGTGGGTGGGAAACCCCCAACGCTGCCAACCAGAATTAATCTTTAACCTTGGATATATGATGACTAAACACGATATGTAATCCAAAGAACTACTGTTGATGACTTTAAACAATTTTTTGTTTGTTTAGTTGATTTGTTCATTTTTTGAGATAGGATATCTCAGTGTAGCCCTGACTATTCTGAAACTCACTATGTAGACCAGGCTGCCCTTGAACTGAGAGATACACCTGCCTCTGCCTCCCAAGTACTGGGATTAAAGGCATGCACCACCACCGCTTGATTTTTTTTTAAGATTTTTTTTTATTTAGGTGTATGTCTGTGTGAGTTTACATACACCATGTGCATGCCTTGTGCCCACAGAAACCTGAGAGTTTTACAGATGATTTTAAGTTGTTTCATGTAGGTGCTGGGAACTAAACTTGGGTCCTCTGCAGGAGCAGTATTTGTTCTTAGCTGCTGAGCCATCTCTCCAGCTAAACAATTTTTTTTGAGACAGTGTTTCTCTGTGTAACATCCCTAGCTGTCCCAGAACTCACTTTGTAGACCAGACTGGTCTCGAACTCACAGAGATCTACCTGCCTCTGTCTCTCAAGTGCTGGGATTAAAGGTGTGCGCCACCACACCAGGCACAGACAGCTAAACAGTTTTAGAAAGAGTGACACAAGTGGTTTTCTTACTCTACACAAAAAGGGGAAACACACTGTGGTGGTTTGAATAAAAATGGCCTCCACAGACTCACATATTTAAATGCTTAGTCATCAGAGAGTGGCACTATTTGAGAAGGATTAGGAGGTGTGGTCTTGTTGGAGGAAGTGTGTCCTTTGGGCATGGGATTTGAGGTTTCAAGAGCCCAAGCCAGGCCCAGCTCTCTCTCTCCCTGCTGCCTGTGGATCAGGATGTGGAATTCTCAACTACATCTCCAGCAACATGGCGGGAAGCATGCCTGTGTGCCGCCATGCTTCCTGCCATGGTGGTAATGGACTAAGCCTCTTTGACAAGAGTTGCCATGGTAATGGTGCCTCTTCACAACAATAGAACACTGACTAAGACACACACGTTTGTTCTCAGTGCAGGGAAGATGACTCCGGGATTAGGAGCACTCGCTGCTTTCGCTGGGGACCTGAATCCAGTTTCCAGCATCCTTATAAAGACTGACAAGCACCTGTAACTCTAGTTGCAGGAAATCCAGTATCTTCTTCTGGCCTCCATGGGCATTGCATGCATGTGGTGCACATACATACACTCAGACACACACATAAAAGAAATAAATCAACCTTATAAGAACAAACAAAAAAGTATTTGCTCCCAGTTGTATTGTTTTTAGGAAACTACGCTCAAATTAATTAATTTTGCTCTCATGGACATCAGAAAAAGACTGTAGTTGTGCTTAGCCATAAGACAAGGCACCTAAACTACAGCTCAAACTGCCAACAGGTAATATGAGAGAGGGCAGACACCTCAGAGCACCTTAAGGGACTGTGTAATTACCCCACACTCCCAAAGGCACATAGAAAAAAATCCAAGAATTTGTGAAGGCAAAGACACAGAGATATGTGTTTGGTTTTTATTTTCATTTTAACTGTAATCTTACTCCAGTATGTCTTCAGAAATAGAAATCACACTTTTTAAAGGAGTGTTATAAAAATGAAGAAAAATATGATCTCCAATATTTCCTTGTATATAGTATGGATAGCTCAGTACCCTTCACAATGCAGGAGTCCATGATATTTTCATCTACAAAAGTATCTAAAGGTCAGGAATGGTGGTACCTGGTGGCATGTGACTGGTCCTAGCACTCGGGAGGCTGCAGCAGGAGGATGACAGGTTTGAGGCTTCTCTGGGCTATACAGTGAGTGCAAGCCCAGTCCATACTGAAGATATACATCAGTGCTGGTTATCATGATACCCCTATCTCAAAAACAAACAAATTCATAGGGGTGAAAAGCTATTTTTTTTGTTTATTTGTTTCATTTTGTTACTGTCTATTTTTGAGACAGGGACTCACATTAGAGCCCTGGCTGCCATGGAACTCACTATGTAGACCAGGTTGGCCTTGAACTCATAGAGATCCACCTACTTCTGCCTCTAGAGTTCTGGGATTAAAGGTGTGTGCCACCATGACTAGATTATGAAAAGAAAATCTTACAAAGCACCGTGATAGTAGAATTTGACGTCAGCATTCTATATATAAGAACAGTGTGCTACACAAGATGGCACATACACACGTGGGAAACCCTTTCATCAAAAAGAACATGTACATAAGCGGCTGGAGCAATGGCTCAGCTGTTTTGAGCTCTTGCTGTTCTTTAAGAGAATCTGATTTCGGTTCCCAGGACCCAAGTCATTTGGTTCACAACCACCTGTCACTCCAGCTTTAGGGGGACTCTGGCGCCTCCTCTGGCCTCCACATGCACCTGCACATATGTGGCAAACATTCACACAAACTGACGCATAAATAAAATAAAAACTTTTAATGTACATGAAATCATCACTGTACTATAAATTTTATTTATTTGAAAGCAAAATAGAATTGTGTCCCATTTTCTTTTCACTCCTGGCAATGAAATGGCAACACTGCCCTTGCCGCCTCTGCAGCCGTGGGGACAGAAGGAGGAATGCCAAAGCTCTGTCTTCCAAGATTCGCTCTTCAGACAGGGAAGCTACCCCAGGAAAATCAAAGTAAACCTGGGATGCAACAGCAGGCCCTGTTCCCACAGCTAACTGCAGAACTGGACAGTGACTGAGTTTGAATCAAGTGACATTAAGTCCCTTCCTTCACAGATAACTTTGAGGCACATTCCCAGAGATTCAGGAAGGCTTCCTCTGCAGCCTGAGGAGCAAGCCCAGGAATGCAGCCCAGCACCCAGGCCACAGGAAGACCTGGTCTTCCAAATGTAGTTGGAAAAGAAATTGACGTTTAGTTCCGGATCTGTCTTGGGGGCACGGAGTGGCAGGATTTTGGTAGGTTGCTAAAAAAGCACAGTTAAGTATCTGTTAAAAAATCATACCGTTCTTCTATCTCTTTAAAAACAGAAAGAAAGGGCGGGGGGAATCCATGCTGATTTTGCAGCAGGAAGCCAGCCCACATGACAAATTAGTCAAGATGAAATGTGGTGGTTTGGCATTTCTGGAAATTCAATTCTCGGGTTTTGAAAAAGTCTGGGGAAAACAAGACATCTTATTGTTAAAGTGGAATAAGTTAGCATAAGGCAGCAGCCCACTTTTAAGAAAAGCTGGTTTGCAAACAGGAAAGAATATTTCAAAACAGAAAGGTTGTCTATAAAACAGCCATCTGAAATAACTACACAGCGATCACTCAGACAGGGAGAGGCAGCACCAGGAGCCAACAGCGAGAGCCAGGAGGCTGCACCAGCAAGCAGGCCCTACGCACACTGTAGCTTCTGCTTCCTTTTACCAAAAGTCAGGAGAAAGGCACACGTTCTTCAGAGCGGAGTTGCTGGCAGTGTCAGAACATGAGCAGGGCTAAAGTCCCAAGGAAAACTCACGAAGTAGAAGAGATCCCAGAATGGAAATACTAAGGTCGGGACCAGAAGAGGTGCGCAATCACCCCACAGAGCCAAGGTCAAAGACACTCTGGGTCAGAGAGGACAAGTACATAGAGTGACCAGAGTTCCAGCACATTGAGTGAAAGAGGCCGAGGCCAGAGCAGCAAAGGAACATGTAACACAAAGCAGCTGTGGAACACATTATATGGAGCTTTGGAGATTGTACTAGCAGGTATCAAATAACAGAAGAAATGGATTCCGAACCCTTGAAGACTAGAACCCTTGGTCCCAATCAGAGGAACACAAGCTTCAGGATAGCATGTGTAAGTATCATACATATTCTGTGGGAAGGTTGTGGAGGCATATGCTCCTGGTGGGTACATGTGGGTGTTCAGGTGCATATGCACACGCATGTAGGAGCTGGAGGCCAACTTCAGAGCTCATCTTGCTTTTTGTTCATTCGTTTCTTTATATGTGCAAGGGAATACATGTGTATTCCACATACATGTCATGCATGTGGAAGCCAAAAGACAACTTGTAGGAGTTCATTCTCTCTCTTTCCATCGTGTGGGATTGGGGATCAAACCGAGGTTACCAGGCTTAGTGACAAGTGCCTTCATCTGCTGCATTAATTGCTGTGGCAATACAACACAACAAAGGCAATTTATAAAAGGAAGAATTGTTTGGGCTTGTGGCTCCAGGGGGTAAGAGTCCACGATGGCGGAGTGGAGGCATGGCGGCTAGAGCAGGAAGCCGAGGACTCACATCTTCCAATTGCAAGCAAAGAGCCAGGAGAGTGAGCTGGGAATGTCTCCATGCTTTGACACCTCAAAACTCACCCCTGTGATGCACTTCCTCCAGCAAGGCCCCATCTCCTAGATCTCCCCCAAACAGTGCCACCAGCTGAGAACTCAAACTGCCACGCCCAGGAGCCATCTCGCCAGCCTCCATCTTGCTTTTGGAGACAGGGTCTCTCACTCAATCTAAAGGTTTCCAATTCAGGAACCCGTCTGGCCACTGAGTCCCAGGGATCCTCCTGTCTCTGCTCGCCCAGTGCTGCGGTCACAAGCACACACCACCAGCTCAGATTTTCACCTGGGGGCTGGGGATCAAACTCAGGTCCACATGCTTGGGCAGCAACCACTTTGCTGACTAGACCACTCCTCAGGTACTAGATCTTAAGACTTAATGGGCAAATTGCATTCTCTCCATATACTAGTTCCATTCTTTGGTATATAAAGATAATGTAAGACCTGTTTCTCAACATTGAGTACATGACATTAGAGCACAGATAATACCAGATACAAAGGCACAGGAAAAGTCCCGCCTTCATGCAAGGTAGAGAACACAGCTGTTTGAAAAGCAGATGGTTCAACCGTTTCTGCACCGCCAAGGCTGTTGACCCATCGCTAGGACCCAGGACCAGACCGGCTTTACACCATCAAGGTGGCCAGAGATTGCAAATTCAAATGGCAGATTATACAGTTGTTGATCTGCTTACCAGAATGACTGATAATTACCACCCTTCTCAGGATAACACAGGAGCCAAATGAGCAAATCTAATAAAGCAAGATGCAATGGATACACAAGGTTAATGAACTGCTATCAAGCCTCCAGGGCTGAGCAGGTGAGGAGACTCTAACTTCAGATATTCTAGAATGTTGGCACAGTATCCCATGAGTGAAGCAGAGAGGAAAGGGGGTGGCTGGAATGGAGATGCATCTATGAAGTTTCCAAAATGAGGTGCCATGTACAAAATTTTCTGGAAAGTAAAATCTATGGAATAAACTTTAGCAGAGATAGAATAAGAAAGATGGCGCATACAATAGCCAAGTAAGAAGTATGATTAGTCCTCAATGAATCCATGTTCCTAAGACATGTTACATCCTGACACAGTCACGATGGGTCCTTAAGAGTAACCCTTCTGAGGATTAGATAGAGACATACACACTCACTCACACACACACACACACACACACACACACACACACACACACACACACACACATATATACTCAGACATAACATCATGTGCTGGAGAGATGGATCTGTGGTTACAAACACTGGGTGCTCTTCCAGAGGATCCAGGTTCAATTCCTAACACCCACATGGCATTCCACAACTGTCTGTAACTTCCTAATGCCCTCTTCTGGTCTTCTTGGATACCAGGCATGCACATGGAGCACATACATATATGCAAGCAAAACATCCATACACACAGAAGAATAAAATTTTCTCAAAAGATCACAACTGCATATTTTTAACATGGCTCTGGATAAGCTCTTTCCAAAATAATATTTTTTTTTTTTTTTTGGTTTTTCGAGACAGGGTTTCTCTGTGTAACTTTGCGCCTTTCCTGGAGCTCACTTGGTAGCCCAGGCTGGCCTCGAACTCACAGAGATCCACCTGGCTCTGCCTCCCGAGTGCTGGGATTAAAGGCGTGCGCCACCACCGCCCGGCCCAAAATAATATTTACCTACTTATTCTGCACATGAACATAGATAGGAACACACAGATATATCAGAAGTGTACATTTAACCATGTGACCGTGGAGAATCTAGAATCCCAGTACCCGGGTAACAGACTGTGTTATGCTAACAATGCTTAGAGCATGGTGCAAGGTGAGTTCAGCTGGTAGCTGCTGTTTTCCACAGTGGGTCCAACATTTTTCATTGATGTGTTTGGGAGGCTGGGGAGTAGCTATTTGTTGTCTCTGTTTAGGGCTTATGTGTAAAGTTAACTAGCACCCCTTTAGATAACCATATTTACATATTTACTGTTACCTGTACTCAGACATTTACACACACGGGTGTGAAGGCTTTCAGGGCACAACTGAGATGGGTTCTCAGCTATGCAGGACTCCTGGGGGTAATAGATCTGCTGTGGTCTGTAAGTCACACACTAGAGGACTCTGACAATAAAGACAAGGAGTCAGAAAGAGGCTGTTCACTGTAAATATGCACAGACTTATAAGGTGGGAATTTCTCAGGACTGGAGAGATGCTCAGTGGTTAAGAGCACTTGCTGTTCTTCCAGAGAACCCAGGTTCAGTTCCCAGCACCCAAATATGGTAGCTTTCAGCCATCAGTAACTTCAGTTCCAGGGTATCCAACACCCTCTTCTGACTTCCATGGACACCAATCATGCATGTGGTACACATGAACATATTTTTACCATACACACAAAATAAATCAAATTTTAAAAATAAATAAAGGTAGATGTAACACAAATCTTAAAAGATCTTATTAATTAAAAAAAACCCGAAGCCAGATATTGGGGTGAATGCTGAAAAATCAGAGAAACAGAACAGCCAGCCACGTTCTTACCTCTACGAAATCCTCAGCCTCAAGAGAGAGACTTCCTGCTTACTCACACCTTATATACCTTTCTGTGCCCTGCCATCTTCCTTCCTTCCTAGTGCTGGGATTAAAGGCATGTGCCGTCACACCTGGCTCTGTTTCCAGTGTGGCCTTGAACTCACAGAGATCCGGATGGCTCTCTGCCTCCCAAATGCTAGGATTAAAGGCATGTGCTACCACTGCCTGACCTCTATGTTTAATATAGTGGCTGGCTTTGTCCTCTGATCCCCAGGCAAGCTTTATTGGGGTACACAATATATCACCACAGTTAGGGATGTCTTACTCCACACTTTTCTTTATCATAAAACTTAGAAATTTTTTCATTTTGTGTTTAAACACTACCTTCATTCAGACATGTGATGCTAAAAAATAAGTTCTCCATTCCTAGAGTAGCCCAATGAGCCACACTAAGTAAATGGGTACATAGAATGAATTACCAAGTCTTACAATTGATCTTCTCTGCCCCAGGCTTGTCCTAGAGATTGAGGGTATATATTTGAATACCTTGTAATTTACCTTTTAAATTGTAAAATAAACCCTTATGAGGATTTGAAAGAGAGAGAGAACACATTGCTGACCTGAGTCTGAAACAAGATCCTATCTTGGTCTTCTCAGATTCCCATACAAAATAGCCCACACCTGCATGCTTCAACAGCAGAGGTCTGTTTCCCCGACAGCCCTGGGGACTAGTAAGGGGACCAAGGCACTGGTGTGGTCAGTTCTGAGTTTGCAAACAGCCGGACACCTTCTCACATGAGTTCACAAGACTGTTTCCCCATGTATACAGGCAGAGTAACAGACAGACAGGGACTCTTCTTCAAAGGGCACCAATCTCGTCCAATTCTCATGATTTCATCACAACCTGATTACCTCATAAAGGCTCCAACCCCAAACATCGCCAGCATGAGAGCTATAGTGTTAACACATATTTTGGCAGACAGGGGAGCTCAGTCCTACCAAGCAATGATTTTTTAAATGAATAACAGTGTTCCACCTAAGTTCTATCAGTTTGGAAATTCTTCAGCCCATCCTCTCAGGAACCACAGCATAGGAAGGATTGAATGTCCGTCCATCCCCTCTTAAAAGCATCCTTTTGTTCCACACAGAAGCAAAGACCATCACAAACTGCATCAGACAAAGCCGATCAGTGTTCATTTAGTTCCCACAGTGGATTGGGAGATTACCACTTGGAATTCAACCCAATCCTTTTTACTTTGGTGGTGTTTCATCTTTTTTTTTCACACTGACTCAGTTACTTTTCTTACCGTTGTTACAAAATCCCCGATGAGAAGCAGCTCTAGGAAGGAAGGGTTTCTTTTGACTCGGTTCCAGGTGACACAGTCTGTCACAAAGGCACACTGCATGCTGCAGGGGAAGCCAGCCTGTGGAAGCTGGGCAAGGGGACAAATGTGCTTTCTCTTTCCCTTTCTACGCACTCTGGCACCCTCATATCAGGTGGTGCTACCCACATTCAGCATAGGTCTTCCTTTCTCTGTGAAGCCACTCTGGAAACATCTTCAAAACATGCACAGACCTGTACCTCTTAGGTAATTCCAAATCCTAATTTTGTATTAGGATTAATTAGGAATTAAGATTAATTAATTCAATTAGGTATTGAATTAACCATCAAACCTCTCTAACTCCAGCTAACTCATATTTTTAAAAAGTGAGTTTTATCTATCAGTGAATAAAACCCAAAATGCTTTATTCAGGTATACCTAAATGGAGACAAACACACTCCTGAGCAAACTCCTGGGCCACACTGCCAATCTCAAGTCTCTGGGGATCTGTATAATTGGCCTAGTTCATGTTCAGACAAAGGTACAGGAATCTGGTTGGTCTGAGTATGCACTGTGCCTTGAGTGGATGCTCACGCCATTCCAACCAAAAGGGCCTAGGACATGTTCGCTTCTTGTGCACAAATGATTCTGGGTAAACGTGGCATTGTACAACTGCCTCAGGAATGTTAGGACATTTATCAACACTACAGACAGATGATGTTCATCCTTGTTGATGAGAAAAACTCATTGGCTCAACAGTTTAGTCCATAAATACCCACTGTAGTGTCATATCAGTTACTGTGACAAAATACTTGTCCAAAAGCAACATCAGGAGGGGCCGGAGAGATGGCTGAGTGGTTAAGAACACTGGCTGGTCTTCCAGAGGACCTGGGTTCAATTCCCAGCACCCATATGGCAGCTTACAATTATCTGTAACTCTAGTTCCATGGGACAGGATACTCATGGCACAACACCAATGCACATAAAATAAAAATAAATTAAAAAAAACAGCAGCGTAAGGAAGGAGCTGTTGACTTGGCAAATGCATGAGGCCGACAAAGTGGCTTTAGATGCAGCTCAGGAAACAAAGCGATGGATGCTGGTCCTCTGCTTGCCTGCGTCTTCCTGTTCCATCTGGGGCCCAGGCCTTGAGGTGTTTGTTGCGCAATATCCAGGGGTGGCCTTCTGGTTGCAGTAAACCTTCTCTGGAAACACCCTCACAAACGTGCCCTGAAGTTCCTCTCCCTGGGAATTCTAAAGTAGGTCAAGTAAAAATGAAGATTAACCACCATAAGTGGCATGCTTTGAACTTTCTTTTTCTCTTTTGTATGTCTAACTAAGGGTTTTAGCTCTGTGGTTACCACAAGGTTTACATAAAGCATCGTATGCTGATAGCAGGCTAGCTTGGACCTGAGTTGAACTTGTGTAAATAAATATTCTCCTCCTATATCCCCACTCCTCCCTTAGTTTGCTTTGAGGTTTGTTGTTGTTTGGGTTGGGTTGGGTTAGGTTGGGGTTTTTGAGACAGGGTCTCATATAGCCCAGGTTGGCCTCAAATTATTTGGCTGACTTTGAACTCCTGGTCCCCCAGCCTCCACATCTCAGAGACCTGATGCCCCAGCTTCCACATCTCAGAGACTGCTTGGATTGTGTTTGCACCAAGCCCAACTTGGAGTTTTGTTTTGCTTTGCGTGCGTGCATGCGTGCGTGCGTGCGTGCGTGCGTGCATGCATGCATGTGTGCATGCATGAGTTAGTCTCTCTATGTAGCCTAATCCTGCCTCAAACTTGTAAGCCTTCAGGCTAATGCTAGACCGCAGGTGTGTGCCATCGTGACTGGCTACCTAACGACACATGATGCATCTTTTAGGACACTTAGTCACTGTAGATATGATTGTTTTAAGTTGTTTTGTCTTTGTCTTTTATTTTCTTTCTTTTGCAGTACCAGTACTGGGAAATGAACTTAAAACTCTCGCACATGCTGGACAAGCACTTCACCATTAAGCTCCATCTCTCACCCTCTTTTCTTACTAAAAAAAAAAAAAAAAAAAAAAAAAAAAAAAAAAAAAAAAAAAAAACTTTTGAAACAATTCTAATCAGGTTTCCCATGTATACAGACCCCCACTCCCACACCCCCACCCACCCCCTACCACCCCCCCACCCCTCACCCCCCACTCCACTATATACCATAGTGTGACTATATACCATAGTGTAACTATATACTATAGTGTGACTATATACCATAGTGTGACTATATACTATAGTGTGACTATATACTATTTTTCTACTGACTTTTATGTTCATGTTTTCACATTGCCACCCAACAACCTTTCAAGGCGCTATGCTCACAGAACGGGTAATGCACAGCCTGCTTCTGATGCCCTTCCTGTTGGATCATTTATGCCATAGTACAGTGTGGAAGGAAGTCTTTGAACTGGAGTCAGCAGCCTAAATTTGCCATATTGGTGAGCCATACCTTTTTTTTGTTTTGTTTTGTTTTGTTTTGTTTTGTTTTGTTTTGGGGGTTTTTGTTTGTTTGTTTGTTTGTTTTGTTTTCGAGACAGGGTTTCTCTGTGTAGCTTTGGACCTGTCCTAGAACTCACTCTATAGCCCAGGCTGGCCTTGAACTCACAGAGATCGGCCTGCCTCTGCCTCCTGAGTGTGAGATTAAAGGCATGCACCACCACCGCCCAGCTAGTGAGCCATATTTTTAATTTGCTATTATAAGTTCAAATCTATAATCATCTCACTAGATGAAGTAAAAAAAGAAATTCACAATAGAATCTGTATATTATATTGTTCTCTCTCTCTCTCTCTCTCTGTGTGTGTGTGTGTGTGTGTGTGTGTGTGTGTGTGTGTGTGTGTGTGTGTGATCTTAGTTTTAGATAAATACAAATAACCCCATGTTGGTGCATGGGTTCGTATGGTAACCTGTGTGTTTGTACCTCTGTATGTGTGAGCATGTGTGAACACAGAAATTAAAAAGTGAAAGAAAGCATTTGTTCTGGGACACTAACATTTAATTACTGCAGATGGAATTAGGGGCATCACTTTTCTATTGCTTCATTATAATTATCACATATTACTTTTGTTAAAAAAAAATGAGAGCCATGGAGAGCACAGTAATCCTGTTTCATTACTATGAAGAAATAACTGAAGCGCGCTAACGTTATAAAGAAAAGAGGGTTTGTTAGCTCACATCTCCGGATACTTGAGGTACACACACCAGTCCCGATGTGGAGGGTGGAAAAGGAAGTACTTCATCTAAAGTAGGCTGCCAAAGACACCGGAGTCCCACTGTCCCTCGGGGCATACCCCCAATTAACTAAGTCCTCCCATTAAGCCCCACCTCTTCCAGGTCCTGCTGCCTCTCTGCTGCCAGAAATCCTCAGGGGACAGACTCTAAGAGTTATAAACCACAGCAGATATCAGATCAACATAGTGCTTAGGCGTTCTTCCAGAGTTTGGGCATGCTTTGGTGCTGGTAATGTAAATTGTTCTTTTGGAATTTTTTCATCTGTGTATTTGGCTAATTCTTGCCCTCTTTAGTTCTTTTGCAAGAATATTTAGACATAGTTCTAAATAGACCACAGTTACCAAATTAGACTTATCTAATTTAAATAGCAGTTACCAATTTTTTGTTTTTTGTAATTTTGAGACAAGGTCTCATCATGTAGTCCTGGCTGGCCTGGAACTCACAGAGATCCTCTGCCTCTGCCTCTGCCTCTGCCTCTGCCTCTGCCTCTGCCTCTGCCTCTGCCTCTGCCTCTGCCTCCTGAGTTGCTGGGCAGTTTTTATTTTTTCAATTTTTTTTTATTTCATTCATAGAGCATACTTAGCAAGCTCCAGACCAGCCATGTGTACATAGTGAGACTTTGCCTCAAAAACAAAACAAAAAAGAAGAGATTTGGGTCCTAAGGAGATGGCTCAGAGGTTCAGAGCACTTGCTGATCTTCTAGAGGACCTGTGTTCAGTTCCCAGGATACACATTGGCTCACAACCCCTTAACTCCAGCTTCAGGGGATCCAATGCCCTCTTCTGGCCTCCTCAGAAAGTTGTGACTGTCCTGCGCCCATCTCCTCATTAAAAGTGAGCTCTTCCACAAAGGAGGCCCTTTCCCAGCTCCACCATCACAGGATGGAAATTCTTGTTCATCTCACTCCTTCTGCCGCTGACGGGAGCCTTGATCCATCTCTCCATGGACAGCAGAAACCCTGAGCATTTGCAGGATTAGGAAAGGGCACCGCTGACTTCAATTCCCTGTCATACTTTGTACTCTTTCCCAAGAAAATGTGCGAATTTTCACAAGCAAGCAGATCTGGACCTTCATAAAAGTCCTTGCCATGTGAGGTTCATATTTTCCTTTCCTCTAAAAATGGGAACTGTCAAAAACAAATTAAGTAATTATAAGGTGTTGCCACAGCTGTGTGTATTCCTCATTGCATGACATGACCGTGGCTGGGGGATGACTTTCTCCTGCCTAGGTTGCAAAGTGTTTATATTGGAAGGTGTGTTGTCAGGCACACTCAGCTGTTGCCAGAAAAACAAAGTAAATAAAAGTAATATTAATGACATGGCACAGCTTTGTGGGTTGTGTGTACGTGTGCGTGCATGCATGTATATGTATGTGCATGCAGAAATGTGTATATGTGTGTGATTATGTGTTTGAGTCTGTGTGCACACATGCTTTTATATTCATATATGTGTATGTATGTATATACATGTATGTATATGTTTATATGCAAGAGTACAGTAGATGCTGGGTTTTCCTATGACAATAATGCTGGTTAATATTTTTTCTAACTACTAGAAAAATCTCATAAACATAGAAGCAGAATGTTTGCCAACTGTCAAATAACTCAATAAATAGACTAACCTTAGTACCAACAGGGTTTACCAGCCACAATATTTTTAAAAATTAGTAATCTCCATTGAAAAACTTCATCTAAATAAATGAAATCTGTTCATTCAAGGAAATAGTATCATTGAGCTGATAGTCCTACAAGGTACATTTGGTTTTCGATGATTATCTTGTCTGATATATGTAGAAAAATATTAAAAAGTTAGAGAGATTGATTTCTCTGTCCTTCACCCAAACTGTGTAGTGACTTCAGCAGTAGGGTCTCAGCGTGCAGACAGTAGGCGACCAAGAGAACGACAGCAGCGTATGCTGTTCTGGGTCCTCTGTACCCTCCCCCAACACCTCATAGGGAGGAATATCAAATCTCAAGCTAACCTGGAAACTTTCGCATGGTGCCTATGGTTCCAGAAGGTCAGAGTCCATGACCGTTTTGGAAGGAACATGGCAGCATACAGGCAGGCATAGTGCTGGAGCAGTGGCTGAGAGCCATACCTCATCTACAACACAAAACAGAGAGAGCTAACTGGGAGTAGCACAAGTCTTTTGAAAATCAAAAGCCCATCCACAGCAACACACCTCCTTCAACAAGGCCACCCCTCCTAATCCTTCCCAAACTGTTCCAGCAGCTGGGAACCAAGTATTCAAATACACGAGCCTATATGGGACATTCTCATTCAAACCACCACAGTGCAGGGGTGTAGCTATGTAGGCTGCTAGGGACAAAAAGATAGCAATGGTCTTACCCTGCACTACTGGATCCTAAGTGTTGCAATATGGGCCTGCTAAGTAATGTGTGCCCATTGATACAATAGTGGCACTGATGTTAAGGGGTAACTAACGAGTTTCTGATCAGATTTGAAACCTGTCCACAGTAGGGAATTTCATGCCTAGTACTGTAATACTGAACATAAACTCATGGCTGGGAAAGTCATGGGCCCTAGGGTAAGTCCTGCTATTGTTATTTTGCTAAATGCTCATGCTGTCAAATGTCCTTCTAAATATTTTTGTTTATGCCCATAGACCTGAACTGCTCTAATCTTGGTCACAGAAGTTTCTTTTGCAGTGGGCAGCAATAAATACAATGACATATAGTTGATCCAAGTATTGAGAATAAGAGATGGAGTGCCCATCCCTAAATGGTACATCTGTATCAAAACCCTCCCCTGCCAAGGCTCAGGGATCATCACATAGGTAGAGTCAGAACGAATGTAAGAGCCAGAGGATGGGAAGAGTGCTGTGAAATATTATCCTCTGGACATGACATGGCTTTCCAAACCATGAACTCACAGTAACTGTGGCTACCTGTATAATACCTATACAAGATCAAGTCAGAAAAAAACCCTAGCCTAGATGGGACAATGATCACTGGGCCCCACAACTTACTGAGGCCCAACCCTTACTGAAGAGCTATTGGGAACTGATAGTTTCTTGAGGATGGAAAAGCATTCTTTTTTGAGAATGTGGCCACTGACAGGTTTCCCATGGTCCAATGGATGGCCATACATCCATGAATGTATAGGCAGCACTAACCAGACTTAGTTATTAGTGGGTTATTAAAAAAGAAAAGGCTGGGTGTGGTGGTACAGGCCTTTAACCCCAGCACTTACACAGCTATGTGTAAGTGCAGCCCCGTGGGACTCACACCCTCCTGGCCTCTGCGGGCATTCCATGGACATGGCGCACACACATACACACAGGCAAACATTCATACACATACAATCAAAACAAGTAAATATTTCTACAAGAACGAGAAAATAGAAGAGGTACCACAAGCCCAGCAGAAATGCTAACAAAGAGAGGCTGGGGCATGCTAAGGCATGAATTTCCAAGAGATAAGAGAAACAGCCACACATAAGCCTGTGACAAACTGAATGGAGAGAGAATAAGAGAAAAGTCCCTTGTGGCACAAGGGCTACCGTTCAGCCGTAGCCCTGTTGCCAAAGGAGAAGAATGTGGGATGAGTGGGATGAGATGGGATAGGATGGGTGCTGGCTCTGCAAAGTCAGCAAGACAGGCAGTGTGGGGAGGACACCGGAGACACTCGAGCTGTGGGAGCTGATGAGTCAGGCAAGAAGAACTCACCCCAGTTCCCGCTCCATCACCACATCAAAGGCTCAAGGATCAGCCAAAAAATGTTCAACTCAACCCTTGCACAAGAGATCTTGGACCTTGAGAATCTAACCAAGTTATTGGGATAAACACCCTAGCCAGATTTTTGTGGACTTGGGATGAAATGATCAGATGACTTTTTCTAAGGGAGGCGGAACGGAAGGACAATGTTTAGGCTACACCCTCAACACTCTCCAACTGTAATAAGGTAATTCTAGAACTCTGTGAATAACTTAACGGAAAATCATGACTTGCAAAAACCCAAATCATAGTCTCAGACTATTTTGTCTCTAGAAGTCTGTGTTCTCTGGGATTTTT
The DNA here is from genome assembly GCF_049852395.1 of Peromyscus maniculatus bairdii. Classification (NCBI taxonomy): domain Eukaryota; kingdom Metazoa; phylum Chordata; class Mammalia; order Rodentia; family Cricetidae; genus Peromyscus; species Peromyscus maniculatus. The sequence continues at coordinate 141,115,402 of NC_134856.1, read as the reverse complement.
GAGGCGTGTGAGTCCTGTGTCCACTTAGCATCAGGTCTAGAAATCCAAGGGTTGGTGTGCTGCTCCCTCTGCTGGCCAAGCAACTCAGTCTCCTCAGGACACAGCTTCCCTAAGGACCAAAAGGCAGAAGACAGTACATGCTCTTGTCCGTGACTTTTGGATTTGGGGGAAGTTTCAGGGAGAGCTTATTGTTTTGTTTTGTTTTTGAGACAGGGTCTCACTCTGTAGCCCTGGCTGACCTGAACTTGCTATGTGGACCAGCTGGTCTTGAAACCACAAATAGTCTCTCAAATGTTCCAGGATGTACGTTCTCTCTTCCAATTCTCCCATTCCACTGATCTATTCAAACAAAGACATTCTGCAGAGCAACAGGTAAGTATTTCCTAAGCATACTCAGTGTCTCAGGCCACATTATAGATGCTATGGAAACAGAAGGTCCAACCCACTTTCACTGGGGAAGAAAGAAGCTAATGGGGTGAGTGCCCATCTGTATTCTTTATAACTCCATGAGTATGTAGACTCCCACATATACGAGTGTTGAGTTCTTCCCCAAGGACTAATTCACATGGCATCAGCTAGCTGCCAAGGGGAAAGACAACCAATAGTGTGACTCGGCTGTAAAGCCCATGAACCACAACAATGCCAGGATGGCAAATGTCCCCAAGGGTGCAGTCACCAGCTGTCTCATTAGACGTCAGACCCACTCAACAAGAGGGAACCATGCCCAGGACTATAAGCCTAGCTAAGTACCTGTAGGTAGAGAGGTCACAGACACTCGAGGAGAAACTACTGCCGACATTTTCTAATCAATGCAGCTTCTAACTGTATTCTAAGTACTTCTTATACTCACAGTTAACCCTACCTCTCACCCCTCATCAAAGAAATTTCTTTTTGCATCAAACAGAGACTGTTATGGAGATCTACAAGTGGTCAAAACGCTGAGAACAAGTGAGATTTTTGTGCCCAGCCCCAGCTGGTACATGTACAGCACAAACTCTAAGCCTGAAGCTTGGAGAACGAGAGAGAAGAAAGACTGTAAGAGCCAGAGGACCAGGAAGCCTGCTGTGAGACAGCTTCTTCTAGACATGGCAGGAAAGCTGTGTCTGTGAAATCACACAACGATACAGTCATCGAAACAAGACCTGAACAGTGGCCATGAACATGAGTGGGAGAAATTTCACAGGGCCCCACCCCAAGTGAAGAGCTAAAGACAATCAATGGCTGCTGAACAAGGAACAGACCCTGATGGCTTATCCAATCCTGAGTGGTAGCTCCAAACACATGTACATATAAGCAACACTAAATGGACTCAATATATATAATCCTAGAAGAGGTCACAAGTTCAAGAGAGGGGGGAGGGGTGGAAATGATGTAAATACAGTACTCAAGTATGACACTCTCAAAAAACACAATTAATTTAAATTTTAAAAATTCAAATTCCATGACTTCTTCCTTAACTAACTGGGCCATGGGTCTCATAGCAGCTTTGATCTTCCTAAGCATCCTGTCACTAAACTGCTTTGTTTTCCCAACCTAGAAATGTTACACCTGTTGCTGCCTTGAGTGTTTAAATAGTTAAATATTTCATCCCCTTTGACTTTTCGCAAGTATCTGTTTTCCCTACAGATAAGAGGCAAAAATTTGTTTTAAGCAAGAAATGCATGACTTGACATCATTACATAATAAATCCAAAAAAAGGTATAAAAATAAATCATGTTTATCAATTTGCCTCTTTTTTATTTTTTGAGACAGGGCCTCATGTAGTTGGGGCTGGCCTTAAAGTTGCTGTGTAGCCAAGGATGACCCTGACCTTATGGTCCTCCTGCCTCTACCTCTTGGGGCCAAGGTTTTAGGCATGTACCACTACTTCTAGTCTGTGTGATTCTAGGGACCAAACCCAAGCAAGTACTCTCTCGAGAGCTACATCCCTGACCCCCATTTTCCTTTTTTAAGCTAGGCATGATGGTGTATGTGTATGAATCCCTGCACTTGGAAGAATGAGGCTAAGCTTGAGGTCAGCCTAGGCTACATAGTCATTTTCCAAACACACACAATGTTCTTTAAAATAATATGTTAAGTAACTGTCAGCAAAGCCTCATGTACGATGCAAGTAAGGTTGGTTATTAATCTAAAGTAGATTGTCTTATACTGATGAATTATGCTTTGTATAATCCCCACAGCAGGTGCTAAGAAAATAACTCCATACAGTAAATGGAGCAAGGGCTGGTAGGTACAGCTCAGTTGCTAAAGTTCTTGCCATGTAAGCATGGGGAGCTGAGTTCTGACTCTGAGCATCTACATAAAAGCCAGGTACAGTACCGACTGGAGGTGGAGACAACCAGATCCCTTGGCCCCAGTGGTCAGCTAGTCTGGTTGAATCAGTAAGCTAGGATTCAGTGAGGAACTCTGTCTCAGAAATAAATGTGGAGAACAATGGAGAAGACACCTGCCACCAACCCCAGCCTCCACACACATACATGCCACACATGCATAAATCCACATGCACATACATTACACACACCTAAAGAAACAACAGCGAGAGATTTTTAAATGGTCTGCCAAAAAAATCTACATAACACAAAAGAAGGCAATAAAGGAGAAACAGAGGAACAAAAAAGATATAAAACAATTTTTTAAAAGGGCAAGAATAAACCCTACCTCACCAATTTTTCATATATGAAGAAATAGATAAACACATATTCCTATAAAGAAATAGATACACACTTACGTGTCTGAAGGTGTTGAAATAGGTTTTTTGTAGACTAGGCTGGCCTCAAACTAGTTATACAGCTGAGGATGATCCTGAACTCCCGATTCTCCTGCCTCTGCACCCCACATGGTGGGATTACAGGCAGGACCCACTGAAAGTGGCTCCTGAGCATGGAATTTATTCATTTGTTTGTTTTGCTTTGTTTTGTTTTGTTTAGTTTTGAGACAGGATCTCATATAGCCCAGGCTAGCTTCCCTGGAGCTGAGACTAACCATAAACTAGTTTGTAGCAGGAATCTTAAATGGTCTTATTCATAAAATCAAACCTGAGGCCAGTTATTGGGGTGAACGCTGGAAGATCAGAGAAGCAGAACAAGCCACAGCTACCTCACCTCGACAATTCCTCAGCTGATCCTGTTTCCTCAGACTGGAAGCCTCTGAGTCCTCATCCAAATGAATCTCAGCTGAACTGTTGCTCAGACACCTGAATGCTTAACCAGTCAAAAGCTTCTAGTTTCTGGTCCTCACGCCTTGTATACCTTTCTGCTTTCTGCCATCACTCCCTGGGATTAAAGGCTCACTTCCTGGGATTAAAGGCGTGAGTCATCATGCCTGGCTGTTTCCAATGTGGCCCTGAACTCACAGAGATCCAGATGGATCTCTGCCTCTGGAGTGCTAGGATTAAAGGCGTGAGGGCCACCATTTTCTAGCCTTTGTATCTAGTGGCTGTTCCATTCTCTGACCCCAGAAAAGTTTATTGGGGTGCACAATATTTTGGGGAACATAAAACCAGCACACTAGTTGATACTCCTGAGTGCTGGGGTTACCACAGCACCTGGGCTGAGTACAGATTTTAATTCTCTGAACTCAAGAGAGGAAAGTAGAGGAAGACAGATATGTAAATCAACCATGGTTTGGGGGCAGTAGATGGACAGGAGCACAAGGTCTCAGCTACATATACTTAGAGACCATTACAGAAAAGCCTAACAGGACAGGCAAGAATCACAGGTCATAGAAGGCTTTCTTTCCCAACATCATCAAGACGTGCGAAATCAGTTGATGGTGGGGGGGAGGGTAATCCCCCCCACCACAGCAAGAGGCCTTCCTTTGCCGTAAAGCAAACTTTGCCGTGATCCAGCCATCTTGAATAGTTGTGGCATGCTCTAGTGGCAGTTCACTGGCACATCACAGTTGTGCACCCAGAGGCTGTAGGAGCAATGAGTTTCCTTAATAGGCATATCACTGCAAAACCCAGTTCCCTTGCCTGCTCCCAGCATGCATCATTCCCACATCAGGGCTAAGCCAAGATGGCAACTCCCAGAGGAGTCTCCTCAGCTACCCACAAGAAGCAGAAGTCCTCATCAGAGGTGATTATGGTCACAGGTCAATCTCGTGGTTCCTCCTGATTAATAGCCTGGCTTATCAGAGAAGCCAGAAGTGACCACAACACTTCGAGTTTTTGGAAACCCCCAGCTGGCTAAGTGTCAGTGTGCATCAAGCCAGCCCTCGGTGTCGTCTAGCCACATTGCCCTCTCCTGGAATCCAGCCCTTTGGCTGACACTCTCCTGTGGAGACAGAGTGTCCCTCTCGAGGCTCACAAATACCACTTATGTGTCTTTGTTCCGCTCAGCACTCAAAGCCCTGGGTCCTCCAGCCATCTAATCCACCCATCTTCTCCTCTTGTTTGTCCAGGTTGTTCCCACCAAAAATCATCTCAATGTTTTTGATTTCTCTCTATTCCCTTCTCTACCTCAATTCCAATTTTATTTTATGTATTTACTTTTTGCCTCCAGATAAAAACAAGCAGATGAACTACACTGTGTGTCTCATGCCTTCTCCCCAGGTTCCATGTGCAACCCTCTTTCATTTGGCTCATGGCTTTTTATTTCTACTTTATTTTATTTATCATTTGTTTTTAATACAATGACTCCTACAACAACTGAAATAAAATCAAGGACCCCAACAAGATCCGACAACAGCCCATGTGGTAACCCTGGTCAACCCACACTGCCAAAGTGACCCCCAAAAGGAAGCCTGTGCATCATGCCTGCCTGCCTTCCTTCCTTTTTCCTTCCTTCCTTCCTTCCTTCCTCCCTCCCTTCCTTCCTTCCTTCCTTCTCCTTCACTCTCCTCCATCACCCAGCTCCAGCCTACCACAGCACTCTTTGCACCTCAGTCATCCTAGATTTTTACATTTATGAGAGAGAGGTGCAACCTGTACATTTATTTCTTCTTCCATTTGTAGAAACGGTTTTGCATTTTATTTTAAAATATGCTAAAACTTAAAGGAAAACGGTTTTTCTCTTCTTGTGAATGTGATGGGTGTCACAGTGGCGGTAGAGGGAACTTAGCTCACGTGTGCACACACTCACTATTTGAGTTGTGCTGGCTGGCCAATGAGCTCTTGGAATCTGTCTGTCTCTACCCTCAATGCTGGGTCACAGGTACCTACAACCATACTGGGATTTCTATGTCTGTGCTGGGGATTCAAACTCAAGTCCTCAAGCTTGCAAACAAAGCTGGCCATTTCACAAGCTCCAGAAAAGGCTTTAATAGGACTGGAGAGATATATCAGTTAGTAGACTGCTCATCTGGCATGCTCAGAGTCCTAGATTCAATCTCTAGCAGAATATAAAGATAAAAATAACGATAAGATAAAAATGAAACATCTGCATGGTGGCACTTGCCTAGAGGCACAGCACTTGGGCAATGGAATCACCAGCAGGGGAACTAGGTGGGGCTTGGCTGCAATCTGTGGAGACATAACAACTGAATAACTGTTGTGTTCTTAATACCGTGCTTGACTAGATGGAGGCCATAAAGGGCCTGCAAGGTGAAGGCACCTCACAGCAATGCACCTGTGGACTCCATGCTTCAAGATTCACACTTCTCCTCTCCTAGCCATACACATTACTGCACTCCTCCCAGCCACCAGCCACCCCACCTCCTGCAGAAGCTCAGTACCCACTAGGTCTCAAGCCCAGTATTGGCTGGTTTTGCTGCCACAGGCCTGGAAGATGGGTGCCACCATCCTCATTTTTCCAAGGAGTTTAACAGAGATTCAGAATCTTCAAACACTTGAATTTAGTCACACAACTGCCACAAGATGAAAAGCATTGGTACCATACCCACACAGAAATCCCAGCATGGCTGTGTGTGCCTGTGTGACCCAGCACTAAGGGTGGAGACAGGCAGACTCCAAAAGCTAGTGTCAATGTGCCAAAATATCCGAGAAAGGCAGTTTAGAGCAGAGAGACCTGTTTAAGCTCACAGTTTCAGAGACCTCATTCCACCACAGTGGGGAGGCAGAAGGCAGAACAGAACACAACTCCCATCATGGTAGGCAGAGGGGAGAGAGAGCAAGAAGGAGAAGGAAGGAGGGAGGGAGGAGATGAATGCCCACAGTAGTTCATTTTCTCCTTTTAGCGGCTGGGTACCGAGTCTCTGCCACGATGCTGTCTTCACCATCCCCATTGTGCCCACTGCAATGCTTTTTTTCCATGCCAGGGAATTGAACCCGGAGCCTTGAGCACTCGGGGTGAGGGCATCACCACTGAGCTATAGCCCAAAATTCAGTACTACATTTTTAAACCTAGTAGTTTTCATTGTAATTCTTTCCAAATTTTTGTTTGTTTGAGACAAGGTCTCACATATCCCAGACAAGCTTCAAATTCATTATGTAGCTCTATATGACCCTGAATTCCTGATCCTCCTGAGTTTTTGAATTACAGGTGTGTGCCACCACACCGGGTTTATGCAGTGTTGGGGACTCATGCACACCAGGCAAGCACTCTGCCAATAAAGCTACAGCCCAGCATCCCCCAATGTTTTTATTACTAAAATTTTCCATAGCAGCCACAGGATGATTGTCTCCACATTTTCTAAAGTATACTAGAATCTTATCTCCGAGCTCTTGCTAAAGCAAGATGGAATGTGTTATTTCAACTGCCTGCACAAAGCAGATTCTCAACACCATTGCATGCTGGGAGAGAGTCTGACCTGCCCGTTCCTTATCCATGTGATTGTGGTGGAAGCAGACATGACATTATAGTGCAAACAAAACAAAGATGAGCTTGCAAAATACATGGTTTAAATAATCCTAGAGCTGTAGGCCAAAGATCTCCCTTTTCAAGACCCCAAATCTCATATAACCATAATCATGTGTGGTGGGGGGGAATGTTAAAAACACAGCTCCCCACTAAGCCTTCCAGACTTAGTTACACCACAGTTAAATCAGGTGACTCCAACACATGATTCACACTCACACACACACACACACACACACACACACACACACACACACACACTGTTTACCAAAATAAGACTTCCAGAGGAGAGAGTATCCTGTTCGCAAAATCCATTCAGAATTTCAAGCCAGGCTTTCTGTTTAGTTTGACTTAACTGCTGTGTCTCTTTCTTCAAAAATAAAAGTCCCTATGACACATACAGTCTTCCATTCTAAGTCTCACGGTTCAGACATACTATAAACACAATTTGTCTTAGTGGATGTAGGTCATGAGTCAAGTCAATGTTACTACAGTGATGTATACATTTTTACTATGGAAATTTTTAGTCATGCACAGAAATTGTCCAAGGAATAGTATAACCAACTATTAAGTACAAATCACCCAGATTCAAAAACTGCTAGAGGGCTGAGGTGTAGCTCAGTGGCAGCATGCATGTGTGGCATACATGAAGCCCAGAGTGGGACCCCCCACCACAAACAGAAAATATTAGACATACTATAAGTCATTTTAAATACAGCATCCTGCCTTGTCTTTCCATAGTTACAGTAAACAATACCAACACCATGAACATATCAGTTGTCCAATCTGAAAACACACAGAATTTCATCCTGAAATCTTCGAGGAGCCTTTTTGCTTAAAGCAGCTTTCCTATGTCCCCTGAATGACAAAGTTGCTGTGGAAAATTCACATCATGGTTATTAAATTAAAATCTCAGACTTGGAATGTGTCCTGTCTTCCTTAGGTTTTCTATTGCTGTAATAAAACATCGTAACCAGAAGCAACTTGAGGAGGACTGGGTTTATTTTCTCACACCTTGTAGCCCTCATTCAGGGAAGCCAGGGCAGGAACTCAAAGTGAACAGGAACCTGGAGGCAGAAACTGTTGCAGAGGCCATGGAAGGTGCTGCTTACTGGCTAGCTCCCCATGGCTTGCTCAGCCTGTTTTCTTAAATCACCCAGGGCCACCAGCCCAGGAGCAGCACTGACCATGGTGAGGTGGGTCCTCTAAAATCAATCATCAATTAAGAAAACTCCCTTTCCCACAAGCCAATCTGGAGGGTGGGACATTTTCTCAGTTGAGGTTCCCTCTTCCAAAAATGACTCAAGCTTGGATTAATTTGACATAAAATTATCCAGCACACAAGTCTATCAGTTATTGGTCAGGGAAGCCCCAGAGGCACCCAAAGTAGCACAGGCTGTTGCCATCAATCTTGGTTGCTCCATAACTTGATGGCAAGACCCTTTTGCTGAAGACACTATATACTTTGGTTGCAGGATATAGAGAAATCAAGCTAGAGATGACCTGAAACCCTTCCAATCTGGGAGGTGCTAGGCTTCTGAGAGAGAAAAGCCATCAATGGTCTTTCCCAGTGGTGAACACTGAATGCTACAATATCAACCTTCCTGGTAAAATGTGCCCATGGTACAACTGTGGTGTGAAGGTTATGGAATTAACCAACCACTTTCTGCTTGGATCTGAGGCCTACTCCACAGAAGGGAATCCATATATAGTACTGTAAACTTGGCCAAGAGCCCACAGCTCAGGAAGCCACAGGCCCTGGTGGGAGAAGGTTGATTACAGTTGTTTTGATAAACACACAAACTGCTTTCTAAATATGTTTTTATATCCATAGATCAGTGCTGCTCTCACCGTTGGCGAGAGAAGCGGCTCTCTGCCGCAGGCAGCAGTTAATGCAGAGACTCCTAACTAGGCAGGGTGCTGAGAATGAGTCACTGCTGGGTGCTCAGTCCTAAATGGGACATCCATATTACCCTCCTCCCTCCAAGGTTCAAATAACATCATGGAAAAGAGTACTGACAGAATATGAGGCCGGAGGATAGGGCTTCTGCGAAATGCCACCTTCTGCACATGGCATGGCCACTACCTTCAGAGCTCACTGTGAAATGCCACCTTCTGCACATTGTCTTCAGAACTCACCACAGCTATTGTTAGCTGGACAAGATCAATTCCAATTTCCACATGCCACTGCCATATTAATGAACAAGAACACTCCAGTGGACAAGAGCTTTTCAAACACTGTATTTTCCAGTTACAAGCACTTGATGCTCTTGCAGAGAACCTGGGTTCAAATCTCAGCACCCACAGCTCCAGCTGCACACACACACACACACACACACACACACACACACACACGCATATAAATAAAATAATTTTTTAATCATCCATGTAATTTTGATCTATTGATGCATTTCATTCTTTAAGAATGATGCCATGCTAATAAGTACAAATAAATTTTGTGACTCTTTATTTGCTCTCTAGGGAGGAGAAGAAAAGATTATAATGGTTAATATGGAATGCCTGGCATGGTGGTTCAGTCTGTGACTCCAGCATTCTCTCTAGAGGACAATTGTCATAGGATAGACTGGTCTACACAGCAAGACCTTGTCCCCTTGAGACCTAAAATTTATTTCTGGAAAGGATCCCATATCATTGTTTTAAAGCTTTATTTGTTTGTTTTTTGTTTGTTTGTTTTGTGTGTGTGTGAGTGTATATGTCTGAGTGTATGTGCACCATGTGCCTGCAGTACCCTCAGCAGCCAGAAGAGAGCACCAGATCCCCTGGAGCAGAAATTCTAACAATGTGAGCTTCCTGGTGTGGGTGCTGGGAACAAAACTGGGTCCTCTAAAAAAGCAGCCAGTGCTTATAACCACTCCAGTCCAGTATGCCTTCTCTTAAAGGTCTTGTAAATTCATTACCTTGAAAGGATAAAGTTAATAATAAGGATAACAGAATGGAGGAAAGATGTTTAATTGTGGTAATAATGTGCCTTATCTAAACAAACCATTTGAAACGACTACTCAGTAAGTACACTGACAATGTTCTGCAACCATGACGGCTAGCCATTTCCAGAATGTTTTCATACTCTCTAAAACAACTCCCAGGGCTGGAGAGATGCTCAGTGGTAAAGAGCACTGGCTGCTCTTGCAGAGGACCTGGGTTCAGTTCCCAACACCCACATGGTGGCTCACAACTGTCTGTAACTCAAGTTCCAGGAGATTCAGTGTCCTCTTCTTTTCTTTTCCAGGCACACATGTGGCACACAGGCATACATGCAGACAAAACACTCATACATATTAAGAAATTAATTCAAAAACAAAAATAACTGCATTTTCCCTTTCTTCAGCCATGGATAACCTTTGTTCCAGCCTCTCTCTGTGCCTGGGAACTTGCCTGGTTTAGTCCTCTCATGTAGCAGGATTACAGTCTTTGCTTTTTTGTCTACTTTCTTCGGTTCACACCAGTGAAACTATCAAGGCTCCAGTCCTCTTCCTGCTTAAGCCTCAGGGACACCACACTGGGTACACTCCTAACACCGTTTGTCAATTGGCGTGGTTTGCTGCCACCTCCTGGCGGCTGTAAGTAATGCTACTGTGACCACATGCAAATGCTTCTTTGGGGTTGTCTTCTGCCTTTTGGGGGTATAGATCTAGAAATGGAATAACTAGGCCATGTGATCATTCCATATTTAACTTTTTGAGGAATTACTAATTTGTTCTCTGAACAAAGATATTTGAATCAGATTCTCTGAACAGAAATTGAGCATGAAAAATTTGTTTTCTCAGTCTGTACATGCTCCCATGTAGTAACAAACTGATCTGGCCATGGTATCTGTCCACCCCATCCCCCACCTGGCTCCTGTTCCTTACTTCATCAAGTCACATTGGCTGCTAGCTCATGTGACACATCAGGTGCATGTCCTCTGCCTCAGCTCTTTCTCAGATACACACTGGGCCCACAGCAGATTTCCTCAAGTGAACCCAATTTTACTGTAATCAGCTCGGCAAAAATGAAGATGTTCTAAAGAGACACTTGTCTCTCAATCTGACTATCAGACTATTGAAACAACACATTCCAAAGAAGTGGGAATTTCTCCTGGAGTCTCACGCAGGGAAGAGGAAAAGGCACCAGCCAGACGGGGAACTTGTGTCCCTAAAAAATTTCACACAGTTCTAGCAACTTGTAAAACCACTTTACAGACCAAAGTCCAGACACTGATGGGTCAGTGGTGGGCAGGACAGCATCTTGACACTGCTTGGCCCTCTATTTAAATGTTGATCTCACTTCAGGACCCCAAAGATGGACCTGGGGGAGGGCAGTTCACTGGATTTTTTCATCTATCTTCCCAGTTTGGCTACATTTAACCAAGCTCCTTATCCTGCTTTTACTATAAATTGTCTTACTGGGGCTGGGTGGCTAAATGTGGTTTGGGGCACAGGATGTACTCCCCAAGTTCAATAACATCCTGACCACCCAACCTAAGGTAACTTTGAGAAAGCATGGGCTTTCCAGGTAACCAAGCCCTGGTAGATAAGGCTACAAACAGAATGAGGGACAAACCTAACCCCCTCCCTGCTGGGGTCACACATTAACCAGCCCCACTTCCCTACCCATGTGACCCGTCACATAGTCTGAATTACTGTGCCTCACAGCACAGATCATGTGTTAACTAAGCCTCCGCTTCCTCAGGATACTAGACCTCCCCACGCCCCACCTCCCCATAGGGCCTAAGAAAGAAGACATCTTGCTTTATCTCGTGGGCCTGAGACTCTTCCTCACACCGCTGTGTGGCCGGTTATTAGAGATCTTTTACCTGAAGAGAACAGCCTGTCTCTCTCCCTCAAAACTCAACAGAAACCATGATATCCCTGCACTCACAGTCCTGGCTTTCTATTTTTTTTTTTTCTTTTCTGTACAGAGACAATCTACAATGCCCACCGCCTTCACACCTGTTAGGAGTTGCTCATTGATTAGTAGCTCAATAAATATGTGCTGCCTCCACCAGGCTCATCAATGATCAACAGCTCAGCAGTTTCTTTTGTCGTTTTTGCTTTGTTAGTTGATGGATCTTAACAACATTCCTCTTGAATTTCTTGCTAAACATCCAAAATCCTCTAAAGAACTGACTTCCTGGGAGTTACCAGTTTCACATTCAATGGCCTCTGAGATATCAGTGATCTTAAATGAATCAGTTAAATGTCACCAGAAAAGGGGGCAGGACTGCAATGCCATTCAACAATAGAACTTAGACCTGGCAGGTGCAATAACCTGTACTCAATCCCCAACACCACAAAAAGAAAATAAAAAGAAAACAACTGAACCCAGGAGTTACTTTAAGGATACTGAAGAGTTGATGTTGCCAACACAAGTTAGCATCCTTAATTAGGCTAATTAGTGGTCCTGTGTTAAATGCAGTCACCTTATTAAACACATTACATAGAGGGTTCGCTAGTTAAGAGCACTGGCTGCTCTTACAGAGGATACAAGTTCAGTTCCCAGCACCCACATTAGGTGGCTCACAACTGTCTGTCATGCTAGCGCCAGGGGATCTGGCACCCTCTTCTGGCCTCCACACACAACTACACTCATTTGCACATACCCTCACAGACACATACACATAATTTAAAATAATAAATCTACACATAGACAAAGAGAAGAAATTTTCTTCAAGAATGTGTTGTGCCAACATAAGCCTGGGACATGTTAGAGTGTCATGTCATGGTAGAGTGTCATGTTGTGTATCCAGAGTAATTTTGTTTTGTTTTTGTTTTTCAAAAACAGGATTTGTCTGTGTAGCCCTGGCAGTCCTAGAACCTGCTCTGTAGACCAAGCTGGCCTCGGACTCAGAGATCCACCTGTATGGTGGTATTTTATTTGTACTGAAATGTGATTTTGATTGTATGTTAATAAATAAAGTTGCCCAGGGGTCAGAGCTATTAGAGCCATAGCAAGAATGTGGCGGTGGTGGTGGCGTATGCCTTTAATCCCAACACTTGGTAGAAGAGCTAGGTAGATCTCTGTGTGTTCAGGGATACAGCCAGCATTGGAGACATACGCCTTTAAGACCTGGAGGGCGGTACTTACAGGCAGTGACGAGGCAGTCATGTGTTTGGGTTTACATCCAATGAGAAGGCAGAACAGAAAGACTATTTAAAGACAGACACACAGGAAGTAGCTCTCTTTCGGGAAGCTAGGAGCACTGCAGGAGGTAAGATTTTTAGATCTGAGCTCTGACCTCTTGGCTTTCTCTTTTACATTGGTTCTGTGTTTTTTATTTTAATAAGACGGTTGGTTACATCTACACACCTGCCTCTAAGTGCTGAGATTAGAGGCATGCACCACCATACCTGGCTTCTTTTCTTTTTTTGAAACAGGATCTCGCATAGCACAGGCTGGCCTCCTATTTATTCCATGTCCATTAGGACCTTGAACTCCTAATCCTTCTGCCTCCACCCCCAAGGCAGTAATTTTTCTTTATACAGATTCTGCTGGGACTCCATCCTCATTGCAGCATCGTGGAAAAGATCACCAAATCCCTGTAGGGGTGATTTTGAATGCTTGTTCAGCTTTAAGTATTTTTAGTAATTCTATGATTAATGTATTTTAATCATATTCACCACTCACTCCTCTCCCTAACTTCTCCCAAATCTCCCACTATATCCCTCCCCCTAACCTTTTATTTTTAATAATTCATAGTGTCAAATTTGTGCTGCTCAGATATTCCCATGTGGGAGCCCTCCACTGGAACACAGTTGACCCACCAGGGATCACACCCCAACGAAAATGGGACTCTCTCTGAAAAGCATCCTCAGCTAAGGGTGAGAGCTTGTGACTACCTTCTCCTTCCACACTAGAATGCCGATTGCCTCAATCTTTAACAGGTCTCATGCAGGCAACCACAGTTGCCTTAAGTTCATGAGTGCAGAGGTCCTGTAACTTCCAGAAGGCACTATTTCACTCTGTTCTTCCCCAACCTCTTTCCACTCCCTCTTCCATAATGATCCCTGAGGCTGGGGTGCGGGGTGGTAATAGATGTCACATTTGTGTTTGAGCAGTCCACAAATGCCTATTCTCTGCATTTAACAAGTTATGAGTTTGTGTTAATCAATATCCACAGAACAAAGAAACTTCTCTAAGTCTGAGAGCAGAACTAATCTATGAGTAGGAAGATATTAATTTAGAGGGCATCTTGAAACTTTCACTTAACAGAATAGTAGTTCTCCCTGGGGCCTTTGAGCTTCCCAACCACGGGTTATTGGCCAGATTTACAAAACTAGACATGTGTTTCCTTCTGTGCACCAGGCCTTAAATCCAATCAGAAAGCAGTTGGTTACCTGCATAACATTTGTGCCAATACTACAGCCACAGACATGTCTTACCATGGTAATCATTACTGCAGTTCACAGGGTTCACCTGGGTGAGACTGCTGCTGGCTTTTATCTCCCAGCAGTCTGCACAGCGCCCTCTTTTGCTAAGAAAGCTGGCCAGCAGGGAGAAGCTTCCTGGTCAGTGCCAACATGATTCCTCCATGTCCTGCGACCATTTGTATGTGTCTTTAACAAGGGGATCTTGCCATCAAGTTGTGCAGCCAAGGGCAATGGCAACAGACTGTATTGTCTTCAGGCTACTTCTGACCAATAACTCCAGGGAAGACATATCACACCTAGTGCTGGGGCTTGTTATTTGGTTCCCTGTGGCTTCTGGAACGACTGTTGATGAGCATGGTTTAAGGGGTTTTGGACAGTTTTATTTTGGGTTTTGTTGTTGTTGTTGTTGTTGTTGTTGTTGTTGTTGTTTCTTTTATTCTACTGCCACCTAGTGGATAAAAAACAATTCTGAGAGCTGGGGGTTTTGTTGTTGTTTTAAAACTTGTTTATCTGAAATGCAAAACTTGTGCTTGACTTCAAAATAACCTCTGTAGCTACCATGTCTTCTTGCTTTGCTTTGGATTAAGTAAAATTTATAATAAAGTGATACTTCAAAATGTATGCTGTATTTCACATTATCCTGAAAACAATATAGATAATAAGGTTTGAGTTTCCAGTGACCCACTGATCCATTTGACCTCTCAAAGAGGCCCCTTCTGTATTCCCAGAATTTGGTCTGGCTTCTGTTCCTGCTTCTCTGTGTGATCAGTTGGGAGGAGGAAGGAGAAGCCAGAGAGAGAGCAGGAAGGAGAGGAAAGGCAGAGAAGGGAAAAGGAAGGGGAGGAAGGGGAAACAGGAAAGCCTGATTGTACCCGAAGCCGATCCGGATGGCCGCGTGTGTTCCCCAAGATTCATGTGCTGGAAGACTGGTCCCCAGTGTGGCGGTGGTGGGACCTCTAAGATGAAGGGCCTAGTGGGAGACTGTAAGTTTTGGGGGTCACCACCCTTGAAAGAGGTTAACATAATTCTCAGATGATATCAAGTCATTAGTGAAAGAGAAAATCTGAGTCCTGAATCAATCTAACTTCCTTTGTACCATGTGGTCGCCCCTGCAGCTGGCTAATGTCCTTTCTGATTCTCCACTTGTCGCACAGCCAAGGGCTCCTGGTGAGGATGTTGACTCCACCTAGTTACAGAGTGAAGCCACCAGAACAGTGACCTGAAAGCATTGTTTTGTGTAACTCAGCCAAGGGTGTTCCATGAGCAACTTGATCAAGAGTGTTTTCTTATAAATAGCAATATATATGAATCAAGAACCTGGAATCCCAGTTCTCAGAAGGCAGAAGCAGGGGGATGAATGAAAAGATCAAAGCAGGCTGGGCTACAGAATAAGTTCCAGACCAGCCTAGACTATAGAATGAGACCCTGTCTCAACAATTAGGGGCTGGAGAGATGGCCCAACAGTTAAGAACACTGGCTGCTCGTCCAGGAGGCTGTGGCTTGGGTCCCAGCACCCACATGGTAGCTCACAACCATCTGTAACTCCAGTCCCTGGGAATCTGGTGCCCTCTTCTGGTCTCCTCGAACGCTGCATGCACAACATGTGTAGACATAGTTGCAGGCAAAACACCGCTATATATAAAAATTTTTAATTTTTAATAAAAAAATTAAGAGTCCTAGGAAGCTATAAGACAGAGAAATATAAGAAGTTGGGGGTGGGGCCTCAACAGTAGAATGTTCACTAATACACATAAGGTCTCAAGTTCCCTTCACACTGAAAAAAAAAGTTTCAGCTCTCTCCATCTCCTATTCCACCCCAAGCCCACATCCTACCCCACTCCAAACCCCACTTCCCATTCCACCTTAAATCCCCCATTCCACTCACCCACCCACCCCCCCTTAGAGCTGCACTGTGCAGACAGAACTGAGACCCTCCCTGCTCTTCATGCTGGGCCACTTCCTTCCCCTGCCATTCATTCCCAGCCACCCCCTTTCCTAGGATAACTGGTTTATCTTCATGCCGCTCTTCCTGCTAGACCATGAGCACTCGAAGGCAGAGGTTTTGACCGTTCTTATTTTTTCCTTCCTGTTCTGTCCACTAACAGTAAATCCTGGCACAGGCATGGTAAGCTCTTGGTAGGTATTTATGAGATAAAGGATGAGTGAAGGGATCGCAGGGTCCATTCTAGAACTGAGCCGGTATATTTGTGTGGTTTGTTCTGCTTTGCGACTGACACATGGGCAGTGTGCCATGGGCAGAGCACATTTTCATTTGCTCATATTCCCTGAACTTTGATCCCTGCTGTTCTTCTAAAGATACAGCACGGATGCCTAGCAATCATTGCTCTCTTTCCGTGCTAATAAACATTTCTTCTGTTTGCCCAGGACAGAGATACCACATGCAATGCTAGGCAAATAAACAGTACTGAACAACACCTGTGTCCAAAGCAAAGATACTCCTGGGTGTGACAGCACATGCCTGTAATTCCAGCATGCCTGTAATTACAATACTAGGGAGGCTGAGGCAGGAGGATTACAAGTTTTGAATCTAGTCTGCTATAATGAGATACTTACTTGCAAATGATAAAAATACAAGGCGTGGCATATCCCTGGGGCGCTCTTCACCAAAAATGTTTTGCAAGCGGTCACACCCAGTTTCTTTTTATTCATGAGGCTGCCAACAAATTCAGGTTACTCTGGTTCATCTCCTTTTGTGTTGGTATATATTTATTAAAGTTATTAAAATTGAAATTATCATATCTTCCTGAAGCTCACAGGCTCATTTTATATCCTCCAAGGTTAGCATTAAGCCTCCATTCATGCGAAGTATCTGCATCCATCAGGTCCCTGTTTCTCATTAGCTCATTCCCTGCCTGTATCCCCTCCCACCCCCGTATTCCCCCTGCCTGTATCCCCCCCACCTGTAATCCTCCCCCCTGCCTGTATGCCCCCCACTTGTGTTCCTCCCCCTGCCCGTACTCCCCCCGTATTCCCCCTGCCTGTATCCCCCCCTGTATCTTCCCGTGCCTGTATTCCTCCCCCCCCCCCCCGTGCCTGTATTCCTCTCCCTGCCTGTATTCCCCTCCCCACCTGTATTCTCTCCTGCCTGTGTCTCCCCCAACCCACACCGCCTGTATTCCTCTCCCTGCCTGTATTCCCTGCCCCCTCGCCTGTATTCCTCCCCCTACCTGTATTCCCCTCCCCACCTGTATTCTCTCCTGCCTGTGTCTCCCCCAACCCACACCGCCTGTATTCCTCTCCCTGCCTGTATTCCCTGCCCCCTCGCCTGTATTCCTCCCTGTATGCCTATGCAGAGGGAGAAAAAGAACACTCTGTCTCCAGCAGCTGGTATATTTTTCAGCTGACATGTCCTAGATTTTCCTAAAAAGAGAAGCAGCTGGAGAAACTATAAGAAGAGACGATTCCAATACTCCCTGGGCACTGCCCCGGGCAGCTCAAAAGCATCTGTATTCTGAGTCACTCCAGTTTTCGAGAAGGGAGAACATCATTAGCCCTCCCCTTGCCTAGACCCCTGTGGTCTGCATGGGCTTCAGAAGTGGTCCACAGAGGGCCCCATCAGGTCTTAACTCCACTCATACAGCTCAACGTCATCTCTCAGTTTCTAATTATTGACTGCTGCCTACAGAAATTTTACAAATTTTGTGGTTTTTTTCCCTTGATGATTGAACCTAAAATCTTGTGCCTTCTCGGCAGGCAGGCATTCCTCCACTGACTGTGTCACCAACCTGGCTTCAAACTCATCATAGACCCAAAGATAATCTTGAACTCCTGAATCAAATTCAAAACTAGTCTAGTAAAATCCTGTCTCCAAATAAGACAGCGGGCCAAGCTTGGTGTACAATGCCAGCACTTGGAAGAGAGAGGAAGAAGGACCAGGGGTTCAAGGTCATCCTCAACTAAAGGGTGAATTCAAGGATGGCATAGGCTACATGAGACTCACCATAAGCAAGGAGCTGGAGATGGCTCAGTAGTTAAGAGCACTGGCTGTTCCTCCAGAGGACCTGGGTTTGGTTCCCAGCACCCATAGTGGCTCACAACCATCTGTAATTCCAGTCCAAAAAGATCTGATGCTCTCTTCTGGACTCCAAGGCACTGCACATAGGTGATACACACATTTTCTGCAGGCAAAATACTTGAACCAGTGATTCTCAGCCTTCCTAATGCTGCGACCTTGTTGTGTTGACTCCCAACCATAAAATTATTTTCATTGCTACTTCATAACTAATTTTGCTACTGTTAAGAATCATAATGTAAATATCTATATTTAGGGGGGCTATCCCACCCCCACATTTCCCCCAGAGTACTATTGAGTAGAAGCAGCAGGAAATAGTAGATAGAAGGATAGAGGGGAGAGAAACAGATAGAAAATACAGGATAGCCTCAGGAGGGCCTGGATCCTAATTCATTGGCCCCCACTGTCTCTGCCAAAGGGTTTTTAAAGGAAATGCCAAGGGGTGGAGCAAAAGACCTCCCCTCAGCACAGCCAAGTGCAGACCATCTCAGACACCTGGTACTCAGCCGTGGTCCAATCTTTATGCAGACCTGCTGGGTAAAGACTAAATGGACTCCAATATGTTTTCTGATAGTCTTAGGCAACCCTGTGAAGGGGTCATTTGACCCCCCCACAAAGGAGTCATGACCCACAGTTTAAGAACCACTGACTTAAACACACAAAATAAATAAATCTAAAAGTAATTGTTAAATAATAAACAAGCCCCCCTACCAGCACCATGTGGAACCTAATAGAGCGAGGCATCTGAGAACTTCACCTTTGAACTGAATATAGTTGTGCCTGTACTTCACTCCTTAAGTATTGGTTTGTTTTGATATTTTTATATGCTATGATTATTTATTAATAATAATTATTTGTGGTGGTAATCTAATTGTATTGAAATATTATTTTGATTTGTACTGAAATATTAATTTGATTGTATGTTAATAAATAAAGTTGTCTGGGGGTCAGAGCTATTAGAGCCATAGCAAGAGTGTGGTGGTGGTGGCACACGCCTTTAATCCCATAAGATCTCTGTGTGTTCAGGGATACAGCCAGCATTGGAGACATATGCCTTTAAGACCTAGGGGGCTGTACATTCAGACAGTGACGAGGCAGTCATATGTTTGGGTTTACAACCAATGAGAAGGCAGAACAACATACTTTAAAAATACGAACCGACAGGAAGTAGGTCTCTTTTCGCGAAGCTGGGACAGCAGGAGGAAGGGTGAGATTTTAGCTCTGAGCTCTGACTTCTCGGCTTTCTCTTTTACATTGTTTCTGTGTTTCTTATTTAATAAGACGGTTGGTTACATCTACATCTGGCGCCCAACGTGACAAGAATCCATTAAAAACTGCTTGGCTTGGCGGCAGGACCGCTTTCCCCGCAAGGGCGGCAGGCGGCCCGCGGCGGCGGCGGCGGCGGCGGCAGCGGCGGCACACGGCGGCCGGCGGCGATCGGCTTCTTAGTCCGAGCTGCTGGCGTCCTAGTCCAGGTAGCAACTTCTAGCCCGGGCCTAGGTCTGTGAGCAGCTTGCCTAAAGCCGGTGCTACAAACAACTCAGACCTGCCCTGCCGAACAGGGCCCTGCCTGTAAAGCCAACGCACGTGGTCGGAGCTTAAGGAAGCCAGACCCAAGCCTTGACTCGGCACAAGAGGGAACACGTGGCTGCATTTAAGCTTTAGCCGGCTACGCTTTCTTGTGCGTTCTCTCTTTCCTCTCTCTCTCTCTCTCTCTCTCTCTCTCTCTCTCTCTCTCTCTCTCTCTGGATTTACACCTGGGACACTAGGTGGCTGCTTTGAAAATCCCCTCGGATTTCTACTGTTCTACGCAGATTTGGTAAGTCATAATATATCAGATATTTTAAAGGAAACTATCTAAAAGAGAATTTTTTTCCACATTAAAAAACAAATGGGTTTTATGTGTACATTGGAAGAAAATTGGTTTTTGTTCGAAATTTTAGGCAGTCTGGCAATGGAACAACTATATAATATTAGTATTGGTGGAATTATGCACCTCATCACTATAATAATCCACATTTTAATATTTAAAAAGATAGTCAATTTAAGTGCCAGGATAACAGCGTTAGAAGAACTTGTTAAACCTGTAAAAATTCAGACAGAAGAAATTAACAGTGAAGTTGTTTCAAGTCGGGATCATAAGGTTGCAGAAAGAAAGCCTGTTTTCACACAGTCACCCTTAATTTATCCTGTAACAGTACAGCAGATGCCTGATCAAATGGCTACACAAAATACTTGGGCTCCAATTGAAATGTTGGATTTAAAAAGGTTTAAGGAGGCAATAGTATCTTATGGCATGCATTCCCCATATGTAAAGCAAATGTTAAACACTTGGTCAACATATAATAGGATAGTACCACAGGACTGGCGGGACCTCGCACAAGGTGTTCTGGAACCCAGCCAGAGACTTCAATTTCTGACTTGGTTTAAGGAGGAGGCTAAAAACATAGAAAAACAATGGAGGGATAAAGGAGTACAAGTTTGCCAGGATCAGCTTATGGGCGAAGGCCAATATGCTTCAGCACAAGCACAATGTTTATATGATGTCCAAACCCTAATTTTATGTCGAACGGCAGCCTTGAATGCATGGGACAAAGTTGAGGAACCAGGAAAAAAATCTGAGTCATTTACAAAGGTGAAGCAAGGCCCAAAAGAGTCTTTTACAGATTTTTTACAAAGACTGGCTTCAGCAGTAAAGAGAACGGTCTCGGATTCAGAAGCTGGTAAGGCAATAATTGAATCTTTGGCCTTTGAGAATGCGAATGCAGCATGCAAAAGAATAATCAGGCCATTAAGGGCAAGATCTGCACCTATGGAAGATTGGATTAGAGAAACAATTAATGTTGAAGTTGATGAGCATGATGATACATGGGTAGGAGAAGTAATTTCAAAAGGTTTGAGGAGTGTTAGATGTTTTGGATGTGGAAAGCAAGGACATTTGAAAAGGGACTGTAGACAGGTCATTTCCAGAAACAATGTTTCTTCAAGGAACAATGGCAACAGAATGCCCCTTCCTTCTGGAGTATGCAGAAGGTGTGGTAAGGGAAAACACTGGACCAATGAATGTAGATCAACAAAGGACAGACAGGGTAATCCTTTGCCTCAGTCTTCGGGAAACTCCCAGAGGGGCCTCAGGCAGGCCCCCAGTGCAAATCCAGTTCAAACCTTTCCGGCAGCCATAGAGGAAATGCCTGCTCTGGAGAGCGATTAAATAACCAAATGCCTATTGGAATAAATCATGCTGGTCAGAATGATGAAACAGAGAGAATAGAAAATTCAGGAGAAAACATAAAGAAAATTTTTTGGCAAACTTCTATTAATGAACAAAGACCAAAATTAACGATAAAAATAAATGGTGTTTTGTTGTCTGGTCTGGTAGACACAGGTGCGGACATTACCATAATTGCACCAGAATTTTGGCATCCAACTTGGCCTCTTCAGGAGGTAAACGTTCAACTGTTAGGAATTGGGACATTATCTCAGGTGAAACAGAGTGCAAGATGGCTCGAATGTATAGGTCCAGAAGGACAGAGAGGAAAATTAAAACCATATGTGGCTAACATAACTATGAACCTGTGGGGTCGAGACTTGTTGCAACAATGGAATACTCAGATTAACATCCCTCCAATCTCAGAAACAAATCATAAACTAGCACATGTTACTGAGAGAAATATTAGAAGATATTGTTCTAATGAGTGGTCACCAGCCATCCATATTATACAAGAACAGGGCACAATAACTGATGATCTTCCAAAGACACCAACAGCTCTACCTTTAAAATGGTTAACAGACAAGCCTGTATGGGTCCAGCAATGGCCTTTAACAACAGAGAAACTCCAGGCTTTAGAAGAGCTGGTAGAAGAACAGTTAAATGCTCAGCATATTGAAGAATCAACCAGCCCTTGGAATTCTCCTGTATTTGTTATTAAAAAGAAATCTGGTAAATGGAGAATGGTAACAGACCTTAGGGCAATTAACAAAGTAATTCAGCCAATGGGTTCTCTACAATCTGGGATGCCTTTGCCTACTCTGTTACCAAAAGGATGGCCTCTCATAGTTATTGATTTAAAAGACTGTTTCTTTTCAATACCCTTACAAGAAAAAGACAGAGAAAGATTTGCTTTTACAGTGCCTACTTATAATAATTCTCAACCGGTTAAAAGATTTCAATGGAGGGTCCTCCCACAGGGAATGTTGAATAGCCCAACTCTGTGCCAATAATTTGTACAACAGCCATTGGAAGTGATACGTAAAAAATTTCCTAAATCTATAATTTATCATTATATGGACGATATTTTACTAGCTGACTCAAATGCAGATACTTTAGAAATAATGTTTGAAGAAGTAAAGAAAATTTTGCCTCGCTGGGGATTACAAATTGCTCCTGAAAAGATACAAAGAGGAGATTCTATTAATTATTTAGGATATAAAATAGAGCTACAAAAAATTAGACCCCAAAAGGTGCAAATTCGGAGAGATAGACTACAGACTCTTAATGACTTTCAAAGATTATTTGGAGATATTTCTCATCTACGAACTATTGTTGGGGTAAAAAATGATGAACTGACTAATTTGTTCAAAACCTTAGAAGGTGACAAGGACTTAAATAGTCCAAGAGAATTATCACCTGAAGCTGAGAAAGAATTAGCCTTGGTAGAAAAGAAAGTGCATGAAGGACACGTGAATCGTATTGATCCAAAGCTGGATTGCATTTTGGTTATCTTACCTTCTAGGCGTTCTCCTACTGGAATATTAATGCAGAGGGAAGATATTATATTGGAATGGATATTTTTACCAAATAAACCAAATAAAAAATTAAAAACTTATGTGGAAAAAATCTCTGACTTGATTTACAAAGGAAAATTGAGACTTCGTCAATTAGCAGGCATAGACCCAGCAGAAATTGTCGTACCATTAACTAAGGAGGACATTGAAAAATTATGGACACAAAGTGAACCTTGGCAAAGAGCTTGCAGTAATTTTTTGGGAGAAATTAACAGCAAATATCCCAAAAGCAATAGAATTGATCTTATAAAGAGAGCTGAATGGATCTTGCCTCGAATTGTACGGCAAAAACCCATATCTGGAGTTCGTACATTTTATACAGATGCCAACAAAGAAGGAAAGGCAGGTTACAAATCAGAAAATTTAAGTAAAGTGGTTCAAAGTCCGTATAATTCAGTGCAAAATTCAGAATTGTATGCTATTCTGTTGGTATTAATGGATTTTTCAGAACCTCTCAACATAGTAACTGACTCTCAGTATGCTGAAAGAGTGGTGTTACATATTGAGACTGCAGAATTTATCCCTGATGCTTCAGAATTAACTTCACTATTTATTCAATTACAAGATACAATCAGGAAAAGGAATCATCCTTTATATATAACTCACATTCGATCCCATACTGGTCTGCCAGGCCCTCTAGCACAAGGCAATGAAGAGATTGATAAATTACTGATAGGAAATGTGCTGGAGGCCTCAGAATTTCATAAAAAACATCACGTTAATAGTAAAGGTTTAAAAAAGGATTTTTCCATAACCTGGCAACAAGCCAAAGAAATAATAAAGAAATGTCCTACTTGTTCCTTCTACAATCAGACGCCATTACCAGCAGGATGTAACCCAAAGGGTACTCAGAGAAATGAAATCTGGCAGATGGACGTGTTTCACTTTGCAGAATTTGGAAAATTGAAATATGTACACCACACTATCGATACTTATTCAGGATTTCAATGGGCAACTGCTTTGAGTTCTGAAAAAGCTGATTCTGTAATCACTCATTTGCTAGAAGTTATGGCCATCATGGGTATACCTGCACAAATCAAAACTGACAATGCTCCATCATATGTCTCTGTTAAAATGAAACAGTTTTTTGCTTATTACAATATAAAGCATATTACAGGCATACCACATAATCCTACAGGTCAAGCAGTTATAGAAAGATCAAACAGAACTCTAAAGGATATGCTAAATAAACAGAAATGGGTAACAAAAACCCCCAGAAATAGACTGCATAATGCTCTTCTAACTTTGAATTTTCTGAATGCCAATGAGAAAGGAACAACAGCTGCAGAGAGACATTGGATAATAGAAAAAACTACAGAATTAAATCAGCCTATATACTTTAAGGATGTGCTGACCTCAGAATGGAAACCAGGGTATGTATTACATTGGGGACGTGGTTTTGCTTTTGTTTCTACAGGAGAAGATAAGCTGTGGGTACCATCAAAATTGATAAAGGTTCGATTTGAACAAGAGAGACCTCTTAATTAGAGGAGGTGATAGTTCATCAACCAGCATGAACATCCAATTTAAACTAACTTGTATCAATAACACATGCCTTTTCATTTAATCAGATAATAACTTGTCAAAAGGAAACATCCCCAAAATTAGTCTTGGGGAAAGGTTTTTGTTTTTGTCTTTTAGGAGAATGAAGGTTAAGGAATCTGAAGAACACTGGACAAATGAGACAACTGAAGAAAAGGGACAAATCATCTATCCCAAGAAACAGAGTGAAACGGTGTATGGGTATATATTATCTAAAAAAATTTTATGTCTTCCTAAATGTTTGTTTCTGCTTTTCTCTAAAGATTTAACACTATTGGTCTTCTAACAGTCCCAGTTCAATTAAAATTTAAAGCTGACTTTGGAGTTGGAGAATGGCTCTCTCCTTTAAAATCAAGCATGTTGTTAAAAGGAAAATGCAAACTCCCTGTATCATGCCAGAATAAGAGCCATTTCTGCTGTGGTACAGGACAAAAGCAAAATTAATTAAGGGACTATTCTATTACTAATCTCAACTCTTTGATTCTATTCTGATTCTTTAAACTGTTCTCAAAGTATAAATTTTATATCAAAATTTACAAGATTAATATATATATATATACATTTTAAACTTCGTTAAGATATGAATGGTCACATAGAGTACTAACTAATTCTAGAAAAAAGGCTAGCTGCATATATATGTTTTTGTGTTCGAGTCTCTTATCAGTTTTCTGCAGGAAATCACGGCCTGGCCTAACATCAACTGAAGTCTCCAGAAAGAAGATGGGGCCCCACAACAACAACAATTCCACGTGGACAATAATAATATCATTAAGCTGACAAACATCATCCACAGATCAGCTTTGAACTACAAGGTGCTCAGAGCAAATTTGAGATGACTAGCTGAGATGATCCAGTCTCAAAGACTACTTGAATAAGGACTTGAGATAAACCCTCAACTTTGGCATTATACACAGACTGGATAATGAAGGATATAGTTACCTCTCCTAGAATTTGACAATTAACCTAAAATTTTTCTTTCAGGATAAAGAAAACTTCGCCCATACCCAGCAGGAAGCAATTTTAAGAATACGACGCCCACATTCCCAAAGAGGTGGTGTGGGGCGGGTGGTTTTTTGGTCTTTTTAATGGGTTTTGGGTCTGGGATAATTTTCAGTATTTAGGGGGGTTGGTTATAAGTTATTGTCAAGGGTTAGGAAAAAGGCTAAGCAAAGGAGATTAGATTTAAAGTTCTTGTTTAAAAAAAAAAGAGAAAGAAAGAAAAGAAAAAGACAATTACTAGTTTTAAATACTTTACATTGGATTGAATTGTTTTATATTGTACACAAATTTGAAACTGATATTGTTAGAAAATGCTATATGTATATTTCTAATTGTATTTATTCCATCCATTTAACAATGTAATGCAAATTTCTGATCCTTGAATGTTATTATTATCAACTATTAGGATATAAAGAAATGAAAGCTAGTAGTTAGACATTATCATAGAACTTGTAGTCATATTAGATATGTTTTAAAAATTGAGCAGAGATGTTTTAGACAGGTCATCTTCAAACCCTTCAGAGATCTACAGAATATGGCATTTAAAATGTTTTAATAACTTAGAAAATTTTTCTTTTTTAAGACATGTCGGCTCCTGGCAGTACCAATCTACTTTAGAGAAAATATGGGCATTGAAGAAACTGCATATGGAGTCAACTTTCATTCTGGCAAAAGTTAGCCACTGGACAACAAAGTATCCTCGAATCAACAGGACAAAATGGACAGACAGATCACGAAACAAGGGACTACTGATTCTTGCCAAAACAAGTGTGGTTATGGCTTTATCAAAAGGCATCTTCTGAGGCCAGGACAATATGGCCCCATCCCTGAAGTGGCCTTCGCATCCGGAAAAGGTACGGTGCCCTTTTCTTCGAAGGCAGCTTAACAGGCAGAGGGCCGATGGATTCTGTTGTACAATGGAACAGCAGCTGAAAGCTCATGCCTCTCAAAAGTAGACTGGCATTTAATAGAGGGATGTGGAGAAGAAGGGGATGCTGAGATGAAGCCATATATACACAGCCAAGAAGAATGGACAGCTGAATTAAAAAACTGTCAACAATTTCCAGAATTTAAAATCCTGAATCATGACAGGACACTAGTGGAATTCAGGTGTTTCTGGTACGTGGACTGCTCTCACCCAATGTGAGGTTGAACTGTTGACCTTGTGTACATCCTACTTCACAAATGAGTCTGTCAGATACACTAAGCCTATAGGCTGAAGATGATGCCCCAACACTGCGGAGAAACCTCAGGTGACTGCCCAGGCAGCTGGCTGTTTCTGTCAACTCACAAAATTTTTTTGGAAGTTGCTTGCATGCACTTCCTGTTTTTATTTTTGTTAGCTAATATTATTCCCTTCTTGGGTCTCTGAGGGAGTTGAAGATTAGTTAGTTATGGTTGAAGATTAGTTAGTTATAGTTGAAAATTAATTAGGATAGAAAGTACATTAGATACATCTTGGAATTATCAAAATAGGATAGATAATGGAATTATTTTCTCTGATTCGTCAAATACCTGTTTAGGTATTTATTACTTGTATATATTGTATATAGTTATTGTACTTTTGTATATAGTTTTTCTTTTGTTAGTCATAACCTTTTGCTTTTTTTCTTTTTATTAAAATAGAAAAGGGGAAATGTGGTGGTAATCTAATTGTATTGAAATATTATTTTGATTTGTACTGAAATATTAATTTGATTGTATGTTAATAAATAAAGTTGTCTGGGGGTCAGAGCTATTAGAGCCATAGCAAGAGTGTGGCGGTGGTGGCACACGCCTTTAATCCCATAGATATCTGTGTGTTCAGGGTCAGAGCTATTAGAGCCATAGCAAGAGTGTGGCGGTGGTGGCACACGCCTTTAATCCCATAAGATCTCTGTGTGTTCAGGGATACAGCCAGCATTGGAGACATATGCCTTTAAGACCTAGGGGGCTGTACATTCAGACAGTGACGAGGCAGTCATGTGTTTGGGTTTACAACCAATGAGAAGGCAGAACAACATACTTTAAAAATACGAACCGACAGGAAGTAGGTCTCTTTTCGCGAAGCTGGGACAGCAGGAGGAAGGGTGAGATTTTAGCTCTGAGCTCTGACTTCTCGGCTTTCTCTTTTACATTGTTTCTGTGTTTCTTATTTAATAAGACGGTTGGTTACATCTACAATTATTATTTTATATCCCTACTACCTCTCCTCCTAGTCCATCCTCCCCACATTCTCTCTGCCCCCCCCCCTCATTTATTCCTCCTCTGTTTCTATTCAGAAAAGGGCAGGCCTCCCATGGATATCAACCAAATATGGTATATCAAGTTACAGTAAGACTAGGCACCTATCCTCGTATTAAAGCTGGACATGGCAACCCAGTATGAGGAATAGGGTCCAAAATCCAGCAAAAGAATTGGAGACAGCCCCTGCTCCCACTGTTAGGAGTCCTACAAGAAGACCAAGCTACACAACTGTAGCATATCTGCAGAGGGCCTAGGTTAGTCCCACACAGGCTCCCTGGTTGTTGGTTCAGTCTCTGTGATCCTCTGTGAGCCCAGGTTAGTTGCTTCTGTGAGTTTTCTTGTGGTGTCCTTGGCTCCTGCAGTCTTTTCTCCCCCTCTTACACTGGATTCCTCAAGCTCCACCTAATGTTTGGCTGTGGATCTCTGGATCTGTTTCCACCAGTTGCTGGATGAACCCCTCTGATGACAACTGGGCTAGGCAACAATCTATGAGTACGGCAGAATATTATTAGGCATCATTACAGCGACTTTTTTGTCAGTCATCTTTGGTTCTATCCTAGGTCTCTGGGCTATCCAGCCTCTGGGTCCTGGTGCTCCAGGCAGTGTCCGGGGTGGGCTCCCTCTCATGGCATGGATCTCAGGCTGGACTAGATGACTCCATTTGAGATTCCTCTACCTAGAATTCTCTGTTTAGATCTGTACCCCATTTTTCAATTGGACTATTGGGTTTGTTAAGGTCTAGTTTCTTGAGTTCTTTATATTCTTTGGAAATTAGCCCTCTGTTAGATGTGGGGTTGGTGAAGATCTTTTCCTATTCTGTAGGCTGTTGTTTTTTCCTATTGATGGTGTCCTTTGCTTTACACAAGCTTTTCAGTTCCATGAGGTCCCATTTTTAATTGTTGGTCAAGGTGCTTTTGGTGTTCTGTTCAGGAAGTGGTCTCTTGGGCCAATGCATTCCAGGTCATTCCTGACTTTCTCTTCTATCAGGTTCAGTATATCTAAATTTATGTTGAGGTGTTTGATGTACTTGGACTTGAGTTTTGTGCAGGGTGATAGATGTGGATCTATTTGCATTCTTCTACAAGCAGACATCCAGTTAGACCAGCACCATTTGTTGAAGATGCTTTCTTTTTTTCCATTGTATTATTTTGGCTTCTTTGTCAAAAATCAGGTGTCCATAGGTGTGTGGATTTACATCTGGGTCTTCTATTTGATTCCACTGATTCACCTGTCTGTTTTTATGATAATACCATGCTGGTTTTATTACTATAGCTCTGTTGTAGAGCTTGAAATCAGGGATGGTGATACCTCTGGAAGTTATTTTATTGTACAGGATTGTTTTAGCTATCCTGGGTTTTTTGCTTTTCCATATGAAGTTAAGTATCATTCTTTCAAAGTCTGTAAAGCATTGTGTTGGGATTTTGATGGGGATTGCATTGCATATGCAGATTACTTTTGGTAAAGTGACCAGTGACCATTTTTTATATATTAATCCTACTGACCAATGAGCATGAGAGATCTTTCCATCTTCTGATAGCTTCTTCAATTTCTTTCTTCAAAGACTTGAAGTTCTTGTCATACAGGGCTTTCACTTGCTTGGTTAGAGTTACACTAAGATATTTTATATTACTTGTGGCTATTGTGAAGAGTGTTGTTTCCCTGATTTCTTTCCCTGCTGGTTTATTGTTTGTGTGTAGGAGGGCTATTGGTTTTATTTTAGTTAATCTCATACCCAGTCAATTTGATGAAGGTGTTTATATGCTGTAGGAGTTCCCTGGTAGACTTTTGGGGGTCACTTATGTATACTATCATATCATCTGCAAATATCGATACTTTGACTTCTTTCTTTCCAATTCATATTCCCTTGATCTCCTTCAGTCGTCTTACTGCTCTAACTAGAACTTCGAGTACTACATTGAATAGGTATGGAGAGAGTGGACAGCCTTGTCTTGTTCCATTGAGTTTCTCTCCATTTGATGTTGGCCACAGGCTTGCTGGATGTTGCCTTTGTTATGTTAAGGTACATCCCTTGCATCCCTGATCTCTCTGAGACTTTTATAATGAAAGGGTGTTGGATTTTGTCAAATGCTTTTTCAGCATCTAGTGAGATGATCATGTGGGTTTTTTTCTTTCAGGTTGTTTATATGGTGGATTACATTGACAGGCTTTTGTATTTTGAACCATCCCTACATCTCTGGAATGAAGCCTACTTGACTACAATGGATGATCTTTTCGATTTGTTCTTGGATTTGGTTTGTTGGCATTTTATTGAATATTTTTTCATTAATATTCATAAGAAATACTGGTCTATAATTCTTTTTCTTGGTTGAGTCTTTGTGCGGTTTAGGTATCAGGGTGACTGTGACCTCATGAAAATAATTTGGCAATGTTCCTTCTGTTTCTTTTGTTTGGAATAATTTGAGGAACATTGGTATTACGTCTTCTTTGAAAATCTGGTAGAATCCTGTGCTAAAACTGTGTGCCCCTGAGTTTGCTTGGTTTTTGTTTTTGTTTTTTGTTTTTGTTTGTTTGTTTTTGGTTGGTTGGTTTTTGGTTTTTGTTTGGGAGATTCTTAATGACTGCTTCTATTTCCTTAGAGGTTATAAGTCTGCTTAAATTGTTTGTCTGATCTTGATTTAACTTTTGTAAATGGTATCTATCAAGAAATTTGTCCATTTCTTTTAGATTTTACAATCTTGTGGAGTACAGGTTTTTGAAGTATGACCTAATGATTCTTTGGATTTCCTCAGTGTCTGTTATGTCCCCCTTTTCATTTTTGACTTTGATAATTTGGATATTATATCTCTATCTTTTAGTTAATTTGGATAAGGGTTTGTCTATCTTGTTGGTTTTCCCAAAGAACCAACTCTCTGTTTCATTGATTATTTGTTTCTATTTTATTTATTTCAGTCCTCAGTTTGGTTATTTCCTGCCATCTACTCCTCTTGGATGTGTTTGCTTCTTTTTGTTCTAGAGCTTTCAGGTATGCTGTTTAGTTGCTTGTATGAGATCTCTCCAAATTTTTTATGAAGGCACTTAGTGCTATGAACTTCTTAGTACAGCTTTCATCGTGTCCCATAACTTTGGGTATGTTGTGACTTCATTTCAATAGAATTCTAGAAAGTCTTTATTTCTTTATTTCTGCCTTGATCCAGTAGTATCTCAACAGAGAGTTGTTCAGTTCCCATGAGTTTGTAAGCTTTCTGATGTATCTGTCATTGTTGAAATCCAGCTTTAATCCGTAGTGGTCTGATAGGACGCAAGGGGTTATTTCCATTTCCTTTTGTATCTGTTGAGACTTGCCGTGTGACTGAGTGTGTGGTCACTTCTGGAGAATATGTTCCCCAGGGTGCTGAGAAGAAGGTGTATTCTTTTGCATTTGGGTAAAATGTTCTGCAGATAGCTATTAGGTTCATTTGGTTCATACAGTCTGTTAGCTCCAGTATTTCTGTTTAGTTTATGTCTGGGTGACCTATCTGTTGGTGAAGGTTGGGTATTGAAGTCTTCCACTATCAATGTGTGAGGGTCGATGTATGATTTAAGCTTTAGTAATGTTTCTTTTACAAGTGTGAGCACATTTGGGGCATACATGTTGAGAACTGAAATATCATCTTGGTGGATTTCTCCTTTGATGAGTATGAAGTGTCCGTCCCCATCTCTTTTGATTAATTTTAGTTTGAAGTTTATTTTGTTTGATATTAGTATAACCACACCATCTTGCTTCTTGGGGACATTTGCTTAGAAAATCTTTTTCCAACCCTTTACGCTGAGGTAATGTCTATCTTTGATGTTGAGGTATATTTCTTGTATGCAGAAGAATGACGGATCTTATTTTCAAATCCCTTCTGTTAGTCTGTGTTTTTTTAATTGGGGAATTGAGTCCATTGATATTGAAAAATATCAATGACCAATGATTGTTAATTCCTGTTATTTTGTTGTAATTGTTGTTGCTGGTAGTGTGTGTGTGTGTGTGTGTGTGTGTGTGTGTGTGTGTGTGTGTGTTTTCATTCTTTGGATTTTGCTGGTGTAAGATTATTATCTTTGTTTTCGTGGTTGTCATTAACTTCCTTGGGTTGGAGTTTTCCTTCTAGTACCTTCTGAAAGGCTAGGTTTGTGGGTAGATATTGTTTAAATTTGGCTTTATCATGAATATCTTGTTTTCTTCATCTATGGTGATTGAATTTTTTGCTGGGTATAATAGTCTGGGCTGGCATCTGTTGTCTCTTAGAGGCTACAGCACATGTGTCCAGGACCTTCGGGCTTTTAGAGTCTCCATTGAGAAGTCGGGTATAATTCTAATAGGTCTACCTTTCTATGTTACTTGGCTTTTTTCTCCTGTAGCTTTTAATATCCTTTCTTTGTTCTCTGTGTTTAGTGTTTTAATTATTATGTGGTGGGGGGGACTTTGATGTTCTGTAAGCTTGCTGTGTCTTCATAGACATGTCCTGCTTTAGGTTAGGAAATTTTTCTTCTATGATTTTGTTAAAAATATTTTCTGGGCCTTTGAACAGAGATTCTTCTCTTTTTCTGTTCCTATTATTCTGAAGTTTGGTCTTTTCATATTATTCCAGATTTCCTGGGTGTTTTGCATCAGGAATTTTTTAGATTTAACATTTTCTTTGACCAATGTATCTATTTCTTCTATTGCGTCTTCAACGCCTGAGATTCTGTCTTCTATCTCTTGTATTCTGTTGGTGATGCTTGCATCTGTAGTTCCTGTTCACTTACCTCGATTTTCCATTTCAGAATTCCCTCAGTTTGGGTTTTATTTATCTCTTCTATTTCCATTTCAGGTTTTGGGCAGTTGTATTCATTTCCTTTAACTGTCTGTCTGCTTTTTCTTGGCTTTCTTGATATTCTTTGAGGGATTAATTGATTTCCTCCAATTTTTTGATTGTCTTTTATTGGGGAAAATTATAAAGGCCACTCCACGTAGTTAAAAGGAAGATTTATTTAGTGGATGACTTACAAATGAAGGAATGGATAGGTTGCGGGGGTCTGGGGAAGGTGTATCGCAATCCAGCGGTGTTCTCTGGAGCTCTGCACAGTCAATCTTCACCATCCAGGGTCCAGGCGCAGAGAGCGTGCCCAGAGAGAGCGCTCGCCCATCCAGCTCCCGGGTTTCCAGCACCTCCCCTAGCCCCGCCTCGTAGGCGTGACAGTTGCCAGAGTCTCAATGGGGGTTGGAACTTCCAGATCCAAGCTGGAATGGCTACCTACTACATCTCCCCCTTTTTGTCTAAATAAGAAGGTTCTAAACTAATACAAGACTATATACAAAGGAATGGTTATCAAATATTGTCCAGAAATAATGAGGGATAATGACCTAGATAAGATGTAACTACAACCAATGCAAACAATATCAAGCAAGAAACACATTCTAAAATCCAGAGAAGTATAGAGCATAGGTAAACGGCATGTTATAAAGATCATTCCAAAAGGTGTCCTATCCTCAGTTTCTTTAAGGGATTTATTCATTTCCTCTTTAAGGACCTAAATCATCTTCACAAAGTTGGTTTTAAGGTCATTTTTTGCACTTCAGCTAGAATACTCAGGGCTTGCTGTAGTGGGATGGCTGAGCTCTGATGGTGACATATTGCCCTGGCTGTTGTTCATTGTGTTCTTACACTAATGTTTAGGCATCTGGATTTGGAGTGATTATAGGTCTCAGTGCCAATTTCTGGTTTTGTCTTTGTTGAATGGATGTTTTCCTCCTTGGTTTCTGTTTCCTCTCTGGTCTTCTTGCTGAAGTGACCTGTGCTTGAGTAGGGGGTCTCCACCCAAGTTGGGGGCTGAACTTCTAATGGCCAAGATGACCTCTGGTCCAGCAGGGGGTTACTGCCCAAGTTGGGGGCTGGAGTTCTGGCAATGTGTGTGGCCCCTGATCTGGCCAGGAGTCTTCTGGGACTCAGGAAGCTGGCCTGGCTTCTGGTGGGGTAAGAGGCTTCTGCCAGGTTTTTAGAGAGCTGGCTTGGTCTCTGAGGCTCAGGATGTTGGCCTGGTCTCTGGTTTTCAGGGTTTTGACCTAGAGTCTGATAGGATACAAGACTTCTACCATATGAATGAGTCTGGTTTTCAGGGTACTGGCCTGGCTTCTGATGGGGTAGAAGGTGCCTACCATAGATGTGGGCCTGACTTTCAGGGAGCTGGCTTGGCCTGGGGCTCAGGGCTCTGGCCTGGCCTCCAGTGGTGAAGGAGCCATAACTGTTGTTTGTATGACTTGTTTTTTAT
The DNA here is from genome assembly GCF_049852395.1 of Peromyscus maniculatus bairdii. Lineage (NCBI taxonomy): Eukaryota > Metazoa > Chordata > Mammalia > Rodentia > Cricetidae > Peromyscus > Peromyscus maniculatus. The sequence goes on along the minus strand of NC_134856.1, from coordinate 141,081,464 downwards.
TCTTTTTGTGTAATTATAATAAATATTATTAAAGTATTTTGGAATTGTAATATTAAAAAAATTGTAACTTCCACTCTGGTGTGTGTGTCTCATGATTATTTTTTATTTGTTTGTTTATTTCCTGGCTAGTTAGGCCTGGAGTTTGTTTCTCTGCCCAGTTTACTGGGAGGTGTTCTTCACTATTCTCTTCAACCAGATGTCATGGACTTCCCTCTTATTCCTCGCTTTTCTTCTTTCTCTCATCCTTATTCCCTCCTTTGCTCTTCTCAGTTGTTTCTTTTCATAGATTTAATAATCTCTAAAATCTATAGACCCTAGTGGGATGCCAACTTTCACTTCCCAGCTACTTTACCCATTTCAATTCTTTTCTTTTCAAAGTGGATCCAACCCTTAATCCTGTCTGAACAATACACGTAACAACCTCAGATCTCTCAGTCCCCCACCTGCATTAGGCCCAGGCCCTCCCCTCTGTGAATAACGATAGGGCTAATGAAGAGCTCATCTGCCTGAACTGGTTTTAGGTGCCTGTGCAGTAAAGCAAAGCTGTGTCTTCTAAGTAACTTTTTAGGAAGAATCCCTCTTTACCATCGTGTGCCTATGTTTGGATGGGCATGCATATGATTAAAACCATTTGTATTATGGGAAGGGACATTCACAGTAGAGATATGGTTATTTAACAAATCTATCAATCGGAATAGAGAAGCATCTAAACTACCCCTTATGGCAGGTCCCTCCTTCACTTAGAGACTATGAAATGAGAGGCCAGGTTCTAGCTGGGACCCTGTCAGCCTTGACAGTGTACACTCTAAAATCTGCACTATCGTTCCACTACAAATGATGCTACTGTACTTCTGTAAACCTCTATGAGCCCTTATTTCCAGTTCTTTAGATAAGAGGCCAAGAACCTAGAAGTATTCAATCCAGAGTCTCAAAAACCACTAACAACAACACACCCAACAATCTTTATATCTCTAGGTACCTGCATTAGGAAATCAGAGATATCAAATAAATAACTTAAGGAAGCACCTTTAAAAATTCTGTAATAAGGGCTGGAGAGATGGCTCAGAGGTTAAGAGCACTGGCTGTTCTTCCAGAGGTCCTGAGTTCAATTCCCAGCACCCACGTGGTGGCTCACAACCATCTAGAATGAGATTTGGTGCCCTCTTCTGGTCTGAAAGGATATGTGCAAGCAGAAGCAGAACACTGTATACATAATAAATAAATCTTTTTAAAAAAATTCTGTAATAAAAAAAAGAACAAGTCAAAACTAAAGCATTCAGATCAAGGTAGAAATCAATGAAATGGAAACAGTGACAAGGAGTCGGGAGGCAGAGTTGGTTCTCTGCAAAGATAAACACAATTGGCAAACACTTAGCCAAACTAACCAAGAAGAGAAAGACAGAAGATCCAAATTAAATGTGGTTAGAGATGAAAAGGAGCCATTATAACAAATAATAATGAAATTTGAAAAATCATTAGCTCTTACCTTAAAAATATGTATTCCACTGAATTGCAAAATCTAAAAAAAAAAAAAAAAGATGAATTTTGGACATGTATGACCTACAAAAATTAAACCAGTTTAATTGCCAAGATGGCTCAGCAGGTAAAGGTAGTTGGTGCCAAGATGAATGACCTGAATTTGATCCCTAAGACCCACGTGGGGAGGCAAGAGCTGGCTCCCACAAGTTGTCCTCTGACCTTCACAGTTCATCTGTGGTCACACACACATGCCTCATAAACAATAACTATTTTTAACAATTAAACTACAATGAGATAAAATATTTTAGTAGATCTCTAACAAGCAGTGAGACTGAAATAGTGGCTAAAATTTTCCCAACTTGGCCTGAAGAGGTGGCTCAATGATTAAGAGAAGTTATTGCTCTTCCAGAGGACCTGAGTTTGATTCTCAGCACCCACACCAGATGGTTCACAATCACCTGTAACTCCAGTGCCAGAAGAGCTGATACTCTTTTCCAGACTCCATGGGCAGAGTTGCACTCACACATGCACATATGTACACACACATGTGGACATATTTAAAATAAAAATAAATATTTTTAAGATCCCCAAAATGGTCCAGGCCCAGATGGATTAATTAGTGAGTCAAGGACATATCATTTCAGTAGATGCAGGAAAGGCTTTTGATAAAATCGAACACCTTCATGATAAAAATCCTGAAGGAACATATCACAACATAATAAAGGCTGTAAATGACAAACCTACACCCAGCATTGTATTAACACATAGGAACAAGACCAAGGGTCTGCTCTCTCCACACTTACTCAGAGCCCATTTGAGTCCATTTATGTAATTTATAACATTTACTGTATATTAAATTATCCTTTGTGTCCAGAATAAAGCCAGTTTGATCATGATGATTATGTTTCTAATGCGCTCTTGAATTTGTTTGACAAGTATTTTGTTCAGAATTTTTGCCTCTATGTTCATCAGGGAAAGTGGTGTGTAGTTTTCTCTTTCATTACATCTTTGTCTGGTTTTGGCATCAGGCAATCCAAGCTTTGCTTAGCTAGAGCAGTTAAGACAGGAGAAGCCAATAAAAAGGATACAAATAGAACACAAAAAAGTCAAAATATCTCAAGCCAGGCGGTGGTGGTGCACACCTTTAATCCCAGCACCCAGGATGCAGAGCAAGGTGGATCTCTGTGAGTTTGAGGCCAGCCTGGTCTATAGAGTGAAATCCAGGACAGGCACCAAAACTACACAGAGAAACCCTGTCTTGAAAACAACAACAAAAAAGTCAAAGTATCTCTATCTATAAATGATATTATTCTGTACATTAGAGACCCTAAAGACACCACTAGAAAAATGTTAGAACTCATAAACACTTTCAACCAAGAAGCAGGTTACAAATTCAATACACAAAATTCAAAAGCCCCCTATGTACAAACGACAACTGAAAGAGAAGTTATACACGCCCATTCATGATAGTTGGGTTTTTTTTTTTGTTTGTTTGTTTTAAATACCTTAAAATAAAACTAACCAAGGATGTGAAAGACCTCTAAAATGAAAACTTCAAAACACTGAAGGAATATATTGAGGAAAACACTAGAAGTTTAAAAGACCCATCATGACCATGAATTGAAAGAGTCAACATTGAGGAAATGGCTATTACCTACAGATCCAAAGCAATGCTCAGCAATATCTTTCACTTAATTTTTTTTTAATCTTAAAATTCATGGGGAAGGGCTGGACGGTGGTGGCACATGCCTTTAACCACGGCACTCAGGAGGCAGAGGCAGGTGGATCTCTATGAGTTTGAGGCCAGCCTAGTTTACAAAGCAAGTTCCAGGACAGCCTGGGTGGTTACACATAGAAACCCTGTCTTGAAAAAAAAAAAATAACAAAGAAAACAAATAAGCAAACAAACAAACAAACAAAATTTCATGAGGACAGACCAGCACAGTAGCACACATCTTTAATCCCAGCAGTCAGGAGGCAGAGGCAGGCAGGCCACACAGTGAATTCTAGGCCAGCCAGGAAGCAAGAGACATTGGGGGGGGGGGGGCGCTGTGGTATTGGCAGGCTGCCTACACTGCTGTGGATGTCTCCCACCCATGTGCATACGGGCAGCCCAAACTGGACTCAGTGGATTATTAAAAAGACATGAAGTTGGCTTGAGGATATGTTCAGAAATCCAGAGGAGCTGGAGATGAGTCGAGATGGATGTGATAAAATACATAGTATACATGCATGGGATTTTCAAAGAATAAATTAAAAATATGGGTTTTTTATTAAGTTTTTTAAAAGAGGAACTTCAAACTCTAGGCTGTGGATGTAGCTCAACGGTATTGCACTTGCTTAGCATGGACAAGGTCCTGGGCTCAATCCCCAGGACAGTAAAAATAAATAAAGAAAATAAACCAAACCAAGTCCTCAAAGCCCACAGTGATAACATGCCTGACATGCTTGCACACAGAAGCACTGAGGAAGGACGAGGAGCTGACACTAAGGAAAAGTTGCAGGTGACAGAAAGGGAAAGGCATTCAGATGCCCTGGGGGAAGGGAAGGTGCCTTAACCACGAAGACGCCTGGAACTAGCAGCAGGTCTTCCCAGGTAACCCTGAAAACGTATTTAAGTGACCTGCCCTCCACTTGATTTTGTACAAGGGTCCTCACAGGGCCGCTTGAACATGTCATCTCTTCTACTATTTTCCCTGGAGTAAAAGTGGCCTGAGAAGGGGGAGGCTGGAAAGTAACAAGGGAGGGGCCTGTTCTCCCCTCCCCCACCTCCCAAGTGGGAGGAGTATGTCTCAGGAGGCAAGAGGAAGTTGTTCTCAAGCATATCAGCCATGACAGTTCACGGTAGGGCTGTCTGTATTTCGCTATTTTTAGTTAACAAAGCCTGTGCTCCCTAGAGAAGACTTCAGGTCACGTGTCCTCTGCACGGCAGGCGTGCAGCACTCATTTACGCTTTCCTTTTTACCACGGTCATATTTAATTCCCAAACACGCTCCTTTACCGCCCCCTTCACAACCGTTTCCTCTGCTCAACTTCCACCACTTTGGCCCAGGAGGTGACAACCCAAAGCCTGCAGGTGACAATGAGCCTAGGTTGCTTGTGAACTAAGAGTCACTGTGTTAACTCTGCTCATTGTCATTAGCGAAGACACACCGGCCTGGCCTGGTCCGCACCTGCTTCCTCTCAAGGGTGTCTTGACATAGCATTTTGAGTATATTAGGCCACCAACAGTTCAGAGCAGCTAAGAGCAAAGGCCTCACTGTCTCCTCCTCCTCCATTTTAGGTTTACTTTATGTGCACGTATGTAAATGCATCATGTGTGTTCTTACAGATGATTGTGAGCCATTGTGTGGGGACTGCAAACTGAACCAGCTACACAGAAAAAAAACAAAAACAGAACAGAAAGTACTCTGAACTGCTGAGCCATCTCTCTGGCCCTCTCTCTCGCCATTCAGCCCTCCTCTGTTGCTAGAGTTTTCCGCCTTGCCCACAGGGACAAATCTTTGTCACCCACCAGTCCCACAGCCGCTCAGACCCAACCAAGTAAACACAGAGACTTATATTGCTTACAAACTGTATGGCCGTGGCAGGCTTCTTGCTAACTGTGCTTATAGCTTAAATTAGTCCATTTCCATAAATCTATACCTTGCCACGTGGCTGGTGGCTTACCAGCATCTTCACATGCTGCTGGTCATGGCGGCGGCTGCAGTCAGTCCTTCTGCCTTCCTGTCCTTTTATTTCTCCTCTCTGTTAGTCCCGCCTATCCTTCCTGCCTAGCCACAGCCGATCAGGTTTTAGTTATTGATCAATCAGAACAACTTGACATACAGACCATCCCCCAGCACAGCCAAGTGCAGACCATCTCAGACACCTGCACTCAGGCCCATGGTCCTAATCATCCTCTATGCGGACCTGCTGGGTAACGCCACAAAGAACCCAAGAACGGGCTCCCACAGGACATACAGAACATCCCACAGCACTCCTCCTTTCTTCTCCAACCACCATCTCTTATCTTTCTTAATGTCTAAAGGATGGAAGGCCTTGCTATTTACTCCTGAGCATTTTTCTCTCCTCTCCCTGACACCTAATGTGTCAGGCCAAGCATATCATCTTCAGAATAATTATTTAATGACTTATTATTTCTGTTTCATGTGCACTGGTGTTTTGTCTGCAGTTTCTCTGTGCACCATGTGCATGCTTGTGGCCCATGGCCTACCATGCCTGTTTTGAAATCCATGTATTTCGAAAGAGAGCTATAGCACAACTGTGCATGGTGACAGCTCCCTCAGAAAGGCCTGCGCCTACAGCCCGGAGGACTAAGGAACGTGAGTATGGGGGTCACTTGAGCTCAGATGCAACATAACTCTTGTGACAGAGTGAGACCCATCTCAAAAAACAAAGCAATAAAAATAGAAGCCACCGGGTAAAATTTTATTTTCAGCTTACATTTGAAAAACTAAATTAAAAAAACCATAAAAATAATTTTAAATATAAAATATCAAATGAATCAGGTTGTAGCTCAGTGGAAATGTTTACATTGCATGTGAGCAGCCCTGAGTTTGAACACCAGCACCACAGGAAGAAAAAATGAGACAGAAGTCATAATCGTTAATCTTGATTATCGATTTACCAGGATCTGGAATTAACTGAAAGTCCTGTGTCTAGGCAATTCCAGAAAGGACTCTGAGGAGGGAAGACTCTTCCAATGTGGGCAGCGCATTCCAGCTGGCGGTCTGGAAATAAACCCATGGCAGATGCAGTGTGGCCACCTGCTGCCTCCACCTCTTGTCCAGTGCATCCTGATGCTACTGCTGCGCCGCCACCAACTCCTGGTGGCATCAGACTCCAGCCTTTTCAGGCTTCCAAGGGAGGCTGGAGACACACAACTCTCTTGGCGCCTTCCATGCTCTAGATGCCAGATGGAGACTGCCAAGGCCTCCAGTTTCCTAGAATGACCAGCTATCAGGCTGTCATCCTCTACAGTGCTCCAGCCCTGAGCACTTCCTCCCAGGATGGTGTCTAGAAGTCAGCTACTCCCCAGCCCTACAGAGTAAGCCATTCTGGTAAATCCCCTGTTAGGTATAAATTATGTTCCTCTAGAGATCCTTGTCCAATACAAGGCTCTGTAACCAAGCAGGACTTTCCCCTTGTGGTTGACTTCTATCGTGACATGTGCATCCATATTTCATCTTTTTATTTTCATGATGTTGTAAGCTTCATCATGGTGAGGACAAGCAATTACCTACAAATTAAAATATAAAAATTAAAAATTACATAAAACACGCTAGCTGGGCCTGGTAACACAGGCCTATAATCCTAACTACTCTAACTGCTTTCCACAGAGGTGGGTTTCAAAACATTGTTCACAATCATGGAGTAATTCTTGCCATTGAGATTTTTTACCAAAAGATCAAATGACTCTCTGTGAAGTATACCTGCACATTCTCAGTGGGAATCTGATGAACTCCAGTGAAGGTAATGTAGATTTTCACAAACTTATCTGACTGATGCCATCCATAGTAACCACAGCAGCTGGCTTTTCATTGTCAAGTTCTGGTTTCTTCTGTGATTTTGCCAGCTGCATCTTGTTCTTTATTTCTGTCTCAATCTTGAATTTTTCACTTGTAAGAGTATCACACACTCTTTTCCTAGTGGACTTTTCCAGCAACATTTTGACTTCTTCTAGGTCTTCCTGCAAGTCCTCCAAAGTGGAAGCCATGGTGCAGTGGTCAGCCCGAGGCTGGAGCTGCACTGATGCACCCGAGCCAACAGGAAACGCAGAATGAGCCACCTGAGAGCAACACAGAACCCGCAGCGAAGTACACTGACCCCGGGCGACTTCTGCAATCACTTTGCATTTACTGCAGGTGAAGCAAAGTGAATACTCCCTCTGGCAGCAGCATCCTTCATAGCATCTCCACGCAGCAGCTTACAGCACAAAACAGACTGATGACAATGAGCTGCTGACAGTGGAGTCCACACAATCCACAAAGTCGAAAGTTTCAAGGTATATTTCAATCTTTTTTTTTATAGCATCAATACATCTGAAAACTTTAAAAACCCATAAAGAGAAACCAGAGGAAGAAGTCAAGCAATCAAACCTAGAGTTGCAATGTAATCTTAGCATAAACATTTTCTTTCCATTTGAAAATGATACTAATTAGGGATGGAGAGATAGCACAGCAGTCAGGAGCACTGGCTGCTCTTGCAGAAGACTGGAGCTCAGGTCTCAGCACCCATGTAGGGCAACTCAGCTGCCTATAACGTAGTGGGTAGCTGTTCTGTCTATGACCTTGAAGCACCACCCCTAGAGATGCAGCAGATAACTGCTCCACCTGCCTATGACCTTGAAGTACATGCCCCTGGGTCGTGGCCTCTTGGTGACCCTTAAGACCTGAGATGCTTGTAGGCATCGCTCTCTTCATTGAACCTTATGGGACTCGAATGCAGGACTGATTCAAGCAGCTGGAACAGTGTTCCAGAACTGTGTCAATTCTGTTCTGTATAGTGAGTTTTTCCCCTTAATTAATTCTTTTGCCCTTTAAACTGACTCCATGGATTTCTCATTATACTGTAACTTCATCTCCAAGGGATCAGACACCCTCTTTGACCTTTGGGAATAACTGCTTGCAGGTACATACACACAGAGAAGCACACAAAAACATAAATATACATAAAAAAAATCTTAAAAGACAAAAGACTCCAGCCCTGAGCTCCCCCTATCCCATGAGGGTGTATAAAGCTGCTCAGAGGCAATGGGGCCTTCCAGCTTCTGAGGGTTGTGGTTATAAAGTTGTGAATGGCCTCAAGGTGAATCAAAAACCCTCTGATGGCTACAAGCATGACTCCCAAAATGGCTTTAGTCAGAAATGTGAAGAAAAGGTGCAGACCCTACAGGGGACAGCCTTGTGGCCCATGGCGAATTCAAGTCCCTGACCAAGTGAAGCCAATTAGGAAACCTCTGGAGATGGCTGGCCCAGGAAAGCTTTGGAATAAAGCTGGCCAATGAGACGGCAACGCCTGCTCTCAATGGGTATAGAGAGGAGAGGGTCATTGTCCCTGGGGACAGTTTGAGAAGCACAGCAGTGTCATCTGAGAAAAGGCTGGAGCTGGGTGTTCAGTTTACACAGACCATGAGACTTAGAAGTAAAGAGAGAAGTGAGATGCAGGGTGGTGGTCTATGAGGCAACAGGAGAAGAACATGCCATCACTGGAAGGGTGATGGCAATAAGGGAAAAGTCTAAGCATGTGACCCCAGCTTGGAGCCAGGGAGAAGGAAATCACCTACAACGATTTCAGCATTCTAAAAATAATAATGAGACAGAGTCAAACTGTATAGCATCAGAACTGGAAGCCTCAAACATATTTGAGAGTCCACATGTCCTCAGAAGAAGTCCACATTTCTAGATCCTTCTTGGTGCCAAGAAAGACCAAGGGAAAAGTAGCCAGGAGTTGTCACAATTGAGACAAAATGATGGCAACCATGACAAAAATCACCTCTGAGCTGCAGTCAGGCTCCAAGAGGGATGTGCAGTGATATTCTTGGAGGGTGAGTCCAAGCCAGTGGGTACAAACCACTGGGGCTGGACCACCTGGACCAGGCAGCAGACAGCATAACTCAGAGGGAGGCTGGCCTTGAAAGACAGAGCTAGGGCTGGAGAGATGGCTCATCAGGAAAGAGAGTCCACGGCTCTTGCAGAGGACCTGAGTTCTCTCTCTCTCTCTCTCTCTCTCTCTCTCTCTCTCTCTCTCTCTCTCCTCTCTCTCTCTCTCTCTCTCTCTCTCTCTCTCTCTCACACACACACACACACACACACACACACACACACAATGGGGAAAAAGACAAACCCAAATTTAGTAATCCATGCCTATAATTCCAGCACTCAGGAGGCTGAGCTAGGAGGGTTGCAATGATTTTGAAGTCAGCCTTAGTAAGTTCCAGGCCAGCCTATACGATAAAATGAGACTCCCCTCCATGCTGAGATCATGATGGGAGGATGTGCAGAGATAAGCAGCCATACTAGTGGAAGCCCGTGAACTGTAGACTAGTGGCTGTGGAGCCCCCATGGGTCTGGACTAGGCCCTCTGGATATGGAAGATGGTTGTTTGGCTTGAGCTGTTTGTGGGGCACCCAGGCAGGGGGATCGGGATCTGTCCCTGGTGCATGGGCAGGCTGTCGGGAGCCTGGTGCCTGTGGTGTGACACCTTGCGCAGCCTTGGAGCAGTGGGGAAGGGCTTGGACCTGCCTAGGCTCAGAGTGCCGGGCTCTGCTGACTCCCCATGGGAGACGTTGATTTGGGGGATGTGGGGTGGCTTGGGAGGGAGGGCTAGGAGATGGGAGGAGGGAGGAGGTGGGATCTGTGGGTGGTATGTAGAGTGAGTAGAAAATTTAATAAAGAAAAATGAAAAAATGAGACCCCCCATTTCCAAAACAAACAAAATCACCCCATTAAATAAAATAATAAAATATAAAACCATAAGTATGTGGCTTAGCCATTTTAGCTGGCTTGATTTTAATTATTAAATTCCACAAAATTTTAAAAAATGGTTCAGGGCTGGCAAGATGACTCAGTCAGTAAAGGGACTTGCTGCTAGGCCTGACAACCTGAGTTCCACCCCCAGGACCCACGTGGAGACGAGTAATTCCTCCAAGCTGTCCTCCGATCTCCACACACGTGTGCAAACAGACATGCACACGAAACAAGAATGAACAAATGAACTAAGAATTTAAAAAGAAAAAAAATATTCCAGCAGGAATGAACAAGAGAAGTTCCTCACAGAGGTGTAGCAAGGCTGGAGAAAGTGAAGCGCCTGACCACCTCAGGGGCCCTTTACAAAGTGCAGGCAGAACAGAGAAAGCTGCAGATGTCCAGCACTGGGTCACCTGAGCATATCTTTTTGTGTAAGGATTAGACCAGAGGGGACATCCGTGACCACAACAGTTAGAACTAACCTGTTTTGGAAAATAGCTGTTATCTCTCTCATCCTGATTTATCAAAAGGCCAGGAAAGTGCCTGAGTTTCAGTTTTGTGCAATGGGACATCAGCTGACTGCTGCTGACATTTTGCCTGTTGTCTGGCTGCTCCAATGACCTCCTTAACACTGACTTTAATTGCAAAGACCAGAGAGGCAAGAGTGTCACTCAAACAACTGTGTCTGTATGTCTGTGTGTGTATCTCTGTGTACGTCAGTGTATATATGTGTTTCTCTCTCTCTCTCTCTCTCTCTCTCTCTCTCTCTCTCTCTCTCTCATGAGAAGGAAGGGCTTGAAAGGCTGAAATAATGGTTCAGTGGTTAAGAACGCTCACTGCTCTTGTAGAGAAGCCTGGTTCAGTTCCCAGCACCCACATGAATGCTCATAATTGTCTGTAACTCTAGTCACAGGGGAATCAGATAGCCTCTTCCAACATCCATGCACACATAAGCATGCGTATGGTACACATACACATATGCAAGCAAAACACTGATACATGTAAAATAAAATAAATAAACCTAAATGTTTAATTAGGTTTTTTTTCTTGAGACAGTACTTCACTCTGTAGCCCAGACTAGACTCAAACTCATGATCCTACTGCTTCAGTCCCTTCTGAAAATGTACCCAGCCTGAAAATGTTTTTTTATACCACCACCCCGCTCCAGCACACACACACACACACACACACACACACACACACACACACACACACACACACACGAGACAGGGTCTCACCACGTTGTCCTGGCCTGGGACTGGCTATGTAACCATCCTGGCCTCAAACTCACAAAGATCCTCCTGCCTCTGTCTCTGAAGCACTGGGATTAAAGGTGAGTGTTACCACACCCTGTGAAAAATATGGTGGCCAGGTGTGGTGGTGCAGATTAGTAAAAACTGTGTTTGGAAAGATGGGCCATAAGAATTATGAGTTCAAGTTTAGTCTGGGCTACAAGGGAGCCTTGGGGCAAACATCTCCATATCTGAGTGTGGTGGCGTGGGTCTGTTACAGGGGAGGTAAGGCAGGAGTTCTGATGGTTAAAGTCCGAAGCTTAGAAAGACCTTCCGGCTTGTCGTTTGTTTGCTGTAAGTACAGAGGGCTGGGCGGACAACCTGGGTGGAGTGCTTACTTGTCTTCCGTGCTGGAAAACAAAGCAAATGACAAAAGCTGGATCTTCTATGCCTGGTGAAAACTCCAGGCTAGCTGGGGGGCGGAGGGGGGGGAGTGTTTGTAACTGTTTTCAGATTAAAATGCCTAAATTCATTTCTTCTTCTGTTGTTGTTTTGAAGCAGGGTCTCAGTAACTACACCTTGCTGGCCTGGAACCCACAGTTACCCATCTGTAGTGCTAGGATTGGTGTGTGCCACCATAATCTGCCCCTAAAATCATGTAAATTCTGTCGTATATTAGGTCTTTGTGCTCTTACACCTTAACAAAAGAGAGGAAGGAACCAGGGGTGCACAGGCACATGTCTGTAATCCCAGAATTTGCAAGGTAGCAGCAAGGGGGTCAGTAGTTTCAGGTCATCCTTAGCTACACAGCCAGTTTAAAGCCAGTCTGGGCTACAGGAGACCATCTCAAGAAAAATCACCTTCCACAAACAACAAAAACAAAAGGGAGGACACAGTGATGTTTGAGAAAGTGAAGTGGAGAGGCATCTAAGTTGTTCTTTGTGATATGGACATCTTATCACAAAGAAAAACATTTAAAAGGGAACCAAATTCTCAGAGTTTCTATTGCTGTGAAGAGAGATCATGACCACAAAACTCTTATAAAGGAAAAACATTTAATTGGGATGGTTTACATTTTCAAACGTTTAGTCCATTAACATCATGATTCGACATGGTAGTGTGCAGGCAGACATGATGCTGGAGAGGTAGCTGAGAGTCCTACATCTTGACTTGCAGGCAACAGGAAGTGGTCTGAAACACTGGGTGTGGCTTGAGCATATATGAAACCTCAAAGCCTTCCTCCACAGTGACACACTTCCTCCAATGCTGCGGGCCGCAGGAATATCATAAGAACTCAGCTGGTTAGGCAAAGTCACTACCTGGAATCAGGCAATTCCTCCAGAGGAAGCCAAATCCCAAGGAGTTTTTGGTGTTACTTGGCTTGTTATATATCAGCTGTATTCTGTTAGGAAAATCATGTGTGCCTTCATAGATTTCCCAATTGACTTTTCCCGAAGAAAGGCTAACATTGTGGACTGATCACTCTCTGGACATACACATTCCAGGTATTTGGAGAACAGCCTCAGGAAAGGCTTTCTCTGGAATCAGATATCTCCCTTGGCTAATTTCAAGGACTAGCAGTAATAACAGTCCACATGCAAGTCTCCTGATTTAAGGTAAATTCCACAAGGAGACACCACCTAGGTCAGGTGGACATTAAGTAATAGCTTTACACAATTCAGATCAGACCCTCCCTTCTTATAGTCTTACCAACTTTATAGACCACTAACTCCTTACCTAACCACTTCTAGGAATATTTAGATAACCTTCTGTGCTGACAGCTATGCTCAGCCAGAACTCCAGTTCAAGCCTCCCTGTAATTATCATCATTGGCAGCATCCGGCCAGGTCCATCCCCAGATGGAGGAAAGTACTTTATCAGAGATACCTCTGTACTCTCTAAGAACAGACTTAAGCATCCGGGCTACCTGTTTAAGAAGGCCTGGCGGATGTGCCAATTAAGCCTTACTTCCTCTTTTCCCAAACCTTACCACCAGTTCCAGATCTCCCTTTAACTATCACCAGAGGCATCTAGCTGTACACAGGTTGCCTAGCGACTGAGCACACTTTCCCCCACCCTGCAGAAAAAACACCAGATAGCTTGGACAGATAGGAGCTATAGGAAAAAAGAAGACAGTTTTATTTTCTCCATTGACCTAGCAACTTATAGATTCTTAACACTTTCTACCAACCACGTTTAAGATTATAGTTGAGCACATAAGAGCCCTCTTCTTAGATATTACCTGAATTTAGCCTTTAGTTAATTCATTTCCCCATTGGTCACTTCCCTTTGGGGTTGCAAGTGATAATTAACAGTTATCGCCTCCCTGTGTGATTCTTATCACCCCTCCATTTGACCCTGGAAGCCTGGTTTTACACTGCTAAGGGAATACTGTTTGTAAGTGTATATATACCAGGACTCCCAGGGCACGAGAGGACAGAGAAGAGAAAAGAGAATGGAAGAACTAGATGGGTAAGAACTTGAGAGGAACAAACTGAGATGGGGAAGAAGTAGATTGAAGGGCTACAAGAGAGTACTAGAGGAACAGATGGAAGAGGAGGAAGAGCCAGATGGGGAAGACCAAGATGAGGTAGAATGAGAAGAGGAGAGAGGAGATGGGAGAGGAGATGATATGGGAAGGAACAAGATGGATGAGAACCTAGAAGGTGCAGAACTAGATGAAGGAATTAAGATAGAACCTAGAGGGGATCACAGACAAGTGTAGAGAGAAACCAGGCTAAAGACCTAAATATGAGAGTAGAGTATAAGCTTGTAACTGACACAGAATAATAAAGTATATGGACTAAGGAGTTTCGTGTACATAGATTCACTTCTTCTCATCAAAGATTAATTATCAGCTGGTTGTAGATTCTTCCCGGACCCTGGGAGGGGACTATTGAGGGGCTGGACCCCCATCAGTCCTTGATACTCCAACAAGACCATACCGACTGCAACAATGCCACACCTCCTAATAGTGCCGCTCCCTATGAGCTTACAGGGCCAATTACATTCAAACTACCATACAAATGTTCATGAGAACCACTGACCAGAAACTGACTTGTTCCATAATTCCATTTGTCCCTCAAATCTTCCCAGTGAGTGCCATGACCCAGCTAATATCCTAGGTCCTAGAGGGTGTATTTATAAACAAAATAGGCAAGTCACTGACATTTAAAATGTATATTCTATTTGAAAAAAGATGACAGCAAATAATTTTAATGACTAAGTGAAGAATCAGATAAGCATACAAAGTGCTACAAGAGAGAAACATAGTAAGGAGGGAAACAAGGAAAGCGGCAGAGAAGGGCAGAGTGCAGCTAACTTCCTTCCCTACAGAAGACACATTGTAATATGAAGAGCAGTGCCACTGTTCTCAGAACAATTCTGGAATCATCTACTGTACTCTTACACCTAACACACTATGAGTTTAATCCCAAACCCCAAGCTCAGCACTCAGGCAGCTTGAGGCAGGTGGATTGCTGGGAGCTTGAGGCCTGACTAGGCCACATAGTGAGTCCCAGGCCAGCCAGAGCTATAGTGAGACTCTTGGGAGTGTAGCTAGGAGATGAGAGAGAGAGAGAGAGAGAGAGAGAGAGAGAGAGAGAGAGAGAGAGAGAGAGAGAGAGAGATTCAGAGGGGGCTGCAATGAAACATGACCTTTGAGCAGAAATAAAAAGGCCAAGAGGATGTGAACTAGATACCCAAAGGAAGACTGAGATAGGACAGAAAGATGGGACATGAGAAGGAAACATCTTACTTGTTGGTTTAAAGTCAATAACTTTAATACAACTAACAAAAATGTTTTTGTGAATACCAGTGAACTACTTAAGGTAAAAATGAGTGTGACTAACTACTTAAGGTAAAAATGTGTGTGACTTTTGAGTTTAACATTTTCCCTTCCTTATACAAACCTATATTCTTCTTCAAAGTTCACAAACAAAGTTATAAACCACATTTACAATCAAACCATTTTCTTTTTAACTTCTTTTTCTTTTTGAGATGGGATCTTGCTATATAGCCTAGATAGCCTGATACTTGCTATGTAGACCAGACAGTCCTTGAACTTGTGGTCCTCCTCCTGTCTCAAATGCTGGAATTACAGCTGTGAGCGTGTGTGTGTGTGTGTGTGTGTGTGTGTGTGTGTGTGTGTGTGTCCCAGAATGTCCTCAAACTCACAGAATTCTCCTGCCTCAGCTTCCTGAGTGCTGACAATATATGTATGCACCATAAAACCTGGCTTGAAATGTCTCAATCTCAATATGAACTACTTGTATTAAAAATCATTTTGACCTTTTTTACTTGTTTTCATCTTATCAACCTGTAAAGAAAAGACCAGAAAACAAAGGCCAAATACACGTCATGTTTTATCTTCGTGAGAGTAGTAAATGTGTATCTGAAGGTAAATGGAGCTGTGTGGACGTTTTAAGAACCTGTGTTTATTCTTAGAAGCAACAAGAACTTAACACAAGCCTCTCTGAAAGCTACTGACTGGGGCAAGTCAGCCAAGCCAGCCTAGTGACTGACAGTCTCACACCAGATTCCAGGCTGGAGATGTGGTAAGAAGTCACTGGACTCTGGACACGTTTACCTTTCTTTTGTTTTCTTTTCCTAGGTGTACTTAAAGAAGAGTGAACACAATTAGCTAACAAAGTGGACAAAAAGCCTTGAGAGAAAGAGAAAAAAAACCCTAGCTGATAAAACTATAAAGATAACCACTGTTCTTCTGATGCCATGGACCCACAGAACAAAGGACATGGAGTTTGTTACAGATGTATCACAGTAAACAACTTCCTCTCTCTAGAGAAGATACAATGTAATATGAAGAGCAGTGTCACTATTCTTAGAACAATTCTGGAATAATCTACTGTCTCCTGCCCCCACATTTCTGCTCAGGGTTACTGAACAATGCCACAAACATTCCAAGAAATTCAGTCTTCCTCCCAAGGACTTCCAAAGAAAATCCAAACAAAACATTTCAACTACATTAGAATTACCATGACCAATATAAATCTCCAATATATTCTGACGGTTTTATTTTGCTGTCAGTAATTTTTGATTAGTACTAGATCATCAATATGGGTTTTTTTTTTTTTTGAGTACTGTAAAGGAATCAAAAGCATTCTTCTAACTGAGCAGTATCCTCAAATGAATGATGTTTTTAAGAATTTGTTTCTTTTTATTATGTATATGCATGTGAGTGCAGTTGCCCTAGGTGGCTAGAGGCACTGAAGATGGAGTTACAGGCGACTGTGAGCCACCCAACATGGGTGATTGGAGTTGAACTTGAGTCCTCTGCAAGAGTAGCCATACTCTTAACCACTGAGTCACTTCTCCGGTCCCTGAAGATGAGTCTTTCCTTTTTTTTTTTTTTTTTAAGATTTTTTTTTGTGTGTGTGTGTACATGCATGTCTTGCTCATATGTATGTCTATACACACGTGTGTCTGGTGCCCATGGAAGTCAGAAGAGGGTCTTGGAGCCCCTGGAACTGGAGTTATGGACAGTAGTGAACTGCCATGTGGGTGTTGGGAATTGAACCTGGATCTCTGCAAGAGTAACACATTCTCTTAACCATTGAGCCATCTCTCCAGCACTCAGGATCTTTTTGTTGTTGTTGTTGTTGTTTGTTTGTTTGTTTTTTTGCAGCTGAGGACTGAACCCAGGGCCTTGTGCTTGCTAGGCAATCGCTCTACCACTGAGCTAAATCCCCAACCCAGCAGCACTCAGGATCTTAAAAGCAACTATTTAGAATAGGAAATGACCTTGGAAAACACATTGAAGATATGCAAATAAAAGTATTTTAAATCTTTAAAACAGTGTAGCTGTGTCCTTCCTCTAGGATTCTAGGAATGGAGGCTGGCTTACATAAACCAGGACTTTGGTACAGAGATTACTCACCTGGGTGTGGTGACGCTGCTGTGGCCCATAATAAATATAATGATGTATCACCAACTCTCTTTGGACTCTATGAAATGTCACTGTCTGCCTGCCAAACAGATTATTAGTTTGGCTCCCATAAATTTTCAGAACCAAAACATCTACATAAGAGACTATCACAAATTTTTAAGAGTGCGTTTCAAGTCACACACAGCTACATAAAAACTACCAGCTGGTAAAGGTTTGGATTTCAGTCAGGTTCTCCTAAAGGGCTAAGCTTCGCCATCTCAAAAACTGGGAATGATCATGTTTCCCCTAGAGCTGTTTCTAATGTACTTTCCTCATTGTTAAAAGATGTGTGTGTGTGTGTGTGTGTGTGTGTGTGTGTGTGTGTGTGTGGGCGTGCAAGTGTTGATGGAGCCCAATAGAGTGTCAGATCCCCTAGGAATGGAGTTATAAATGGTTATGAGCAATCCACTGCTGGTGATGGTAAGTGAACTTTGATCCTCCGTAAAAGTAGCAAATGCTCTTACTCAATCCCTCAGCCCCTTCATTCCTTAAATGTATCTACAGAGGGATACATTACATTGCTTGGTGGTCACATTCACTCTGAGTGCTAGGAATGCTCAATTTATGTTAGTAGAACAACTACTGACATTGTAGGACCCTGGAGATGGCTCACTAAGAGCCACAGATAATTTCCAAGACCCATAAGGTGGAAGGAGAAGACCAGCTCTGACAAGTTGTTTGTAGAACGCCTACCACTGTGTGGTAGCTGTGTCCTTTCTGCCTTTTAACAGTCTATTGTATTCCTTTCTCCCTAAATTATTAGGATTGAGTTTTAATATTTATTTACAAAGTTTCCAAAATAGTGTCTTGGAATAGCCAAGGCTGTATATGTTCCTCATTTTAAGGCGGGCCACATAACTAATGGATTTAAATTTGTATGTGGTTGGCATAGAAATAAAAACTGCCTTGCTTTCCCAGCACTTCCTATTTATTAGTTGCTTGATGTTTTTGAGGCATTTAGAACACTTCAGATAATAACGAATGCCCAGTTAGAGAACAAATTTACCAATACATGTATTCCTCAAAATACGACCTTTTTTTGAGACAGGGTTTCACTGTGTAGTCCTGGCTGTCCTGGAGCTCACTCTGTAGACCAGGCTGGCCTCGAACTCAGAGATTCTCCTGCCTCTGCCTCCTAGGTGCTGGCATTAAAGGGATGCGCCACCACGCCCTGCCAAAATTTGACTTTTCATAAAGTCAAACTGTATCACATGCAGCCTAAAGGGGAGAAAGCGTTCCCCTTGGGCATGAGAGTTGGGTTAGGGAGAGGCTTCGGTCGCTAGACTTCCTTCAAGGTCGGCAATGAAGCCCTCACTGAAACCTGGAGTCACTTGGAATTATAAAAAGGCAGCAACAGTTTGGCTCAGTTTCCCCGGAAACCACAGGAGGGCCTCCGGTAGTCCGAAAGTGCTCGGCATCAGAACCCACAAGAAGCCAGCAACCGAGAGCCTCGGACCTCACGCGCCGCGCGCGCCCGCCGCTGGGCGGAACCTGGGCGGCGCGCGCTTCCGGTGCGCGCTTCCGGCCAGCGGCGGAGCGCGGGGCGGGGGCACCGCCGGCTTCCAATCGCGCACAATGAGACGGCGCTGAGCGCCGGAAGTGGGGCCGAAGGAAAACACGGAGAGGAGCCGGGCCCGGACAGGAAGCGGCGGGGGACCGCAGCGGCGCTGGTGAGTGCTCCGGGGCGCCGTCTCGTCGCGTCCCTCCCGGACTCGCCTCCGGGCTGGGCCCTTGGGTTCCCCCGGCCCCGAGGAGCTTACTGCCCGGCCCCGAGGTACGTTGGCGCCGTCCTTCTCGGGCCGCCTCGGCCCGGCTGCGCGCCCGGAGCCCTCGGGTTCGAGTCCGTGTCTTCACTTTGTGTCGGGGCTCCGGCCCTGGCCGGGGAGACCCCGGAACCCTGTCAATGGCCGAGTGCTTCCTGCTTCCTAGTCCCCGCGGCGGCTTCAGAGCCAGTAGCGCGGTGCCGCTGCCTCCATCGCCTGGGGACTCCGCTTGTGGAAACTGAGGCACACAGGGGTGGGGCAGCCGAATGGGGAAGGAAAAGGAGTGGCATTCTGCGGAGGATTGTGGTTGGTGTCGAAACCGGACTTGTCTGGGGCTGGGGACTAAGAAATCGGGTAAGTCAGCTGGCGTTATCCCTTGGTCGCAAGCTCGGCCCCTTAGAGTGAGTGTGGTACCTTGCTGGCAAGTGTTGCCCCTTCGTCCAGCGGTCGCGCCGGGTCTGAAGTGAAAAGTAAAGCAAAGAGAGGGGTTGATTTAAATGAAATCTGTTCACATAGTTTCAGCTGCTTTGACACTTGAAAGTAATTGCCAACTTTTTTTTTTAATAGACTTGGGAGAGTTTTGTAACAGTGTTGACTTAGGATGTTTACTTTGAAGAGAGGTGTTTTTGTTACATAGAAGCTAAGTTGCTACATTAGTTTTTGAGGTTATAGAAGCACCTTCCTATTTAGTCAGAATATTAAATGACTAGGTTTTGTTTTTGTTTGTTTGTTTTTAATGAAAGATGTAGGGCTAAGCCTACTAACTTCTGGAATTCACTAATTATTAGCAATGTAATTGCAGTTTTATTTTTATTTTATTTTATTTCCTTGGTTTTTCGAGACAGCGTTTCTCTGTGTAGCTTTGCGCCTTTTCTGGAACTCACTCTGTAGCCCAGGCTGGCCTCGAACTCACGGAGATCTGTTTGGCTCTGCCTCCCGAGTGCTGGGATTAAAGGCATGCGCCGGCACCACCGCCACCACCACCCGGCTAGCAGTTTTATTTTTTTAAGTGGGGAAAATAAGTCTTCAGGGCATCAGTGTGTTACTTTGAGTATTTGGTATGATGGCATTTTATAGTTTGTTTCTCCTGAAATGCTTTCTTCCAGGTACAAAGTAAGAAAATTAAAGTTCAAGACCATGGGAGATACAGCAAAACCTTACTTTATGAAGCGCACTAAAGACCGTGGAATTACTGATGATGATGATTTCAGAAGGGGTCATCCCCAACAAGATTATTTAATAATGGATGATTATGCTAAAGGCCATAGCAATAAAATGGAAAAAGGCCTTCCAAAAAAAAAGATAGCACCCGGGAACTATGGGAATGCCCCCAGGAAAGGACCATATGCTGTTTCCAGCAATCCCTATGCATTTAAAAACCCAATTTACAGTCAGCCTGCTTGGATGAATGACAACCACAAAGATCAAAATAAGAGATGGCTACCTGATGAACTTACTAGTAATGCAGATAGCTGGAGAGAGTTCAAGCCTGGACCTAGGATTCCTACCATCAGCCGGTCAAGGAAAGAATCCTTTCAAGAAAGTGAAGATTGCTACCGGTGGCCAGAGGGGAGAGGCTGCAGAGCAGTTAGACGGCTGTTTCAGAAGGACCTCACCAGCCTGGAAGCCATGTCAGAAATGGAAGCAGGAAGTCCAGGTATGTTTCAAGTCTCTAGATTACATGTCTGTATTTTTTTTTCCATCCAAATAAGTTTTGGTATTTTCAGTAATGAGCTATTTAATGTGATTATGTTAGGGTTTATAATGCTATAATTGGGTGACTTCAACATATTTCAGACATTGGGCTACAGAATAGGGTACTGTCCCACAAAAAAAGTAAGGCTCGTTTTTACATTAGTAAACACTTTACAGAAGAGGGTCATATACCCTTGGAGGTCATACTGTAATTTACGAGTAATGTGTATGTATTTTCACGTTCATAATTTTAATTTTAAAGTGTGTTCAGAATGTACATGACAATTTAAAACTAAAAATATTTAATGCAAACACAGGGTGTAGGCTGCATATATTCCAAAGAGAGGGAGGGAGAGAGGAACTTTGGGGGAAAAGGAGACGCTGAGTTGCTGTTTAACCAAGTTCACACAGTACTAAACTTCATTTCTCAGTGACTTCACATGCTTTATAGTAACTATACAAAGTGGTTGTGTGTTTTTCTAAAAGGTGCAAGTAGCTGTTCTATAGCAATTATTCCTCAAAACAAGAAAGTTAATTGATGTATTTACTGAAGTGAAATAAAAGTCGTGCATTGGATGCAAAAGTGTAAAAACTGTTTATAGTATGAAATTGGATTTAAAAATTGCCTCTTTTTTTTTTTTTTTTTTTTTTTTTTAAGAAAGTGTCTTAATGTGTAGTGCTGACTGGCCTGGAACTTGCTGTTTAGACCAGACTGACCTCACAGCCATCCTCCTGCTTCTTCTTCCTGGACTAGGGTTTAAAGAACCATAAAAAGAACCATTGCAGTACTAATCTGTGAGCTGAACAGACTAGAAAGGCTGTTGTGTAGGATGCCAGAGTGGCGTGGAGCCACAGTCCTGCAGATTGGCTAGCTGCAGTTTGGAGAGGTTAAAATTGTCCAGACTTGTTCATGCAGTGCTGGATGGAAAAGTGGGACTCAAATGAAACAGAAATCGGGGTTCATTCTGTCACTGTGACCATTACCTCAGGCTTGTAGGACCTGGGATCCTGATGAGGAAATTGAGTATGTATTGGTGGTTTCTGGGCTTTTGACTTTTTTGTTTTGTTTTTTTGTCTTTTGTTTTTTTTTTTTAATAAGTTTTGTGCATACCTTACGTATGTCTATATTATAGCATCCATGTAGGTGTGGATACTAAATTACATTTGTCGTATGGAAATTAAAAAATTCAGGTATGTGTGTGTTACCTGCTTGCAATCTCAGAACTAGGGAGAATAAGGTGGGAGGATGGAGAATTTGAGGCCAGCCTGGACTACATGGCAAGACCTTGGGGAGGGGATGATCTTTGAAAATCATTTTTAGGTCAGGTGTGGTGGCCCACCCATATAATCATAACATTTGGGAGGTGGAGGCTGGAAGATCAGGAGTTGAAGATGAACCTTGGCTCCCTGAGTGAGTTCCAGGCCAGTCTAGGTTTCAAGAACAAAATAAAATAAACACATGAAAAAAAGAAGGAGGAAAAGGGACTGTTAAGAGTCTCATACTCTACTGACTGAGCTGAGTGGGCCATCTTAAAAAGAACTTTTAAGATGGAGAGTTAAGCCAGGCTGAGTGCCACACACTGATACTCCCAGTACAAGAGGAAGAGGCTAGCAGATCTGTGAATTCGAGGTCAGCCTAGTCTACTTAGTGATTTCCAGGCCAGCCAGGGCTACTTTAGACCCTGTCCAAAATTACTACTGCTACTAGTGATGATTTATTTATAGATCAATGTTTTGTAGCTAGAAATATTAAAGGGACTGATTGCAGACTCAAACCCTCTTACAAGTGCTTTTGCTCAGGAATAACTAGGGAGGTGCCTCAGCAGGTGTGAACGGGAGTACCTTGTCCCTGTATTTGCAGAAGCTCATTTAAGTATGTATGTATGAAGTACAGACATGAGTTTCAAGTTGCCAAGTGAAGAAATTGATAATTTCCCTTGAAGATCTTCATAAAGGAAACATAAAGGTTTTGTGTAAGATTACATATACTAGTGAGGAGTTTAATTTGATGTGTAAATTTGCAGTCGGTGGAAATGAACCGAAGAAAAATCATTAAAGGGACTAAAATGTCTTAAAAAATTTTTTTTTTTCTTTTTGAAACAGGGTCTCCTGTGTAGCTCTGGTGAGCCTGAAACTCTATGTAGTAGATAAGGCCACCCTCAGACTCAGAGAGATCCACCTTCCTCTGCCCTCCTTGTTCTGGTATTAAAGGGATGCACCACCACAGCCTGCAATAAGGATCAATCAAACTATGAGAAGATATGATAAAACTTATATTAAAGCTGATTTTTAAAACTTTAAGTACTGATTTTTTTTTTCTCAATTCTACATTGTTGTCCCTCCCTTAGCCCTCAAATGTCTTAACTGGCAATGTAAAGCATTTGGGACAATGTCATTAATAGGCTGACTGGAAACATCCATTCAAATATCCATTCAAATTCCTCTGTGACTGGAGTGATGTACCATATGCAAATAAGATGTGAGGGACTAGGAAAGCTCACAGACACCTGGGGTTGTGACAGGCCAGGGAGCCTGAAGTCTTCCTGTCAGTGGCTATAGAGCCGCCTTGGGGCTGTTTTGCTGTCCAAGAGCTGCTCCGGGGAGCTTTTCTCACAGTTGGTACCTGCAGGCCTAGATAGCCTGTCAGTTTGTAGGGATTTCTCTTCACTTTGCTTTCTGCCTTATTTTAAATTGCAGTTTAGATCTTTATTTTACCTTGGCCCTGTGTCTTTAGGCAAGTCAGTTAGTTCTCTGAGACTGCTTTTGTTACTATCGGCACAATGGGGCTAATCTCAGCATTGATGTAGGGATTACTATAGGGATCGGAGGAGGCAGGGCACATAAAAGCACTTGCTTTCCTTAGGTTGTGGGATGAGATAGTGATGCATGCTGTTGACATCACCCAGCACTTGGTTCAGCTCTCCCTTGCCAAAAGGAGTAAGTCATGGTCTTGGCCCTCTAGCCTCAGTGTCCCAGTGTTGTAGCAAGAATGCACTACTGATCACAGCTGCAGCTGATAATTAATATTTGATGGATTGTTTTCCCCAGGCTGAGGATCAGTCTTAGTGCCAGTGTGCATGTTGAGCAAGTGTTCTGCTACCTAGCTAAGTTTCCAATCTGGCAATGGCATTCTTTATTTTTTTGTAAGAATTTATTTATTTATTTATTATTTTTATGTGTATGTGTGTGCACACCTGGATGAGTGTCTGTGCAACATCCATATATAGGAGCCCGTGGTACCAGGCCAGAGAGGGCATCGGGTCCCCTGGAACTAGAGTTACAGATGATTGTGAGTCTTCTTAATTGCTGAGCCATGTCCAAATCCAACAGTGGTATTCTTTAAAATCAGAAGTCCTGTATTTCCTTTTCTACCCAGAATTCTTTTCTGCAATTAGCCAATGCATTGCAATTGCTATACTGGTAATGAGTGCCTCTAGAAGCTGGAGAGAGACGGCTTTATGCAAGATCTTTTCTAAGCACTAATTTATGGAAAGCCAGTGAAAACAATTCCATCAGAATTTTTAAAAAGATTTATTTTATTATTTTAATTTATGTAGGTGTGTGCATGTGTGGATGCCTGCAGAGGCTACCTGGGTGCCAGGAACAGAACCCAGGTCCTTGGTAAGAGCTCATTCCACTGAGCCGTCTCTCCAGCCCCACATTCGGAAGTTTAGCTTGAGAATAAATATCATTTTAGCCCCATGTTATGATTAGCATTCATTGTCTTTCAGAACCTGATAGGAGTCCCAAGGCTGCTGACCATAGTTTTTCAAGTTCAGTCCCACAATTCTTATATGCTTCACAGGTTGACGAGTAGTTAGCTTGAATTTATTTATTCACTAAGGATTACAGAACTAACAAAGAATTCATAACACATTTATTTAGGCTAAACTTTGATTTTTAACTGCCAATTGTTTTTTCTGGTATGGCATGTGCTCATTCTGTCGGTGGTATGTTTAAAAAACAAAAGCAAAAGTGAAGTGGGAACTGTGTGTTCTCACTAAGTAAAACTTTGGCTTGAATTTTTTCTTAATAATGAAGGAACTCCACAATTATGATTAAAGGCTAAATTTGTAGCTAAATGACTTTATTTGAATCACATAAGAAAATGATCAATTTCTGAGTTCTCCAGGTGCATGCAATATTGTCCATTCTTCCCTACTGGGATTCTTCACTTTAAAAAAATCAAAACAAATATGAATACTTTTTACTAAAACACCAGGTACATTTACAATTTGGTTGGAAATACTATGTATGTATATATCAAGTGTATTAGAATTACAGTTATATCTGCCTTCAGCGGGAGGCTTTTACTGTTGCATAAGTGTGCTCAGCAGCCTAGTGTGGGAGGAGATAAAATCAAATTGTACAGAAAACAATCCTTTTTCATTGCCGTGGTGTATGTGGATGGGGGAGCATGGAGAGCCGCCTCCCCTGTGGTTTAGTGTTCAGACATCACTTGTCCTATCACTGAAATAGTTCATAGGCGCTCGGGATAGGCACGGGGTCCAGCGCTTGCCCATGTGTGTGAGGACCTGGGTTCAATCCCTGGTGCTGTGTGTAAGTAAGTGAATTCGAAGGAAGGAAGTTCTTACACTCGAAGTGATGGTATTTAACACTGTCAATATTGTCCCCTAACTTAAGAAACCAAGAAACAGCGGTCCAGACCTCGGAAGCCACGAAGGACTAGAAATGAGGAAAGTGAGCAGGATGGAGAGTTGGAAGGTCCTGTGATCGATGAGTCTGCACTTTCAACAAAGGAACTTCTGGGCTTGCATCAGGCTGAGGAACGACTCAAGAGAGACTGCATTGACAGGCTAAAAAGGGTACCATCTTTATGCATATGTTTGCTAGAGCATGTCTGTGTTTTCCTTTACACTGTGTTAGTGATGCAGCATTTGCCTCAGTGGATTAGGCTTTCCACTTCTTTATCCTTGTGTAAGTCTGTGTGTTGAGGGATATTCAGTGTGATTTAAGAAAATCAAGACAAAACTGTCCATTTTGAAAGTGATGGGGGAAACCATCATTCTGGCTAATTTTGTTTCTCTAAATGTTTGGAGATATATCTTTCTGTCAATCTTTTCAAACTGTAGCGACCACGAAGTTGCCCTACAGCCAAGTACACCTGCAAGCTGTGTGATGCTCTGATTGACTCCATCCCATTTGCTCATAAGCACATCAAGGAGAAGAGGCACAAGAAGAACCTCAAGGTGAGTCTCTGCAGCTGCTGTCTCTGTGGCCTTCCTAAACCCTGTAGATACTGGAATCAAACCACTTGCTGAATTTAGTTTCGCCAGAGTACTTCTCCACTAGTTAGATGTGTTTGCTGGGTAGCCCTGTGAATATCCTCAAATACAGGGTCAGGATATAGGAAGCCACTGGGGAACCTAGGTGTTCTTCTGTAAGTAAGGTGCATAATGTCTGTTGTATTCTTGCCTGCTCTTTTTTTTTTTTTTCAAGATTTATTTATTTTATTATATATACAGTGTTCTGCCTGCATGTATCCCTTCAGGTCAGAAGAGGGAGCCGGATCTCATTACAAATGGTTGTGAGCCACCACGTGGTTGCTGGGAATTGAACTCAGGACCTCTGGAAGATTAGTCAGTGCTCTTAACCTCTGAGCCATCTCTCCAGCCCCTTGCCTGCTCTTTATTATCCATATTAAGTACACAGAGTGTGTGTTTGATAGGAAGAAGACATGTCTGAGATAAGGAAGGCTGTGAAGAGTCCAGAACATTCTGTAGGGTACTGTCATGGTGAAAAGTGAAAGGTAACTGCTGCCTATGAGTCCTTTGTAATCTTGCTGTTGATCTTACAAGGAAAAGCAGGAGGAAGAGCTGCTCACCACGCTGCCCCCGCCAGCGCCCTCCCAGATCAGTGCAGTTGGCAGCGCCATTGACAAAGTGGTGCAGGAGTTTGGTTTGCACAGTGAAAACTTGGATCAGAGACTAGAAATTAAGCATGTCATGGAAAGTGTGTTCCAGCACAAACTACCAGGTATTTCCTAGATTTGTTTTCCTATTTATCATCTAAGGATACCTCATGGTTAAGTCACTTTCACCTAATAAGAATTCACTTATGGCCGGGCACAGGACTGCTGCCTGTAATACCAGCTTATGGAGGCTGAGGCCTAGGGTCCCAAGCTTGAGGCCAGCCTGGGCTACATAGCAGACCCTGTCTCAAGAAACAAGACATCATGAGGACTTTTTTGCTACATCGCAAAGCGCCTATTTTTAGTGCCCTGGTGGTGGTGGTTTTTTGGTGTGTGGGTGTGGGTGGCGGCGGGGGCTGGGTGGGTGGGAGGCTGGGGGCGTGTTGGGGAGCATTCATTGCGTTCATTTTGTTTCGTTTCCCTTCTTCCAGTGTGCTAGGCTGGTCTGAAATTTGCTAAATGTAGTCCAGGGTAACCTTGAACTCATGAATCCCCTCCCATAGTTTCTTGTATGCTGAAATTATAGGCATGTACCACCACATCTAGCTCGTGTGTGTGTGTGTGTGTGTGTGTGTGTGTGTGTGTGTGTGTGTGTGTGTGTGAGAGAGAGAGAGAGAGAGAGAGAGAGAGAGAGAGAGAGAGAGAGAGAGAGACTTTTCCCAAGGTAACAAAAAACTTATATGCACTGTCATACATCTCTTCATTATACATTTTAATGTGTGACTAATTTTAATATAGTTGAATATGCCCTTTATTGAGACACTGAGGTTTCGATGGATGTTTGGTTACTTTTTTGTCTGAATTAACGTAGGTTTTTTTGTTTGTTTTGCAGTACTGAAAGCAACCCAGAGCCTTTTGCAAATCTTAGACATGTGCTTGATATTGGCTGAATCACATCCCCAACTCTATTTTTATTATGTAGCCTTATTTATTAGACTATTATTTATAGCACTAGAGATTAAATCTAGGACCTTGTATATACTAGGTAATTGTTCTATACTGAGCCCTAGTCCAGTTAAACAAAGAGAGGTATCCTGAAGTAATTTTTAGGTTATCTGTGTCAAAATAAAATTCTATTTAAGTGTACCTAAAAGAATTGTGTAGAAACTGAGTTTTGGAGCCCCGTACATATTATGTGCTATTGTTTTGTTTACCCTTGCAATGATTTTTCAAGTTGCGTCTGTCTTTTGCCTCTTTCTAATTTTAGATCCATCAAGTTGTGGGGATAACTTTGTAGGGGCATGCTGTCTGCTAACATTTAAGACTCATCCCACACACACTTGGCTGGGCCTCTGTAGGCAATGACTGAAGTAGCTTAATCAGCTTTTGAGTCTTTCCTGTGGCAGAATTGCCAATGAACAGCAGACAACCCCTTGTAAAAGCCCCACAAGGCCCCAGCACTTGGGAGGCTGATGGATGAGGATCATGAGTTCAAGGCTACCTGGGGCTACCTAGTGGGATGTAGAGGGGGTCAAGGGAGGGAGACGGAGTTGGAGTCATTGCTTAGTTACCTTTCATTACAGCTCCAAACTACTCAGACAGAAAAGTCATGCACATGGTGTTCTGTGACAAGCAACCAAAATAAAAGCACTTCCTCTTTTGTCTTTCCCTCGAGACAAAGTCTCACTGTGTAGCCCTGTTTGGATTGAAACTCACTCTGTAGCCAAGGCTGGCCTCAAACTCACAGAGATCTGCCTGCTCCTTCCTTCCAAGTGCTGGGACTAAAGGCGTGTGCCACCCCACCTGGCAGCACTGTCTCTCTAAGCGAGGTGTGGGTGCAGATGTGTGTGTCACTTGTGCACATTTAGAGCATTCAATTTCAGTGCTTACTTCCATTGTGCCAAAAAGACCTTCACCATCAAGGGGAGTTTTTTCTTAAAAAAACAAAACAAAAAAAGAAAAAACAAAAACAACGAAATGATTTAAATGACTTCTTGGGTTTTAAGAGTTTTCTATAACAAAGTATATTTTACAAGCAAAATTTACTAAAGTTACAAGTGACTAAGAGACACCTTTATAAGGAATGAATATATTCTGTCCTCTTTCCTCAACCTTTCAAATGTGAGGATTTGAGTGTGAGCTTCACCAATCCATCTTGTCATATTTTAAATTATTCTGTAATACTTTCACAAATGATTTTCAGAACTGGTTGTGTTATGTTAAAGGCTTTTTGTTCATGCTGTGGTGATTACTATTAAAAAGTAACTTTAGGGCTGGCGAGATGGCTCAGAGGTTAAGAGCACTGACTGTTCTTCCAGAGGTCCTGAGTTCAATTCCCAGCAACCACATGGTGGCTCACAACCATCTGTAATGAGATCTGGTGCCCTCTTCTGGCCTGCAGGGACACATGCAGGCAGAACATTGTATGCATAATAAATAAATAAATTAAAAAAAAAAAGTAACTTTAGAGCCTCATACAGTGGCAATTCTAACACCTAGGAGGAGGTGGAGGCAGGGACATGTAGCTGAGTTATCCTCAGCTACATAGGTAGTTAGATGCCAGCAGGGCTACTTGAGTCCTTGCCTCAAAGTCCTGTCCCCTCACAAAAATGGCAGTGTTAGCTGGGTGCAGTAGACGAGCCTATAGTTCTAGCGTTGGGGAAGATGAGGCAAAATGATTGACCCAGGATCAAGGCAAATCTAATCAAGTTAGAGCTATGTATGCATTCTGATATTAGAAAGAAATACTTGCAATAGCTCATGAGTATACTGTAGGATTTAACAACAGGTGTTCTTTTCAACATTCAACATCAGAATTTTAAAAATCATTACAGAGTTTTCTGCACAAGATGTGAGCATGATAGCAAGATTCCTGTAGGAGTCTTTAAATGCTTCAAAGCTTCATGGCAGGGTGGCTGAAGTCCAGTGAAAAGCTGAGCAAATGGCTTTGCAGTCCTCCTTTGTGAGTGTCTGGTCTCTCTGGTCTTGCTTCTGTGCACAGCTTTGATTGATAGTTTTGTGTTTTAAGTAGCAGTGTTTGGTTAAAGCTTTTGAGAGATTTTACGATTTGTGACTCCCATGTGCTTACTTATTTCTAGACTGTTCTCTTAGGCTGTATGGATCTTCCTGTAGCAGACTCGGCTTCAGAGACTCAGATGTGAACATTGATGTTCAGTTTCCAGCAATCGTAAGTACAAAATGATGTGCTGGACTTTGCAGTCACAAAGAATTCTTTTGTTTAGCTTTTAAGAAAAGTTTATATTTACATGCTTGTGTGAACTCATGTACCCTTCCTAGTGTGTGTGTGTGTGTGTGTGTGTGTGTGTGTGTGTGTGTGTGTGTGTATGCCAGGTGCGTGTAGATGCCCATGGGGGCCAGAGAGGGCATCAGCTCCTCTGGAGCTTGTGAGCCACCTGATATGGGTGCTGGGATCTGAGCTCTGGTCCTCCAGAAGAACAAGTGCTCTTAACTCCTGAGCCCCTGTCTTTATTTAAGCTTATTTTATTGATGAGTACGTGGGCACATTTGTGTGTATTTTCAGTTGGCTGGGCAGACCTGCATGGTCTTAGAATATCAAGCCAGTTGATAATTTGGCTCCATATCAGAAGCACATAGATCTTAGTGTCCTTATCTTTTCTGTTCCTCTCAAAATGTACACAGCAGCCACTTTCTTAATGGAGTGATGGGGACTCTCAGAGACATCAGGGGCAAGGCTTTTAGATTTGAGAATTCTCAGGATTTGATCGCTGACCCGCAAACATAATTATGAGTCCCTCAGGATCACGTGGATTGTGAGGAAAACAGGCCTTCCTTAAGCCAGTTTGTCACAGCTCCTTTGTGAGGACTTCAGCTTTGTCTCGTATCAGCCTGCTGTGCTTCACACTGGCACAGGCTTTTCCAGGGAGTGTGCTTGAGACTTGAGGCTATCTGATGGCAAAAAGCAGAAACTCTTCTAAATATGACCTGGATGTAAATATATGTTGAGACTTAAAGTGTAGCTGTGACAGTTCTCCCTGAGAATTTTCGTTTTTATGTCTTCTACTGTTTTTAGCTTCAGAACTTTATTTTTTTTTACTTTACAAATTTTCATGCTTATTTTGCTATAGATCTTTCCCACTTACTTGTAACGCTGGTTTTATAGGCGTATGGATCTTGCGAGGGTGTATATATGTCTTCAGAAAGTTTAAATTCTCTTCATAAAGCCAACCTTACTATGACAGGAAGGCAGACGTTCAAATAGTGTGTATTTGTAAATGTTCGTGCTCTGGAAACCTAATTAACTCCCAAATTCTCATTTTATATATTACTATTAATAATAAAACAATAACAATAATAAAAACTAGTGATGGACCAGAGAGATGGCTCAGTGATAAAGGTGCTTGCCCACAAGCCTGATGACTTGAGCTCAATCTCTGGTGCCACAAACTGTCCTGTGGCCAATGTATGCCCCACACAAAGGCATCAGGAATACATGGAATTTAAACAGTAATTAGACTTGTGAAAAGAACCACACCTTACCTCATGATGGAGCACACCTGTAATCCCAGTGCTAGAGAGTTGGAGACAGAAAGATCAGGACTTCAAGGCTAGCCTCAGACAAAGCAAGCTTAAGGCAAGCATAAAGTGAGGAACCCCTCCTCCCAACACACACACACACACACACACACACACACACACACACACACACCAGCTATACAACCCTACATTTTGGTGAAATATGACTCCCAAAGACATGGATAAGTCAGAACTTTAAAGCCAGAAGAAACTTAGATTATCCATTTATGCACTCTGGTTCCCAATGGCTTTTTTACAGTTGGTCTATGCTTAGTTTAGTTGTTTGTTAAAAATACAGATTCTGAGGCCAGGCATGGTGGCACATGCCTTTGGTCCTAGAGGCAGGTGGGTCTCTGTGAGTTTGAGGCCAGCCCGGTCTACATAGTGAAGTTCCAGGTCAGCCAGGGTTACTTAGTAAGGCCCTGTCTTTAAAACAACAACTAGATTCTGAGTTGGACTCCTTGGTGGTCTTCCTCATAGCCTCTCATTCCTTGCTGTGCTGCGATTCTGTAGATTCTGTAGCTACCTGATTAGTTAACCCATAGATTTTACTGCTTTTTTAAAAACTTATTTTAGTGCGTGCGTGCGTGCGTGCGTGCGTGCGTGCGTGCGTGCGTGCCTGTCTGTCTGTCTGTCTGTCTTCATGTGGGTATATGCACGTGAGTGTAGGAATACCTTCAGAGGCCAGAGGTATTAGATTCTCCCCAGGAACTGGAGTTACAAGTGGTTGTGAGCTGCCCAATGTGAGCACTAGGAACTGAACTCAGGTCCTCTGGAAGAGAAGTGTGTGCTCTTAACCACTGAGCCATCTCCAACTCCAATGTTAATATTGTTTTAAGTTTCAAATTCTAGTAAGTAATTTACCAGAGTAAATCCATAGTGGTTATTTTGATCTGGTATCATTAATGTAGTAAGTTTTCACTAAGCCCCTGTTGTATGTAGGCACTGTGCTAGTTTGTAAAGGACAAGATAGACCTGGCTCTCTGGTGGCACTTGTAGCTAGTCAGGAGGTAAGCTGTTTCCTCGGTTATTTACTATAGTAACAGCTATGCAGAGAAGCAAGGCTGAGTGACAAGCTCTGAGAACAGACTTAGCTTCCTCAAAGAGGGTGCATTTCCACAGAGCTGTGCTTAAGATATAGAGACCTGGGTCAATTGTACAGGAGGAGCTTGAAGGCTGTGCAGTAACATTTGACTTTGACCTAATAACAGTATGGTTTCAGCAAAAATTTAAGGACCCTTGAATTGGGAGGGTGGCTCACACCTGTAGTCCCAGCATTTTCGAGGCAGTGGTAGGATTACTGTGAGTTTGAGGCCAGCCTGAGCTATAGAACAAAACCCTGTCTCAAAAAACAGAAAGGGCTAGAGTGGTGGCTCAGCAGTTCAGTGTTGATGTTGCTTTTCCAGAGGACCTGTGTTTGGCTCCTAGCTCGCACATGCTTATTTTACAACTGCCTGTACCTCCTGTACTGAGGATTTGACACCCTCTTCTGGTCTCTTCAGGGATACACACACACACACACACACACACACACACACACACACACACACACACACACACACACATAAATGTGTAAATAAAACACCTGAAACCAAGGACATAAGAAAAAGATTTAAGGATCCATTGGAGAATTTGAAAGGGCTTTGGTCCAGTGTGGAGCAGAGACTGGAGAAAGGCTTGTAACCGTGCAGCTGTGTGCTGCAGCAGTGTTTCAGAGCCAGGGGACATTGTTGCAGTAAAACACCTTCCAGCCACCATCACTACCTCAAGAGCGAGTTTGTACGCACTTCAGCAAATCCTTTACCCACACACAAGCCTCCTCATGGGCTCTTTGCTGGCCTTACACACAGGCTAATGACTACTTTCTTCACCTGTAGCAATGTGCATTTCTTATTTGGAAAGCAATTTGGGGAGCTTCAGACTGTATTATACCAGAAAAACAAAAGTGCTGAGGGATTATTTCATGTATTCATTCATTTATTTCCTAGATGTCTCAGCCAGATGTCCTCTTACTTGTTCAAGAATGTTTAAAGAACAGTGGTAAGGCCAAATTCTTCCACATTTTGCTTCTGATTTTGTCTTCTGTCTATAAATTTGAATATATCTTACTACAAAACTGCAAGTAGGAAGTTCACTTGTAAAAATTACTTATATTAAGGGTAAAATCCAAAGCAAAAATAAAAGTCAATGCCTTTGAACTATTAACTAGAGTCCAGCGAGCACTCTGAAGGACCACCAGTGAGACAGCTGTTAGTCTGACAACATTTAGGATTAATGAACCCTAGATGAGTTAAAAATGCAAAATATATGATATTTACTCTTGGGAGTAAGCTCATAGCGATCTGCTTTATTTCGTGGTTGAAGTCAGCATTACAAATGGCAAATAGGTGTGGCCCCACCCTGATTAATGAACTCAGAGACCACTGTTCCCAAATGGGCTCCTCAGTTGTCTTGTCCAAGCCAATGTCCCCCTTGGGGCTTATGGCTTTTCTCAGTAGCTAGGCCTCATCAGATGATGCTTTCCCTTGAGTTAGGTGTTCTTATTCTTTCTGTTTTTAGAAACATTTAAACATTTCATCTTGTTTCAGTCAGTACATAGTTTGACACTGTCTATTGTTAGTAGCTTTACATCACTTTGTCCTTAGTCTCCTGTGCACATTTCTAATTATGTTGTCCACAGAGCGTTTAAGTGCTGCTTCAACACTGCAGTCTTTCTGATCAAACACTAGCTTTGGAAGATTAGGACTTGGACTGTGGTGATTTGATCGTGGACATAGTGTCCTCTCTTTCTAAGTCACCTGAGGGGTGTTTGTGGCAGTGGCCTCTCAGACCCACAGCTACTCTTAGGCCTTCCCAGGTTTGTTTTTCAGAGAGGTTTAATTAACCTGTTTGATTGTTTTTCCTCTCTCCTCAGACTCCTTCACTGATGTTGATGCTGACTTCCATGCCCGGGTGCCCGTGGTACTGTGCAGAGATAAGCAAAGGTCTCTGTGTCTTTAAGTTGCTATTTATTTCATATGATTTATCTTATTTGGGTTTATTCTGAGATAAAGTCTAACTATATATAGCCCAGGATGGCCCTGAATTACTCTGTAGCCCAGGATGGCCTTTAGTTTATGGCAGTATGTTTGCTGCTGTGCTGGGATCACAGGGTGTACCACCATGCCCAGATTGTCAGATTACCAAAGTCACATGTACTTTGTTAAATCTCAGGGTTAACTTGTAGAAGTGTAAATTCCTAATCTGGCTATTACTTGTCCTTCTTACTGGCATTTTCCCTGTACTTTCATTTTAAGAAGAAAAGGAAAATAAACTTTTGGAAGTATCTTAGCGGATTCCAGCTAAACTGGCCTGATTGAATAATTGCTTCCTCTCAGCACCTTCTTTGCCATTGTTTTCAGTAACATTTTTGGCATCTGAGATAGTGGTCGGTGTGGACCTCTGTGCCTCACATGTGCAGCTCTTTTCCCGTGGGAAGCACTGCCGCCACCACTTACTGGGAGCTTGGTAGGCTGTGATGACTCTTCATTAAGCAAATCCCTTTGACTCTCAGGAGAAAACTCTTGTACCATTGGTATGATCAGAGCAGGCCTTTGATAATACTTTTCTGTTCTTGTGCTCTTTCCAAAGTATTTTTAATACTTAAAAATACTACCACCATTTTTTAAAATCTAGTTTTGGGGTTGAAGATACGCTCAGAGGTTAAGAGCACTGACTGCTGCTGCAGTGGAGCTGGTTTGATTCCCAGCCCCCGATTGGTGGCTTGCAGCCACCTGGGATTCCAATTCCAGGGATCAGATGCTCTCTTCTGACCTTCTAAGGAACCCTGCATGTACATGGTACACAACATACTTACATTTATTCAAAATGATCACACACATAAAATAAATCAAACTCTTTTTGAAATCCCACATCGTGATTTTAAGCTCTTTATTCTTTAGGTTTTATTGTTGTTAGTGTAAACTTGATGTAGAAGACCAATCCCTATTTAACACAATTTTTTCTCTTTTCTCTCTCATCTTTACCCTTCCCCCCACTAGTGGTCTTCTTTGTAAAGTGAGCGCAGGAAATGAAAACGCTTATCTGACCACAAAGCATTTAACGGCTCTTGGAAAACTAGAGCCGAGGCTGGTCCCTCTGGTGATTGCATTTAGACACTGGGCAAAGGTAGGATTTGGGGTGGGTGGTTGTGTGTGGATTTTTTTTGTTTTGTTGTTGTTGTTTGTTTGGGTTTTGTTGGGTTTGTTTGGTTTGGACTTGTTTTGGCAGCTCTGGCTGGCTTGGAACTCACTACATAATCTAGGCTGTCCTCTAACTTGTAGCTGCCTTTGCTTCCTGAGTGTTGAAATTACGGATGTGTGCCACCATGCCTTATTTCAGATAACTATTTATAGAGAGTGGATGTAAGAATATTGGACTAGACACTTTAATATACACAGAAGGAAAGCTCAGAGTTTCTATTTCAGTGTGACATTATTCCTCAGAAGATAAAATGAGTTATAGCACTTATTAAAAATCAGATATGGGTCAAACTGGTAGACTATGACCCAAGAAGTTCTACTTTAACTTCTTTGTGAAGTCTTCTGAGGCATGGTAATGTTTGAGATAAGGCTGCTGACACCATTTCCAGTGACACACTCAGACTCCAGGATGTCTCACAGTTCCGTAGTGTTGTAGATAGGTGGTTGAACTGCAGTGTCAGCATAAGCAGTCCCAAGTGAGATCACATCATGATGTAAGACTGACAGCTGGCCAGGTGTGAGCACACGTGTGAGCCTCACTAAGGAGGCTGAGACTAGGAGCTCTCAAGTCCCAGGACAGCTTGAACTGCTGCATACCACGACCCTGTCTCAGACAGCTATAAGAAGAGAACATCCAGTTAAAAACAGAAGGACTCATAAACCACAGCTGCGCTGACTCAGCTGCGCTGGAGGGTTCACTTCTTGAATCTAGGATAAACAGGATGCCCAGTTTTTACCTTGGTGAATTTGAAAAAAACTTACAGGAGCTGGAGGTGTAGTCAGTGACAGAATTTGCTAGTACAAGTAAGGCTGTGGGTTTAGTATCCAATCATCCCCAAACTAACGTCATTAATGTGGGTTTGGTTTTTTTGTAGCTTTGTAGCATCGATCGCCCTGAAGAAGGAGGCCTGCCGCCATATGTGTTTGCTCTGATGGCCGTTTTCTTTCTTCAGCAAAGGAAAGAACCTCTCTTGCCAGTTTATCTAGGATCATGGGTATGACACATTTTGGTTATGCCTGATAATGATTTTATTAAATTCCTTATGAAAAAAATCTAAACACTTAGCCAGACCTGAAGTATCTAATTATTCTACCATACTCTCATTACCAAAATATTAGTGTTTGATTACAATACTGATGTCACCCTGTCCCTGTGTAGGGATAATACTGTTTTAAAGAGTACCTAATATTAGTTTTGAAACAACTCTGAGCTGGGTTTGAATTTTTCATTGAGCTTAATTTTCTGACTTGATACTTGATTTTATTTAGCATCTCCATGCTGTTTGAGAACCACTAAGACTTTTGTCTTATTTTTATTATTTGTTGATTTGTTTTTGAAACTGAGTTGCACTGTTGCCCGTGTTACCTCAAACATCTTGGCTCAGTTTATCCTCTTGTCTCAGCCTTCTAAGTATCTAGGACCACAGCACTTTGTATCTCTGGTTTCCCCTGTAGCCTGTAAAACTAAAGAAAGCAAACTGATGGTCACCTGAATCATGAGATGCAGAGTGACATTTTATGTTACCTTTGTGGCAGTTGTCTTTAGCAATGGAACGCTTTGGTCTGACTTGGGGGTACAGGTCTGTAATCCAGCTGTGCGGAAGGCTGAGGCTGGAGGACCACAAGGTCTAAGTTTACCTGGGCTAAAGTGAGTTCAAAACCAGTCCCCTTAGACAATTTAGCTAGATCCTATCATTATTGTTTGAATAAAAAAAATGGTGAGCTGAGGATTTATTTGAAATGTTGAGCACTTGCCTAACAAACCTCAGTGTTTATACCCTGACAATGGAAACTGAAGCATAAAGACCTTCTCCAGGCTAGGTGTGGTGTACATGTCTGTAGGTCTAGCACTCTGGAGACTGAGGAAAAAGAATGGTGAATTCAAGAATAGCCTGGGCTATTTAGCAATACCTCCCTCCCTTAAAAAAAAAAAAAAAGTGCTCTAAGCAGTTATTTAATGAAGGTATTACAATTTGTAACTTGCTAACAAAATTAATTACCTGGTAAAGCAAACAAAACTGTCAACATTTGTTTGGTTAAAGCATAAAGGATAATATAGAACAATATAGAACAGTGTTTATAGGATCTAGGGTGCAATAAAAATTGCTCAGTCTACAAAGAGCCAAGGAGCCTGAACAAAAGAGCAGGTTCCTGTGTATTAGCTGGCTTTTGGTTGCTGCAGTGGTACGCTTGAGAGATCAGCTTAAAGAAACATGCATTTGTGGCAATGGTTTCGTTCTATGTTGTTTTAGCTCTGTTGCTTTGGCCTTTAGTAGCCCTATATGTACATCATTGCAGTAGGAACATTTAGCATAAAAGACTGTTCACCTCAGAGTGGACACAAGCAAAGAGAAAGAGAGAGGTGGGGCATGCTGTAGAGATACTTTGATTAGTAAAGTAAGCATGAGGGCCCCAGTCAGTCCCTAAAACACTTGTAAAATGCTGGGCCTTGGGTTGTATATCTATAACTCCAGTGCTGGGGAAACCAACACAGGTGGGTCCCTGAAGCCATCTGCCCAGCCAGCCTAGCCTGCTTTGGTGGGTGTCAGACCAAATGAGAGACCCTGTCTCCAAAATCAGGGTAGACACCTCCTGAGGAACTCCATTCAAGGTGGTCCTCTGGCTTCCACTGGTATGCACGGATGTACCCTCTTGCACCATCCCAACACACACAGGAGAAAGATGCATGAGGTCCCAGTGTCCACTTTAAGGGTATGCCCCCAGTGACCTAACTTCTTTCCATGAGGCTCCACCTCTCAAAAGCACCATAGACTCCAGCAAAGCCTTCCGTGTATGGGCCTTTGGGGGACCATGTCATTGACTCCAAAACTACCCAGAGGTGACAGCTGTTGAAGGCTTGAGCCTAGCTTTGATAACTCACATCTGGAGATAGAAAGAATACACTCAGAATAAACGAAAGACGAGAGACACCCGCTTGAGAGACAGTATAGAGAGTGAAGTGGATGTTGATCTAGAAGCAGTAATTGTAGCAGGCTTTCTCGGCCACCAGCCCCCAAATTATGATATGGAGACTTATTAATTATGAATGCTCATCCTTATTTTATGCTTTTCCCACTAGCTCTTATAATTTAATTTCACCCGTTTCTCTTCATCTGTGTTTTGTCTCGGGGCTTTTTACCCTTTTTTTTCATTCTGTATGTCCTACTTTCATGCTTCATGTCTGGCTGACTGGCCCCAGCATCTCCCTCTCTTTCTCCCTCATTCTCTCTCAAGCCCACATTCCTCCTCTTATTCTCTCTGCCCACCAGCCCTGCATATCCCTCTACTGCCTAGCTATTGGCCATTCAGCTTTTTATTAGACCAATCAGGTGTCTTAGGCAGGCAAGATAAAACAGCAGCACATCTTTACATAATTAAACAAATGCAGCATAAACAAATGTAACACATCTTTACATAGTTAAACAAATATTCTGTTCCACAACAAGTGATAGCAACAATTATCTGAAATATAAGTGGGTTGTTAGACAACCCTATTTTAAAAGGCCAACATAGATGTCATGGAATACATTTGTAATTCTAGCAGTCAGGAGGCTAAAGCAAGAAGATTGAGGGGGCTCAATCATTAAATCACTGGCTGCTCTTCCAGAGGACCCAGGTTTGATTCCTAGCGTTCACATGGTGGCTCACAACCATCTAACTCCGGTCCCAGGAGACACCAGAGTGTCTGGTCCTAGGGTCCCAGAGA
Source organism: Peromyscus maniculatus bairdii (assembly GCF_049852395.1). NCBI lineage: Eukaryota > Metazoa > Chordata > Mammalia > Rodentia > Cricetidae > Peromyscus > Peromyscus maniculatus. The sequence continues at coordinate 141,042,507 of NC_134856.1, read as the reverse complement.
TCTGACTCCCTCTTCTGGCCTCTGTGAGTACCTGGCACATGTCCTACACAGACATATTGCAGGCAAAATATCCATATGCAAAAAATAAACAAACAAAGGTTTTTAAAGGATTGAGAGATTAGAGATAGCTGGAACTAGGAAGACTCTGGAGGAGAAAGTAGAAAACATTTTTAACTAAATGATTAAGAAGTACGAGCTGTTGGAGCCAGGAGGTGTACACCTTTAATCCCAGCACTCAGGAGGCAGAGGCAGGCAGATCTCTGAGTTCCAAGACAGCCAGAGCAACACAGAGAAACCCTGTCTTGAAAAAGGGGCGGGGGGGGGGGGGGGGAGGGGGAGACATACAAGCTGTCAGAATGTGTGAGCTGCAGGCAAAGTGTTTACAAGGGCATTTGTAGGCTTAATTCACTTCAATGTAAAACAAGAAAAGATTCAAGAAGTGTGAAGTTGAAGGGCAAAATAAATGTGCACTGGGCCTAAGGAAGCAAATGGACTAGTGGACTAGAGCAGCCGCAGGAGGAGAAGGGAGTGGGTGGAGTCAGCACCGGCAGGTGGAAGGCAAGCTCACACGGGAGTGACACGCCAGACCATTGGTTCACCAAATGTCAGTTCTGTACCTTTCATCAGGAAGCTTAATAGAGTGACTAAGATAAAGAAATACAAGTCATTGGGAATGAGAGAAAGATTATTGTTTAAGATCTAGCGAGCCTGAGTACATACCAAGCATCACTTAAAGCCAGGCATAGTGGTATACATTTAGAATCTCAGCACTCTGGAGGTGGAGGCAGGAAGGTCAGTTCAGGGTCAGTCTTGGCTATATAGCAAGTTTGAGGCTAGCTGGGCTATAGAAGATTGTCTTTAGATTGAGAGAGAGAGAGAGAGAGAGAGAGAGAGAGAGAGAGAGAGAGAGAGAGAGAGAGAGAGAGAGAGAGAAGGAAGAGGAGGAGGAGGAGGAGGAGGAAGAGGAGGAGACTTAAAAAAAGAACATTTATGATGGCATGGTGGCACATGCCTTTAATTCCAGCACTTAAGAGGCAGAGGCAGGAGATCTCTAAGTTGAAGTCAGCCTGGTCTACAGAGACTTTTTCTCAAACAAAGAAACAAAGCACTTACTGCATGGCTTTTACTGAGCTTATACACAGAAATGTCTTCACATACCCACTCCTGATAGTAAGGGCACTGGTGTCCCAGAAAGAACTGTACCTGAGTTGAGCTGGCGGACCTCCCTTTACTGCACTATTTACAAGAGCATTGGTGGCTCAAGTGTCTGTCAGCCCTCGCCGTCACATTAGCACCCATGAGACACAGCTAGGGATCTGCAGGTGGCAGTGCCTAGACTCAGGCAAGGGTCACCTGGCCTCCTTTTCTTCCTTCTCTGAGGGACTGTCAACACTTCTGTTTTGCTTAATTTGTTGTCTGGTCCTTGTCTTCAGATAGCAGTTCCATGAGGGTCAAGGGTCATGAAATAGCTTCACTACAGCAGAAAGAAGAGCTAGGTAAATTGTACATTTTTTAAAAAAAAATTTATTTTATTATGTTTATGGTTGTGTGTCTGTATACATGAATGTAGGTGTTCCCAGAGGCTAACAGCATCAGATCCCCTGGAACTAGAGTTACAGATGATTGTAAGCACCTGACGTAGGTGCTGGGCATCAGACTTGGGCCCTCGACAAGAGTGCTCTCTCAACTACTGAGCCATCTCCCCAGCCTCAAATGTACGTGTTTTATAATAATCAACATGGCACTTTTCAACCAAAGGAAAAATAATCTAGGAGCCTTTCTTCTCCCTCTTTCTCATCCTCTTCCAACAGAACCCATTTTGTGGCCTTGGCTGACATGGAGCTCGCTCTGTAAACCAGAGTGACCTCAAACTCCACCTGCCTCTATCTCCTGGGTGCTGAGATTAAAGGTGTGGGCCACCATGCCTGGCTGACAGCCTTATTTTTACTAAAGAAGTTGAATTTGACAGTAGACATCTGTGGAAAATATCTGCAGCTAACTTATTACACTTTCTTCTTTTGAAACATAAAAATGCCCTTATTTAAAGGTTCTGGGAAAGTTCTCTGTAGCTAGTGTACAGGCTAATACGTTACTGCTTGCTTGCTGCTGCCTCAGCGCTCAGCGTGGGACTGCCCTGGTATGCCATGGCTGCAGGCACCTGGCCAAGCTCTGCTTTTCCTTCTCACGAGAAACTTTCGCAGCCACCACTGATACCAACATATCCTAGTATGAATTTGTCCTTTAAACTCCTCCTTACACCTTAAAAACAAAAAATCTGAATGCTGATGGAAATTTTGGGAAGCTACCCTCAATGAAATTAATGACCACAAAGAGTGGCTGTATTGTGTCTGGTCCCCTCCCCAAGCAGCCATCTGATTTTTGCTATCATACCATGACTTCTGTATTAATTGCTTTTCTACTGCTGTGATAAAATACCACATCTTAGTTTGGGTTTCTATTTTTATAAAATTCCATGGCCAAAAGTAACTTGAGAAAAGGGTTGATTTTACCTGAGGGAGATCAGGGCAGGAACAGGAGCACAGGCCATAGAGGAGTACTACTTATGGCTTATTTTCCATGGCTTCCTTATAGCACCAGGATTACCTTTCCAGGGATGGCACTGCTTACACTGAGCTAAACCTTCCCACATCAACATCAGTCAAGAAAATGCACCACAGGCTTTCCCATGTGGGGTCTCCTCTTCCCAAAATGATTCTAGCTTGTGTCAGGTTGATGTAAAACTAGCCAAGACATACCGTGACAAGGCAACTTCTAGAAGGAAGGATTTAGTTGGGACCAGAACCACTAAGTTGAGATACTGACATCAGGGCATCCCAGCTTTAATGGTGTTTTACTTGTAGTTTCCAGCCTATGCTGGGTACCAAGGCAGCTGCACTTCTGGGACATTGGGGATAGACTCCAGCGGCCAAGGTTTGCCTTGCGCTTGAGTCCCTGTTGCTGGAGAGCTTCTCTCCAGGTTCCCCAAGCCCTGCAGTCCCATAATCCACGTATAAAATAATCACTCAGACGCTTATATTACTTATAAACTGTATGGCCATGGCAGGCTTCTTGCTAACTGTTCTTATATCTTAAATTAACCCATTTCTATAAATCTATACCTTGCCACATTGCTTGTGGCTTACCGGCTTCTTTACATGCTGCTTGTCCTGGCGGTGGCTGCAGTGTCTCTCCTCCTTTTTCCTGTTTCCCCAATTCTCTCTTTTTGTCCCACCTATACTTCCTGCCTGGTCACTGGCCATCAGTGTTTTATTTATATAGAGCGATATCCACAGCAAGTCCCACACAAGGCATTGGCCAGTTGGCCAGGCACCCCTGATATCACAGCAGCCTCATGCTTAGTAGTGGGATATTGGGTGGCTTTACTCTGCCAGTAGAAGCAGAGGGTGTCCGCCAACCTGAGACTTTTCAGAAAGCCCTGGTCATTGCAGTCAGGAAAGAGGTGAAGAAGCAAACCTTTGTGTGCAAGTGACATGATTTTTTAAATAGAAAAAACAAAACAAAACAAAACAAACAAACAAAAAACTCCTAGAATTAATAAGATCGTAGGATTCAAAGTTAAAATACAAAATTTGGTTGTACTTTTACATGCTAGCATCATACAATTGGAAAATTAGGTTTAAAATATTCCATTGAGCCTTTTGTGCAGTATACCTGTAATTCAAACACTCAGTCTGAGGCAGCAAGATCATGAATTTAAGGCCATTTGGTGGCATTAGCAAGACCATGTCTCAAAACAACAACAAAAATTCCATTAATAGTAATGCCAGAAAATAAGTGTAACAGAAGATATGTACATTTCCCAACTGGATATTAGAGTGTATGGCTGAGGAACTCTTAGACATATGCATCAAGGTGCATTGACACAGACCTACAAACCTGCTACTTGGGAGATTCAGGCAGGAAGATTACAAGTTTGAGGATGGCCTGGGCTACATACTGAGTACAGGCTACACAGTGAGACCTTGTTTCATAATCCATGCACACATGTACACACACAAAATAAGACATAGGTAAATGAGGTATACCGTCTCTTTGTGAACTCAATGTTGTCATGTGGTAATCACTTGGTTTTGTTGAAGGTGTCTAAGCAAATTTTTGAGGAAAAGAGAAGTGTTTTTAAGAAATGCTAAAAACTGAAAATCCATGGGGAAAAGTCAAACATTAAGCCTTGATACTCCCCAGTGGGTCAGAAACCTATACATGAAAGTGAAAACTGGAATTCTCAGAAGAGAAGTCTTCATAGCAAGAGTTTCTTAGAAAACTAAAACTGTAATCTATATCAAGTTTAAAAATCTAAACTTTTTAACTTCTAAAAAGTTTGCTATTCAAAAAACATTGTTAAGGACATGATAGGCCTTGTGGTAGAGCCCTTTCCTGATCCTACAAAACAGAAGAAAAATGATGACGAGCAGAAATACAGCAGTGACTTTGAGAATACTGAATGCATGCATCTAAGGAAGAGACAGGACACTCCCTGACCTCCAGAGTGTCTTTGGGAGAGTTGTTACAGAACACTGTCCTCTCCAGGCATTCTGGGTGCTGTGGTAGACCACCAGAGCAGAGTCATGTCATGAGTGTGTATACGGACCAGAGTGAGGTCTTCCTCATGCGCTAGTGCATGCACACCACGCGGTGGTGTGTTTGAGAAAGGAGAAGAGTGACAAGGGACACATTAGAGAAGAGGAGTGGAGTCTGTGGCCCTGGGAGTAGCAGGTGTTGGGAAGGCTAGGAAAAGACGGACTTCCTGTGAAGTAAGACAGCAGGAAGTCGGGAGAGCCACATCCCTTCCACTTCAGTGGGAGTGCTGTCAGCTACGCCATTGATGGAGAACCCAGCCCACAGTGTGGTGTGTTCATTAACTTGTTGAATTACATGTGATGGTTGTGTTGTCAACTTGACAGATTCTGGAATCACCTAGAAGACAAGTTTCTTTCATCAGGTTGATACGGGTTAAAGGAGAAGACTACCTTCACTTCCTTGCCATGATGGACTATGAGCTAAAATAAACATGCCCCTCATGTTGCTTCTTTCAGCGATTGGGAAAGCAGCCCAAGCATTATGACTAATAAGCCCCATTGTGTAAGGAGAGAACTGTCCAGCGCGCCATAGTGCCTCTCAGAGCTTAGCGCTTCAAACCTTTTCTCCTACAATGCACAGACATTTTCCTTATTAATGAAAAAAATATACACAGTTACTTTTGGACTTAATAAGAATTCATGATATCTAATGTTTTTTGGGGGGTAGTGATTCTGGGGATTAAACTAAGGGTCCCAAACATGCTACCATCACAAATGCTCTACCACAGAGCTTCATTGTTAGCTACCTCTTAACCTCTGCTGTGTACGCGCATGCGCGTACACAGCAGGTGCCTACAGAGGCATCAGATCCTCTGGAACTATAGTTACAGGTGGTTGGTTGTGAGCTATCATGTGGGTGCTCAGAATCAAACCTGTGTCCTCTGGAAGAGAAACTAGTGCTCTTATACACTGAGCCATCTTTCCAGCCCTGTTTTACTTTGAAACAGTCTTGCTAAGTTGGCCAGATTCTCCTTGAACCCCTGCTTCCTCCTGAGAAGCTTGACTCCAAGTGTGTCCCCCTCCCCCAAGCTGTTCTGTTATGAGGAGGATCTAGATGGTAGTTGCATACCTTCACAATGCTGATAGGAGCAATTCCTGACGTCCTTTGAAAATTTTTAAAGACTATGTGTCATGCATGAGCAGATCAATTATAGCACCAGTATACTCCCATAGGGGGGGCTCCACTTCTCAGGGTGCTGAGGCCTAGAGAGATGCCTCAGACTCTCAGGACACATAGCTAGAGTAAGCTAAGGCTTAAGTACCAGTGAATTCTACTCTAGAACCAACAACTTCAGATACTTATTAGGCTATTTTGTTTTTTTCTTAGGGTTTTATTTTGTTTCGTTTGTTTCCAGTTTTGCGACAGGTCTCAGGCATGCCAGGCAAGCAAGTACTCTAGGACCATGCTGTGCCCCAGGATATTGAAAACTTACTTTGCAAAGTCACCATGGCTTTTGCAAATCAAAACCCTACTCTTTACCCCGAAAAGATACTTAAATTACCAAATCTCAAAGGTAGTTGGTGAACTGTTTTGTATTTTATAATTTCGTACTTTTATTTATTATTGTGTGTGGAAGTCAGAGAACAGCTTTCAAGGATCCCCTACTTCGTTCCACCTTGGGACTGAACTCAGGTCATCAGGCCTTTACCCATTGAACCATCTTGCCGTCTCCTATTTCATGTCTTAGATGAACTATAGAGTGTGTTAAGTTTGTATTCCTGTGAATGTTTTAGTACCCCCTGTCACAGAATTTTTCATACTATATAGTAAGATATGTCTGATTATTTTTTCTAGATTGAAGAATTCTCCTTAAACAAATTAGGGAATTTCAACCTTAAAGACATTGAGAAGGACTCTGTGGTCTGGGAGTACACCGGTGACACCACAGGGAGTGCCAGCACCACCAAAGAGGAGGCACCCGGAGAGACTGCAGCGAAGAAGGGGCAGGTCTGTTCTCCCCTTCTAGTCACACCATTGATGTCCCTGGCCTTCGTGGTGTTATGCATCAGCCTGTCTCCCGGTCTTCTTTGTTTTCACGACCCTTTTTGTTTACACTGCTTGGGTTTTGGAAACAGGGTCTTAACCCTGTTTCCTAGGCTGACCCTGGAACTTAATATGTAGCCCAGAGTAGTCTGGAATTCATGGCAGTCTTCCAGCCTCAACCTCTCAAAGTCCTAGGATTATGGACATGAGCTGCCTGCCATACATGGCTTTATCTTAACTGTTCTTGAGATGTAGTATAAGTTAATTGCACAAAGGAGTGGGTCGCATTACATACAGCATTTCTCTGTATGACTGTGATATGTTTTGATCCTGTTCATTCCTGTTAGCCTTTCTTGGTCCACCTGTCCCCTCCCACTTCTCCTTGTCTGTGTCCTAATAGACCCTTTCTACTGTCCTACCTTACGGCGCTCTTCCATTCTGCATAGGAGACAAAGTGTGGGATGCTCATATTTGTGAGACTGGCTTATTTTAATGTGATCACATCTAGTTCCATACATTTTCATGCCAGCAACATAATTTCCATTTTTATGGACAAATAAGATTTTGTTTTATTTAGAGAGACCTATTTTTTTATTCCATTTATGAGTACCTAGGCTGACTTCAAAGTGTGACTGATGGGAGTAGCGCATTCGTAAACGTGGGTGTGTAGGCTTCTCCATAGTAAGCTGACTTTTGAGTGTAGGACTGGGTCCCAGTTTGTTTGTTTGTTTATTTGATTTTTCGAGACGGCTTCTCTGCGTAGCCCTGGTTGTCCTGGATCTCTCTGTAGACCAGGCTGGCCTTGAACTCACAGAAATCCGCCTGGCTCTGCCTCCCGAGTGCTGGGATTAAAGGTGTGCGCCACCACCGCCCGGCTTCCAGTTTATTTCTTAAAGAGCTCGCATACTTATGTACTAGCTCGTGACTGTTTCATTTCCTTGTCTATTTAGCCTCTTGAATAAACAAGTAATGAGAAAGGTTGAAAAATTGACCGTCACTAATCCATTTATTTATGTGGCTTCTTCTATGTGCAGAGGCCTTTTAAAGATACTGAATAGAACCTTTGATGTAAGATAACTGTACTAGCCATAAAATACTTCTGAGTCAGGGTTCATGGTTCTAAGCCCAGTGTACACTAACAAGTCATGTTACTCCTCTAGTCCATGGTTTATGTGTGTCTCAAAATGGACCAGTGATGAACTGTGGACTCGTTTCCTAGAACTGGGAGAATAGTGGAGATGCCCTGACCCTGCTGTCCTAGACAGCACCATTCTGTTTTCTGTGTTTTGGTTTGGGTTGTGGGAAGCATCCTAGGCTTTTGAGATGGCATATGTGAATTTGTGTCTCAGCTCTGACTTTCTAGCTGTGTGTCCTTAGGCAGGTCACTTAATCTTCCTGTGCCCCGGCTTCCTCCCCACAAATAATCTTAGTGCCCTCTCCTAGCATTCATTGTTTCCTAGAGAGTTTAAATCAGTGTCAGGCATGTGGTGAGCACTCGGTCAACACTAGCTGCTATTCTTCCTTGGAAAAGAGTATTCTCTACTTTGAAAAGAAAGGCTAAAACCAGTGGTGTAGATAGTCTTCTGAAGTTCCTTGCTATGAAGCTTTGAAGGCATTACGTGAGAGACTTAAAAGTCCTTCCTCAGACTACAAAGTGGATAAAGAGGTGCAATTCAACAAGGCTCTCAGGCTTTCTGTGTCCTCAACTACGATGTGTGGGACTTAGACCAGGTCTGTTCCAGTGAGGAGTGTCAGCACTGCCTTGCAGTCCTCCCAGGTGACTTCGTGATTGGCAGAATCCATGTGCCTGAGATTTACTAGTTAATGAAATGTCACACCACTTATTTTAAAGTGTGGTGTTAGAAGTTTGATTGTAGACAAATTTATATACTTCAGATGAAAAATGTTTTATTCATGTATTAGAGAAAAAAATGTGAAGAAAAAGTCATTGTTATGTGTCCATTTAATGCTTTATTTTAAAATTGTTATTTGGAGAGGTTAAGCAACCTCTAGAACATACTTAACTTCAGAGTGGTGGTTTGCTTAACCTCTGCTGATTCTTCCTGCTAAGCAGTGTCACTGAGGAATCATGAAAGTGCTCAGGATTTCAGTTCCTTCTTGTAGCACATGGGAGTTGAACTGAATTACCTCTAAAGAGCATCTTACAGGTGTGACGTTGTGTTTCAGTGATGTTTGCATTTCTTCAAAAGATAGTGCCTGAGAAAAGTGCAGAGAGCAACCACATCTGCCCGCTGCTTTCCCTTGCTTCTGATTTAATCCTCATCACTGTCCTGTGTTATAGGTGTATCATCCCTACTCTGCAGTAATGATAGCGACCATTTTTTGAACACTGTCTGCCAGGCACTGTGCTAAGCACTTTACAGACACTATCTCCCTCAGTCCTCCCAACAACCCTATGAGGTGGGTACTGTTATCCCCATTTTCCGGATGAGGAATTCAAGTCTTAGACAGGTTATAGACCTTGACCAAGGTCATCACAGCTAGTACCTGGCAGAGTGTGGATTTTAAACTAGGCTTGTCACAGCCAGTTCTGTTGGCCATTGTCCTGCCTGTGCTAACAATCACAGAGTGGAGAAACTAAGTTGCAGAGTAGCTAAAGCTATGGGCTGGCAGAGTCACGATGGGACTGTTCCCCTGTTCCTTTCTATCTTAAGTCCTATGTACTTTTTATTATGTCACATATGTTGTTTGAACTGATACTAAGTATTATCTGACGTAAAGACTCAGTGCCACTTGGCAGATACAGTGTGTCGGCCAATGACAGTGAGTTTCTTCCTCCTCCCTGCCTCAGCAGGAGCGGCTCTGAGTCCCCACACCTGCACAGGTGCCTGCCAGCAGCAGCAGCAGCAGCAGCAGGCCTTTCCTGAGCACACCAGCAGCCTTTCACAGGGTCCTCTCCACCTACTGCTGAGACTTCACAATTAGCTGTGCTGTCTGCTCCTGTGGTGAAATTCCTGAGACAATGGCTGAGTGTTAACATGCTTGAGTCCCAGGGTGCAGTGCTGTTCACCTCTGACCTAATAGAGCCTGTGATTAGATTATCTAGATGGATTGTCCAGCTCATGGTTTTCTGAAGTCCTCAGATTTTTCACTTAGGTTTGAGAAATCTCTTACTTCTCGGGCTGAGCTGGCATCTGAATTAACCTCTGTGCTCCTTGTCATTCATAGGTTCCATTGACATTTAATATAAAACACGAGCCTTCAGTGCCAGTTGGGCAACTCTGGGTGGAATTGCTACGGTTCTATGCTTTAGAGTTTAATCTGGCTGATTTAGTGATCAGTATTCGTGTCAAAGAATTGATATCCCGGGAATCCAAGGACTGGCCCAAAAAGCGCATCGCTATTGAAGGTAATAATGTTCAATTACTTTTTATATGGTACCAATCTAACAGCCCATTTTTATCACATTTCTCTTTACAGTTCCTACCAGAGGTAGGCCTGGTCTGAAGGTAAAATAAACACTAGACTCCTGCATGCAGTACCTTGGGTTGTAAGGGACCAAGGGCTTACCCTAAGGTACAGTGTCTTAATTATCAAGTGACTGGTTAAAGGTACCTGAGTCCCTGCTTTGTGAGGTGCTTAGAAACTTAGTGCTTTCGAAGTTTCCCTGCGATCTGTGGGTTCTTAGTCTTCTTCTTACTGTCCTCACTTTTGTGTTTTGAAATCCTACCCTCTTAGGAATTCCTGTTGAGGTTTAGTTTTACAAAGATGAGTGAAATATTTTTCTTGTGAAAAATGCTGTTCTTAAGGTTGGATGACTCCAGTAGAGGAAACAGAGTTATTTTTAAAGCAGAAAGCAGTAACTTCCTCATGCAGAGTCAGCTATCAGACAGTGATGGAAAAACTCCTCTCAGCTTTGCAAAGTCAGGAGGTTGGAACCTTCTAGAAATCTTAGCTCTCCTCCTTTAACTTAAGAACAACAGCAAAACTCCTACATGGAAATCTCGGTTTTGCTTGATTTTTTTTTCAAGCTTTATGTTGCATAAGATATTTTTTTCTTTTTGCATAAATTCTATGTGCAGTCTTGGGGATCTCACATTTTAAACCCTCCCCTGCAGTTTCTCTGGCTCAGCTCTTCTGGCCAATTGCCTAACCTGCTGGAGTTCTAGGGGAGGAGAAAAGATTGAGAGAAGTGGTGTCTCCTCCTGGTGCCTCCCTCTCGCCCCTGAAACTCAGGCCAGCCACTTCAGTGATGGGGCCTCCCAGGGCGGAAGAGTGGAGGTAAGCTTGACACACCGTAAGGCTGGCTG